>NC_134404.1:137875879-138475879 GCF_038048845.1 Mixophyes fleayi | reverse complement strand
GATATCATTAAATTGTTATTTATAGACATCTGCAGTACTTATATTATTTTTTCTTTAACTTGAAATGCTTTATGTGAAGCAAAACTGGAGCTTTAATCATTTTTTTAGTAAATTTTGTCTTAAAGGGTGGATAAATAAGTGCAGCTCAGTTGTTTGATCTTTAATTAGATTGAAACAATGCCTGTCAAGTAGCATAAGATATATGAATTACATCAAACATGGATATAGATAGATTATATATATATATATATATATATATATATATATATATATATATATATATATATATTTATTCCCCACCTTCTCTGAGATACAGGTGAAATTTAATATACCACACACCAAATTTTTTATATCTTTGCTACTGAGACACTATAATATAACTATCAAAAATTGTTGGACTTGCAGTCCCTTAACCACTTTTGAATCACTTACTCAGAGAAGTCTCATCAAAGGGTTGGGTTGAGTCCACATTATATGTTATCCTCAAGGTTCTCCTGAGCTAGCATGGGAGGAGGACAGTGAGGAAATATGTGAAAATACAACCACCAGTTCCATTGGCGTAAGAATCAAAAAGAGAACACATACAAGCTAATATGCCATTGTTTTATGTACCAATGGGGCTTTACACAATTAACCCTGACATATGCAGTAGATGCAAGAGTGGCTGTCCCACAGATGGATTTTTCTTACATTTTATTGGGGGTGATGGGTAATTGACGTCAACACTGACGTCATACCCGGAAGTGGAGCCAGCGATCGCTCTCATACCACTGACCAAGTGGTTAGTACTTTAGAATTTCCTAAGCAACAGTGCTTGATATATATATTTAGCTAGGGAATCATCAACCATCGCTATAGCTAGTTGGTGCGCTTATGTTTAGGTTATCATATATGATCGCCGTGAGTGCTCTTATACCACTGACTAAGTGGTTAGTGCTTTAGAATTTCCTGAGCAACAGTGCTTTATATATATCTAGTTAGGGAACCATTAACAATCGCTATAGTTAGTTGGTACGCTTATGTCTAATTTACCATATATGACCACTCTATCTTGTCCTATACTAATTATGGACATCTAGTGTAAACATCATGACATACACTGATTTGGGACATTACTCTATTTACCTATGCTTTTGTGTCAACTTTGACTAATATATACCACTGACTATGTGGTTAGCATTTTAGGATGTCTTTACTAATAACGCTTTGTATATATTCAGCCAGGGAATCTATGGCACTCGCCACAGCCATTTGGTGTGCCTATATTTAGATCAGTTATGGACATCTAGAGCAACATTATGGCACATAATTATTTGGGGTATTATGTTATCCTAACCATGCTGTTCCTGGTAATTTTTGACCAATAAATATCACTATATTAATATTTAATCTAATGACAGCAATTTGATCTATCAATATCTACATCTATTCCCACCAATTTGCATGTGCTATATATGCTCCTAGCAATGTGATTTAACCTAATATCACATATACCAACATTAGCTATTTTCACCTGCCCAGAATATATCAATTATTTGTGGCCCTTTAAGGTGATAACTGTATTGGTACTTAGATGTCCTACTGTATCATCATATTACCTGGCTCCACTATCCTAGTTTTTAATACACTTTTTCCATTTTTCTTTACACCATATTCTATATCTTTCTTTTAATATTTCACTTTTTTACCAATGAGGTTATATATCATCATCTGGATGGATATGTTGCAATTATTAATAAAGGCTTTTGCCCGCAACTATTAAGTAGTAATTATTGAGTTACTTTTGCAATGTGGATAGGAGTGCTCTTATAATCCTTTCTTTCCTTGATCTCCTTTCATGTTCTACTATGGTAAGGAGCACCCCCTCATTTATGTAGACTATGATCTCTATATAGCTTGAGGTATATCCCAGCTTTGTGCAGGACAATGTATTTTTCTCTATGATCAAATATGTCAAAAGTGGACATTCCTAGCAGCAGGAAGACCTATAAATATCATATCTACAAATATAATACCTTGTCCGTCAGCAAAACAATTATGGTTGATATTTATTAAATCAAATAGTATTAACAAATGTATTACTACCATTTGCATATCTATGTTATGTTCCTGAAGGGAGTTATGCTGTATTTTGGGGAAATGTTCTGGGACAAGAAGGTCATAAACCACTCAAAGGGCTAGATTTACTAAACGGCGGGTTTGAAAAAGTGGAGATGTTACCTATAGCAACCAATCAAATTCTAGCTGTCATTTATTTGGTACATTCTATAAAATGATAGCTAGAATTTGATTGGTTGCTTTAGGCAACATCTCCACTTTTTCAAACCCGCAGTTTAGTAAATCTAGCCCAAAGTCTTTTTGATCAACCTGATGTCCAACATTCTCCTGTATCACAAAAGAAGGGTATTTGGACAGAGGGAAAAATGATTAAACATTGAATGACATTTCAATTTGCCATTTTCTGGGGATCAGTCTGTTGCTGAGAAATTATCCAACTTCTTCTAGCCTTTCTAGCCACTGGTAACTCCAGAATTACGCAAGTCTAATTTTACAGAATCTGTTTTTATTTCTGTATTATTAAAAAGCTGTTTTGTATTTATAATTCTGGTTGTCAATTTATTATATTTTTTTTTATTCAATAAGCATTCAAAATTAATAAGCACTGAAGCTTTTTGTCATATTGAATTCCAATAATGTTCTGCCATCATGTTCTTAAATAATTCACATGGCTTTTTATAGCACTGTATTTATGTATGGAATTGTTTGGTTTACACTAGAGATGGGCGGGCTCTGTTCCCCGAGATCTGAACCCGGCCAAACTTTGCCTATCCGAGTACCAAGCCGAGCAGGCTCGGTACTCTCCCGCCCGTTTGGAATCGAAATCGAGGCAAAACGTCATTGTGACGTAGTCGGATCTCGGTTCTCGCGTTATTTGAAATGCATAAATACCCGCCTCCACAGCAATCCATCGCCATTTGACAGAGGAAGACAGCAGGGTTAGGTCACAGGCTGTATTAGAGCAGGGACAGAGCAATAATTGTTTAACTTATTCCTTTAATTATTATTGCAATTCTGATACCAATTCTATTAGCAATTGTTAGAGCAGGAAAAGAGGAGGATAGAGGAGGCATTTTTTTCAATATTTTGCTCTACAAGTGCTTTGGGGTGTCCCATATTCCCCAGTGTAAAAAAATTTACTGTGTTGAAGCGAAAAAGAAGTGTAACTGAAGAAAAGTTAACTGCCTATAAAAAAAATTGCCAACACGCCATTCTACACACGCAGTGGCAAAGAAAGAATGAGGTCTTCGCCTTTCTCTATTAGTGGCAGATCAAGAAATGTTACTGAGCCTTCTTCTTGTACGGTCACTCGTGACCAAGCAAGACCAAGTAATTTGAAGTCTAAAAGTGGTGTGAAAGGCGAGCTGCAAAAAAACAGTAAGGCATTAGAGGATAATGTATGCTCAGAATCAGAAATGACACCAATCCCTGTGGAGAGTCCATCCACCAGTGGTATGTGTAATCGTGAGCATTCTGTTAGTGTACCCATAAAGAAGGACCCTTGCAGCAGTTCTGCTGATGTGTGCCTGAACAGCCCGAGTATAGCCGGTGATACACCAATTGAGGATTCCACTTTGGAATTAGAAGAGGATGAGGGGGAGATTTGTGTTGGCGACGAGGGCACTAATGATGATGTTGATGAGGATGATGCAGACAGATACCAAATTGCCTTTCTCAATTTCTATTTATATTCTACAGTCTATAACGGCTGAATAGTTTTCTATTTTACTCCTAGTGGAGAGGGGGTCTGATGCAGACAGCTACCAAACTACCTTTGTCCATTTCTATTTAACATACAGTCAATGCAGGCTGATTTAATTCTATTTAACTACAAGTGGAGGGTGTAATATACACCCAAATATGATGGATACATTGCCAATAGTCAAAGATGGAGGGGGAAGACAACCAGGTTTGGCGGTATAATTTGCAGGCAAGTGTTAGAATTAAGGACGGCCTACCAGCAGGTAATGCTGCCTAATGGTAGTGCCGGGCTTTTGGGGGCGCCACCCGCCCGTAAGCAATGTCAAAACAAGTATAAACTAGAAATTAAAAATATTTTAAGTTACATAGGTGCCGGCGTGGCTTTGGCAGGTTCCGCGCCGGCACCATTTTACCGGCGCACTTCATCATGGTGGTCTCCCGATGAAAGAAATCTTGCTCTTGCTGTCGGCTGACTGAGCTGCACCTAAAGCAGAGGGGACCTGAGCGGCAAGCAGACCAATCACAGACTAGCAATGTCCTGACACAGTAAGCTCCAACCAATCACAGTGAGAATTGCCTGACAGTTTGTCAGACGATTCTCACAGTGATTGGTTGGAGCTCTCAGTGTCAGGACATTGCTGGCCTGTGATTGGTCCACTTGCCATCCAGCTCCCCCTGTGCTCTTGGTGCTTTTTCTCTGCGGGGTGACATGCTGTGTTCAGGAGGTAGTGCGGATCGGGGGCGGCTTCATCAGCTACTGTAGAGTGTATCCTGACCCCCACCTGCACTTTGATGCTGAAAGCCTGGGACTGGACTGTGGTGCTGAGCCTTGCCCCTGTACATGGAGCTGACAGCCTGGGACTGGACTGTGGTGCTGAGCCTTGCCCCTGCACATGGAGGTGACAGCCTGGGACTGGACTGTGGTGCTGAGCCTTGCCCCTGCACATGGGGCTGACAGCCTGGGACTGGACTGTGGTGCTGAGCCTTGCCCCTGCACATGGAGTTGACACCCTGGAACTGAAGGTAAGTACATCTTGATAAACATATTATAATTTTATATGCTTTTCTGTATACACAATCTTTCTTATCTTCACTGCTGTCTGTGCCATTATTTCTGCCCTTCCCCTGTTTGTGCCAGCCTCTTTGCCATTCCCACATCTATGCCATCATTTCTGCCCTTCCCGTCTGCACCAGCCTCTTTGCCTTTCCCCATTTATGCCACCCTCTGCCCTTCCCTCATCTGTACCACCCTCTCTGCCCTTCCCCATCTATGCCAACCTCTCTGCCCTTCCCCATCTATACTTCTATGCCCTTCCCCATCTACGCGAGCTTCTCTGCCCTTCCCTCGTCTGCGCCAGCCTCTCTGCCCTTCCCCCGTCTATGCCAGCCTTTCTGCCCTTCCCCCATCTATGCCAGCCTTTCTGCCCTTCCCTCATCTATGCCATCCTCTCTGCCCTTCCCCAATCTATGACTCTGCCCTTCCCTCATTTGCACGACCCTCTCTGCCCTTCCCTCATCTGTACCACCCTCTCTGCCCTTCCCTCATGTGCGCCAGCCTCTTTGTCCTACCTGTCTGTGCCAGCCTCTTTGCTCTTCCCCCATCTATACCAGCCTCTCTGCCCTTCCCTCATGTGCGCCAGCTTCTCTGCCATACCTCTGCCTTCCACAGCCTCTCTGCCCTCCTCATCTGTGCCAGCCTCTCTGCCTTTCTCCCATTTGTGCCAGACTCTCCGCCCTTCCCCTATCTGTGCCAGACTCTCCTTCCACTTTCTGTGCCAGTCTCTCTCCTTCTACTGCCTGTGCCCCACCTGTCTCCCCTTCTTCTGCCTGTGCCAGTTCCTCCACTTCCTATTTTTGTGCCAGTTCTTTGTCCCCTCGTCTGTACCTCTGGTGGTGGTATTGGTGTAATGTATGTGGAGAGGGGTGGGGCTGTTGCTGGCTTATTGTCACAGGTTTTTTGTTTTGTTTTTAAGTCTAACATTTGGAAACCCCTCCTTCTGGCATACCTGTGTTTGCCCCTCTGACAGCGTTCTGCATCAGACATCAGTGCATCTGGACTGCAGCCTTAACTGCCAACCAGAAAGAGGTAAAAGTTACTATTTTTCTTTTACAAAAGTCAAGTGTATGAGGGTGTTCAAAGTTGGTAATTTTTGGGGGTGGTGGGGCGGTAGGTCATAGCTTTGCCTAGGGTGCTGAGAATCCTTGCACCGGCCCTGCCTACTAGGGATTAAACTGTTTTTTTCATAATTTATTAGCTTTAGAATTACCTCACTTATCCACGAAACTGGTGGAGCACTAAATTAGGTTATTTTAGGCCAAAAAAAATTGATTTTTAAACAAAATTGCGAAACAAAACCAAAACCAAAACACGCAAGGGTGGTTTTGCCAAAACCAAAAACCGAAGGTAATCCAGATCCAAAACCAAAACCAAAACACGGGGGTCAGTGACCATCTCTAGTTTATACTAACATTGCTAAATTGGGTTGTGTTTTAATGTTTAACAAGTCAGTGACCAACTGAAGACTTCCTAACCATGTAAGCTCCTGAACTAAATTTTGGTGGCAGCAGTGCTGGGTTTTTCATAGTGAGTGTGAGATCGATTTTTGGGGTTTTCAGTAACTTCTAGACAGACCAGATGGTTTTGTTTTGTTTATAACCTTTACGTGGGTCTTGGCATAACAATAGTTTAAACATGGTGCTGTGTAGTGCCTGTGGTCTCCACTGTGATGCAATACAGTTTGAAGGAAGCATTTTATATCTGCTTTGACTGAGCGCTGCTTAGTAAACAGTGGCCCCAATGATGAGAATAAATGTGTACGACCACTGGGACATGTTAAGTGAACTGTGGCAGGATCAGAAAATGTAAATACTTGCTTAGAGTTACCCCAGTTGCAGTTGGCTGTTACACCCCTTTGAGTTCTGACATACATTATGACTGTAAGGCGAGTGAGCCATATTAGAGAGACAAGCTAGTCTGAGCTCCAACAGGGAGGCCCCATGCTTCAGTGACCACTGTGCAGAGTTGTGTGAAAGCCAATAGTATCAGCAGGTATGCTGGGACTGAGTGCGCCAAGTCCAAAAATGATTGTTTGACTGCTGAGAGTGCACGTAGACAGGATACCTGAATAGATAACAAGAGCCCATTTACCTGTAAAGTGTGTTGCACTCCGTGACAGATAGAAAGAGATATCAGATGAAGGAAGACAGATGAAAGACACAGTGCAAGTTGAGAGACAAACCCAAGGAGAGTAAGTGTCAGGTCTGATAAACTTGTGAATCTCTGTCAACTTGCTTTACCATGTACAACTAAGTGATGTGCTGGAGGAGTAAATAAAGGCATGTGATTTAATTGATAGATGGTCTGGCACCTATTATTCTAATATCTGTGTTTGTACTGCACTACTACCTCTGTGTCACCTCAAGTACTAAACTGGTTATTAAACGTGCATGTGAAGGGCCCATTTCATACCTCAAACCACAATTAGTCTGAGACATGATAAGGAAGGACTGAGCTAGACTTAGAGAACCCAGAGCAAGAGGTAGTGAAGATGTGTGAAAAGTACCTACACCACAGAAGTGGAAAAGGAACAACACATCAGAACATGAAAATATCTTTCTTATTCATACTTATATCCACACCAACTGTGGAGCCTATAAGTGCTCAAGTTCACAGCCAGTGCAATATAATTTGCCACTCTCACTATTGGCTTTAGCACACCTCACTAAGCCACCCCACCCATACTGCTGCAGGCCAGATCTTCAGCCACCATAGACAACCTGACTAACAAGCTTATGGCTAATAGGTCTATGGGACTAGTTTGTCTTTCTATCACATCTACATCCCATATTAAGGTTTGTAAGTTACAATAATTATTCTCAAGTTTGTGCATTTGTATGCATTTGAGTTTTCATGGTCTAGTCAAAGCTACTCCTCCTCCTCCATATAGCACTTTTGTTATCTGTTTGTTACTACTTCCATATCCCATATATAATACTGCTTTGGTTATTTCATTGGCTCTCAGATTTTTTGTCAAAGATTAATTGTTAACCTAAATTTGTCAATGGATATACAATAAATCAAAATGCATACTTATTGATTATCACTTGTAACAAATAATCTTTGTAGCTGTACTGAAAGGATTAGACTGTATAAACAAGGTTTTTTTTGTTGGTGTTCAATACCTCATGGTGATGTAGTGATATACTGCATTGCTGTTTTATGGTTCTTATTCATTGCAGTCTAACAACAATTCATCATCAACATTTATTTATATAGCGCCACCAGATTCCGTAGCGCTTTACAATTGGGAACAAACAGCAATAAAACAATACTGGGTAATACATACAGAGAGGTAAGAGGGCCCTGCTCTCAAGCTAACTATCTATGCTACAATGGTTTGATACACAAGGGTAAATGCTACATCATATTGAATATTTGTCCAGCTAGAATGCAAAGGTTACAAAGTATTTAGTGGGCTGTATGATCAGTCACACAACTATGTTGGACAGAGGGTTGTTGTCTTGTGTTAGCTGTGTAGAGGGTGCTAATAGGGTAACCTAAGAAGATTAAGAGGGTAGTAGAGGAATATAATAAGCTTGTCTGAAGAGGTGGGTTTTCAGAGAACACTTGAAGATTTGAAGACTAGAGGAAAGTCTTGTGGTGCGAGGGAGGGAATTCCATAAAATGGGTGCAGCCGAAAAAAGTCCTGTAATCGAGAATGGGAGGAAGTGATGAGAGTGGAAGAGAGACGTAGATCTTGTGCAGAACGGAGGTGTCGGGTTGGGAGATATTTTGAGACAAGCGAGGAGATGTATGTCGGTGCAATCTTGTTGATGACCTTGTATGTTAGTAGAAGAATTTTATATTGCAAAATAGACTGTAGGGGCTCGAGTCTGATTTTGGGAACACCAGTAAGGAGGGAATTACAATAGTTGTTGCGGGAGATGATGAATGCATGAAGTAAAGTTTTGTGTTTTGTGTGAGATTTGTATGTATTCTGGAAATATTTTTAGATGTATGTAGTATGATGTAAATATAGAGTTGATGTGAGGAACAAAGGTAGTTACGATTCAAGGATTATACCTAGGAAGCATATATCTTAAATTAGGTTCTAACCAAATAAGACATTTTAATAGAATTTTTTTTATGGATATACCTTTAAAAGCAGAGTTGCCAGCCTTTGAATTTTTGTTTATACTGCTAATATTCTTGAAATGTACAGATGTCTTATATTGCCACTGATACAAACACCAAAATGTTCCAAAACAGCATCTAATAGACAAAAGGGCTAAAGGATGGTAAATCAGAGCTATATGCAGCCTCTGTGGTTTACAAAGATATTTACTCAACTATTGTACCAAAAGAAAGCCCTGTCTGTCCCAAAAAGCAATAGCAATTTTGTTAGGTATAAAAGAAATTTCTGGAAAAACAAATAATCAAAGCAGCACTAAATGTAATAAATTAATAAATAAAATTAATCTTACAGCAAAATAGTAAAACTGCTTGAATACCTATTGATTTTTCCTCCAGCCTCTCCTTTGTCAGTATAAAATCAATAATTTGATAACACCGGTCAACATTCCTTGTATTGCCAATCATAATAGTGACTTTGGGGTAACTTTGTGGTGCTATTTCCGAATATGACTTCGGTTTTGCTAGTTTGGCTCTGAAATTTTAGATAATTGGTACCCCATTGAAAAACATAAAAATGTTAAATATTTAATGGTCAGGGAGAGCTTACTTACAATTTGCATTGAAAAGGTCTCAAATCATTCAAAAGTAAAAGTAAACACATGAAATACATAATGGCATTTTATTCAGTATATGAATTTTATAAGTTTATGAATTTGAGGTCTATCAAAGATTCCATCTTTAATTTTTCCATACTTAGTTCAGGGAACAATCTACAAATGTATTTGAAACAATCAATATGTTTGTTCAAATTCTCAACAAATTGTTTCATTAGTCCCAGCTTGATATGGAGTGGTGGGAGAATTTTTTATTTTTTTTCCTGTCAACCAATGGCTCGTTAATGTTTTTCGCTGCACCTACAATCATATTTTCTCTTGAAGGCCAAGTCGTTTTTTTTTACACTAATTACATGTATACATATAAATTTCATGGATGAGAAACAAGGAAAACACAATAGACAACATGAACAGCTCAACTGTCAACTGACTGCTGATTGGGTGACCGAGCACTTCTATATACGGAGAAAGAATATTCTAGAATGATCGCAGAGTGAATACCTAGAATATTTGCGTGTCTCACCTTATAGAATATTGTGGTAGATTCCAATATGGTCGCATTATAGCTAGGTTCCCTATTAATTGAGGGTATCTATTAGCTCGGCGGTTCCCAAAGTGTGCGCCGCGGCTCCCAGGGGTGCCGCGGCTCTGTCACTGGGGTGCCGCGAGCCAGCCATAGAAAAAACCAAAGAGCACATAAACTTACCAATCAGCGCGGCGCCGGGACCCAGCAGACTCCTCTCTCCCGCAGCTGTCACTGAATATCGACGTCAGTGACAGCTGCGGGAGAGAGGAGTCTGCTGGGTCCCGGCGCCGCGCTGATTGGTAAGTTTATGTGCTCTTTGGTTTTTTCTATGGCTGGCTCACTGCAGAGGAGTGAGAGGGAGCGTGACAAAGGAGCAGACAGAGGGGCAGGAGTGTGACAGCGGGCAGACATAGGAGTGTGACAGCAGGGCAGCGGGCAGACAGAGGAGTGTGACAGCGGGCAGACAGAGGGGCAGGAGTGTGACAGCGGGCAGACAGAGGAGTGTGACAGGGGGCAGATAGAGGAGTGTGACAGCGGGCAGACAGAGGGGCAGGAGTGTGACAGCGGAGCAGACAGAGGGGCAGGAGTGTGACAGCGGAGCAGACAGAGGGGCAGGAGTGTGACAGCGGGCAGACAGAGGGGCAGGAGTGTGACAGCGGGGCAGACAGATGGGCAGGAGTGTGACAGCGGGGCAGACAGAGGGGCAGGAGTGTGACAGCGGGGCAGACAGAGGGGCAGGAGTGTGACAGCGGGGCAGACAGAGGGGCAGACAGGGGCAGGAGTGTGACAGCGGGAGACAGAGGGGCAGGAGTGTGACAGCGGGCAGACAGAGGGGCAGGAGTGTGACAGCGGGCAGACAGAGGAGTGTGACAGGGGGCAGACAGAGGAGTGTGACAGCGGGCAGACAGAGGGGCAGGAGTGTGACAGCGGAGCAGACAGAGGGGCAGGAGTGTGACAGCGGGGCAGACAGAGGGGCAGGAGTGTGACAGCGGGCAGACAGAGGGGCAGGAGTGTGACAGCGGGGCAGACAGAGGGGCAGGAGTGTGACAGAGCGGGGCAGACAGAGGGGCAGGAGTGTGACAGCGGGGCAGACAGAGGGGCAGACAGGGGCAGGAGTGCGACAGCGGGAGACAGAGGGGCAGGAGTGTGACAGCGGGCAGACAGAGGGGCAGGAGTGTGACAGCGGGCAGACAGAGGGGCAGGAGTGTGATAGCAGGCAGACAGAGGGGCAGGATTGTGACAGCGGGCAGACAGAAGGGCAGGAGTGTGACAGCAGGCAGACAGAGGAGTGTGACAGCGGGCAGACAGAGGAGTGTGACAGCGGGCAGACAGAGGGGCAGGATGGTGACAGCGGGCAGACAGAGGAGTGTGACAGCGGGCAGACAAAGGGGCAGGAGTGTGACAGCGGGCAGACAAAGGGGCAGGAGTGTGACAGCGGGCAGACAGAGGGACAGGAGTGTGACAGCGGGCAGACAGAGGGGCAGGAGTGTGACAGCGGGCAGACAGAGGGGCAGGAGTGTGACAGCGGGGCAGACAGAGGGGCAGGAGTGTGACAGCGGAGCAGGAGTGTGACAGCAGAGCAGACAGAGGAGCGGGAGTGTGACAGCAGGCAGACAGAGGGGCAGACAGAGGGGCAGGAGTGCGACAGCGGGCAGACAGAGGGGCAGGAGTGTGACAGCGGGGCAGACAGAGGGGCAGGAGTGTGACAGCGGGGCAGACAGAGGGGCAGGAGTGTGACAGCGGGGCAGACAGAGGGGCAGGAGTGTGACAGCGGGGCAGACAGAGGGGCAGGAGGGCGACATCGTGAGAGGGGCAGTGGAGGGGGACACAGCGTGAGAGGGGCAGTGGAGGGGGACACAGCGTGAGAGGGGCAGTGGAGGGGGGACACAGCGTGAGAGGGGCAGTGGAGGGGGGACACAGCGTGAGAGGGGCAGTGGAGGGGGGACACAGCATGAGAGGGGCAGTGGAAGGGGGACAGCGTGACAGAGCAGAGGGGGCAGGGCAGTGTGTCTGGATGCAGAGGGGGCAGAGTGCCTGAGGGCAGAGTGTCTTGATGCAGAGGGGGCATTTTTGCATACAACTAAACAAGTATTTCTGTCCTGACCTAAATACTTATTACATTTTTTTGACCCAACTACTTCTAAAACAGGACTGCTCAATAATTAGTTTGGAGGGGTGCCTTGAAAAAATTTGGAGACTCTAAGGGTGCCGCGAACTGCAAAAGTTTGGGAACCACTGTATTAGCTCCAGAACTAGAGCCAATTTGAAAAAAATACTTTCATTTTTTAATTCAGCATCCCCAAAATACTAAAATACTCTAAATTCATTCAAATATCCTTAGCCAATAAAACATTTTTTTTTGTTGGGCTGTGTAATAGCTAACCTCAGTGTGTAGCATGCCACATAATGTACTATTGACATGTAGTTTAGACTCACATGTGGGGTAGGGGCCCATAGCACTCATGCATACAAAGGCCATAGATCAATCTTGATGGCTATGATTTCACCCTCCAGTTCAACTCCCACTCTGGCTACACATCCTCTGCATGCTGGTCACATCCTCTGCATGCTGGCTGCACCCCCTCCAATGGCGTACTTTGGTACTGGAGTGAGGGTGCCATAGCATGTGCTTGCTCCAGATGCAATGGTTCCTTCCTACACCACTGTCTATAGTTAGGGAAACTCGCTGGGTAACCTTTTGTGGTGTATTGCTGGGTTTGGCACTAACTACTTAAAAGTAGCTTTGAATCACTGAAAAGTTTCTGTTTTATTATTTTGCCCATTTTCCCCTACATAAATCCTATATTATAAAGAAAAGGGAATATACTGCCAAATGAAAGCCATGTCTTTCCTGAAAGAAATACAACTAAAAATGTGCTTTGATAGACTAACAAATAAACATTTGAGTTTCCAGTAAAACTGTCACATTATCAAAACATAAAAATTTGGTCATGAAACCCTACGATCATTAAGTAGTTAAGGAAAGAAAATATGACTTATGTGTGCAATGTGAGTTATGATCACCAAAAAGCACCAAAGCATTGTAGCTTACAAGGGAAAACCCAGATGTATTATTGTTAACTGCAATTTGTGGTGAATCATAGATCAGGGAACAATTTCCACCTAAAAATTTTTTTAAAATTCTTACCAATACATTAGAGCAAAAGCTATGGCACAGCCCCACAATGGTCCAGATTTAGCATCAGCATTTGTATACCTAAAAATATTCTACAAGGGCAGAAAGTTTTATCTGATGAAGAGAGGAAACTATCACAAAATTTACCATATTGGGGTAGATTCCATTCCCCATGTAGTTCTTAAGAACAACATAGGCACGCATCATTACCGTTACTACGGTAATAGATACGCATTATTACCGTTAGTACGGTAATAGATACGCATTATTACCGTTAGTACGGTAATAGATACTCATTATTACCGTTTGTACGGTAATAGATACTCATTATTACCGTTAGTACGGTAATAGATACGCATCATTACCGTTACTACGGTAATAGATACGCATTATTACCGTTAGTACGGTAATAGATACGCATTATTACCGTTAGTACGGTAATAGATACTCATTATTACCGTTTGTACGGTAATAGATACTCATTATTACCGTTAGTACGGTAATAGATACTCATTATTACCGTTAGTACGGTAATAGATACTCATTATTACCGTTAGTACGGTAATAGATACTCATTATTACCGTTAGTACGGTAATAGATACTCATTATTACCGTTAGTACGGTAATTTCAACGCTGATTTTTGCTCGCAGCTCTTTGAGCCACGGGCAAAACCCCATGTTAAAACTACCGTACTAACAGTAATGATGCCCGCCCCCAGAACTGAATCTGTACCTATATGTCTCTGAAACGTTTGATAAGTGTATATAGTCTATGACAAAACACACTTCAAATATAAGTGTCTCCAGTGTTGTGGAATGATCTGAGATATAGAGTCTCATTACTGTTTATTTTCTGTCTAGAAGTCTGCCATAATATGAATCATCTGCAATTGTTTTGAAATACGGTATTATTCACTAGTTTAGCCAATGTGACATCCTCAAAGAAGGGATATATTTACAGTTTAAACTGCCACAAATCAATGTAAATGATATGCTCTTTACTACCAAAAGTGTCTTTTTGTGGGTGAGAGGGTGGATGTTTTCTTTGTCAAGTATCTAGGTAAAAGAAGGACACATGAATTATACAAGATACTAAGGCTGGGCACACACTAAAGCTTTTTCAGCTGACTATTGGGTCAATCTAGTGATAAACGACCGTTCGGGTCAATATCGCATTAAACAAAGCAGTCAGTACCAGTTATAACTACATACGTAGTAACCTTGAACCTGTTTGAACCTGCATGACAAGCTGCAACACTCTATGACTTTCAGTTGACTGTGAGTTGCCATTTAGTTTGGCTGTGTTTTCTGTAGAGTGCCGAAAAAATGCTAAGTTTAAAAGTTGAACAACGTGTCAATTTGAAATTTTTAGTAAAATTGCACAAAACATCAACAGATGGTTTCAAATGCTTACTATGGCCTATGGGAATGACTGCCAGTCTCGTGCGCGTGTGTTTGAGTGGCACAAAAGATTTAGCGAGGGACGAGAGAATGTCGAAGATGATGAATGCCTTGGAAGACTTTGCACTTCAAGAACCAAAGAAAATGTAGAAAAATCAGTTAGATTGTTCAAAAACACCGCCGACTCAGTGTTGGAATGATAGCTGAATCCGTGAACATTGACAAAGACACGTATGGAAAATTTTGCACGAGGATCTTAACATGATGAAAGTTTGTGCAAAGATGGTCCCAAGGGTTCTCACACCAGAGCAAAAAGAACATCGCAAGGAATGTTGTGTTAACATTCTGCAGCAACTTGACACAGATACAAACCTGTTTCATAAAGTAATCACTTGTGATGAGACCTGGAGCTTCCAGTACGATCCTGAAACCAAAAGACAGTCAATGCACTGGAAAACACCATCACCAAGAATGAAAAAAGCTTGTCAAAGCAAGTCAAAATTCAAAGCAATGCTCATTGCTTTTTTCGATATCAAGGGTGTAATTTGGAAGAATGGGTTCCAGAAGGCACAACAGTTAATCAGCATTATTATAAGGAAGTTTTGAAAAAGCTGAGAGAAAGAGTCAGAAAGAGACGGCCGCAACTGTGGAAAAATGGTTTTTTTCTTCACCAGGACAATGCGCCTCCTCACACAGCACTTTCTGTGATGCAGTTTTTGACCGACAAACACATTACTACACTTGAACATCCTCCATATCTGCCCGATTTAGCACCTTGTGATTTTTATCTTTTCCCAAAAGTTAAATCAGTGCTAATAGGGACACATTTTGAGTCAGTTGATGCTGTAAAGACGAAAACGGCAGATATGTTGAAACAAGTGATAGAAATTGATTTGCTCCATGCCTTCGACCAGTGGAAAACAAGACTACAGCGATGTATTAGTGCAAATGGGGAGTATATTGAAGGGGACAAACATTAAATTTGTAATACCAATAAATAAAGGTGAGTTATTTAATCAGTCTCGTTATTTAATAGACATACCTCGTACATATTCTCATTAAAGTGTCATTTATTTCCTGATGTGACATGTGTCCATCCATTTGATTTCGTATTATTATATGTAATTATTTTTGAAATACAATGACATAGTAGTCATAGATTTATGTGCAATGATTGTACATATTATGGCCATTAAAACCTCTATGTGTATAAAACTTTCTTAAAGTAATGGCTGAGTAGGCAGCAATGTATACAGATGTGTACTGCATATATCTCCTTGCATCATTAGACACTGGTGTCTGTACTATCTGGACCAATAGAACAGAGCTGTGTATTGCATAGTTGTATATTGAATATGTCACATTGCATAATGTTTCACCTGCATCCATCCTGTGGGTCTAAGTCATTGAGGAGAGCAAAGCATAAAAAAGGAGTAACTTTGCACCTGGGCAAAACCATGTTGGATTTGAGTGGGAGGTAAATATAAAATGTTGGGACAGATTTATAGTGGGCATAGGGCATGTCCTAGATCAACTTTAAAGTTAAGTGCAAGAATAAAGATATCAATTATTTGTTTGCTAGATGAAGATATAGCCAGTATTTTCATTATGTGCAAAATAATAAACTTATTTGCACCCATTCCATTTTAACATGGTTTGTCCAGGAACAAACTTATTCCTTTTTTTGCTTTACTCCTTAATGACTCAGGCCCTGTGTGTTTCCCAAAGACCATAGATGTGTTGTGAACATGTTCATTGGTTTTCCCTTTATTTGAAGTCTATCTGTCTTGCAAATGCACCAAATAAACCACAAAGGTGTTCTCATGAATCTACCGAGCGATCGGAAGTTCAGTCGTAAGTACAATCATTGTAGATAACACATTGGTCGGGAATTTCTGTAGTGTGTACCCAGCCTTAGATAGCATGATATATTGAGCATTGTCTAGCGTATTTCCTGCAATCACCAATATGTACAGCAATGAATAGCATCTCATGACCACTTTATTCATACATATATATGACCAGTATATGTCCCAATATTCCTAAATTTGTACAGACAGACCCAATTTATGAACCTGGGCATGTCCAGGTGGATGTTGGGTGGACTATGGGCCCTGCCTTGTTTAATCCGAGTCTTGCTTTTTGAATAGTTGGTGAGATAACTACAACTCTACAACTAGTCAATACAATCCCATGTCCAGTGAATACAACCCAATGTCCAGGAAATACATTCCAAGGAACTACTGGAAAATGTTAAAATGTGACTGTTCTGTCACAAGCTCCATCTTTACCCCCCTACAAACACACACACATGTACACACATACACATATAGGGGGTGATGCATAGTTGGCCAAAAAAAGGAGTGAATTAAAGAGAATTGAGACAAGCGTATTTCCACTCATATGCAGACTCCTCCACATCGACTGTATATGAGCTTGGTTTCCAACGAGTCATCATCACCAGCAAGTATTTGCACTTGGCCTCTAGCATGTGCAAAATATATACCTACTACCATGTGTACATATGTGTTTCGACAGGACTGCATGAGCCACATTTACCTAACGAAACCTTTACTGTACTCGGCCAATGTTAGAACGCCTTTCCCCCATCCCACCTCTTCAGGTGCAGGCAGGTGCCAGATTTGCAAAAGGACATGATGACATTGTGGACAGTCCTGGAATTGCCAGAAACATAAGTATAAATTATAAGAACACTATCATAATAAAGTGTTAAGCATTTCTGAAAGCTGTTTTTTTTCTGTGAGATTGCTTTGAGTAGGAGACAAAGTTGTCTGTCAGATAGATTCCTGTACTTCATATGAGAGAATGCTGCATGCAGCATGTACTAATTGTTACTTAATCAGGCAGTAGACAGGTTGTTTTTGTCACTACCATGGTTTGCTTCTTAGGGCAGAAGAAAGGATGTTTCTGTATGGGGATTTTATATCCACTTTATCTTTTCATTGTTCATACTGTCTTATTGCAGAAAGATCCTATTCTTACAAACACACGCACACACTGATATTAAACAGTGATGGAACCATGGTCGCAGTGGGATGACAGTGGGCCCAACCCCTATTGGGGCTTGATTAGCCCACTACACAAAGACCCTACATAGACAGATTGTGGCAATGATATCCTAGGAAATTGATGTTTTTTTCGCCAGCCACTGCAGTTATTAGCTGATGAGAGGGCACTGTGTGATGAGGGGAACAGTGTGATGGATGGGGAAGCAGTGTGATGAAGGGGGAAACAGTGTGATGGATGGGGAAGCAGTGTGATGAAGGGGGAAACAGTGTGATGAAGGGGGAAACAGTGTGATGGATGGGGAAACAGTGTGATGGATGGGGAAACAGTGTGATGGATGGGGTAGACATATCTGTTAGTTATTGTTCTTAACATTGTGATTTTATAGCTATATGGTGCTATATATATATATATATATAGATATATACCCAATTATAATCAGCCAGGTATGTAAAAAAAAAGGTGCTGTAGGGAGAAGATTTAAAAAATAAAATGCAATATAAAGTGAGGTTTGCTTGTTGTTGCCATATTTCTCTTCCATATATAAGATTTATCCTTTATAGTAATAAAGTATTGCTGAGTTAAACAATACTAAAATAGCCTTTTTTGTATTGATAAATATATATTGTACCGAAAACCACCCTTTAAGGATGGACAGCTATTTATGGGCCAGAGCTGTGTGCTTGCCCTCTGGGCTAAAGTCTGCCAGCTAGCCCCTGCTGCTTCCGTTGTTATACTGATCTCTGGAAGTCAACTAGACTTGCAGGATAGGAAAGTGTAATCTGATGGAAGCCCTGTCACCCAACAGGAACAGGATTCAGCTGATTGGAGTGTGCTTTGTGCACTAGCATTCAGCATGGAGAAATTCACCTGCTACCAAATCATGTTCTTCTTTTTAAACTTGCCAGCTCAGGAGTGTTTATGAAAGCTGAAAGAAAGAAAGAAAGAAAAGCCCCAGAGAAGTCACCCAGAAGGGCCACGACCGCAGCAGAGGACCTGCCCCGTGCCCAGCTTTTTCAATGGAGTGGTGTGTGACTGGAGGCATTGTGAGGGTTAATCATGTGTGGCAGACAGACATTGCTGGGACCGGGGTGGTAGATGTGACCTGATGTGAGGCAGTAAGGGACAGTTACATGTAAGCATTTTGTTCACTCACCTCTTGTTTCTGGACAATTTACTCGGAAAGGAAAACCGCCCAGCCTACCGTATATATGTTAGTGGAAGATTAGCGATATATGATTCTAGTTAGGTTGTTTTATTATTGTTCATGTGTTCTTTATGATGTTATGCATCATGTTCTGTAAGCCTTGATACTTTAAAAATATAATTTGAATAAATAAGAAAATAAGGAAAATAACAATAAATAAAATACATGAATAGAGAAAGAAATCTAAGTAAAACAAAATAACAGAATGGCAGTTATTAAGATTTTGAATTAAAGATAGGACAAAACAATATTTTGTTATGATAATAGGAGATGTGTTGGTCACAGCCCTGTTAAAAGGAGGGGCTTTTATGGTTGCCTCCAGCTGAGATGGGGCTGATATATATATTTATATTTGTAAGATCGTATTGGGGTTACCATCTTCTGGGGTAGACGGAAGAGGCTGGCTGGCGGCAGACTTTAGCCCAGGAGGCAATCACACAGCACTGGCCCATAAGTAGTGGTACGATGTATATAAAAGGCTATTGATCATCTATACAAAAATGTCTATCTAGATTTATCTGGAATGGCCAGTCTCCTAGGATTAAGCTGTCTCTCTTAAAGAGACCCACCAGAAGTGGTGGTAGGGGTTTGAAAATTTACTATTGGGCGGCTCATCTGAGCCAGATTGTAGCCTCCTTTGCCCCCCCTGTGGCACTGTCGTGGGTTGACATCGAATCTGCCTATCTTAAATTTCCAATTCTGTCCTGAATATGGGGTCTCTCAAAACAAACTAGATATCTCCTCGCCGCCCAATGTCCTACCTTATTATTCACAGCTGCGATATGGGAGACCTGCCGACTCCATCTCCGGTGTCCTCTCTTACTATTCTACCTCTTTGGGGTAACCCTGCCTTTCCTCCTGGGCTCTCCTCTGCCTTCTATAGTCCCTGGGTCACTGTGGGAGTTCGATTTGTCGGAGACCTATTATCTCAGGGGGCCTTTATCTCCTGGGATGATCTACGCTCTAAATATCCAATTCTCCATCCTAAATTCTATGAATATTTTCAGTTACGACACTTTGTGGGCTCTCTCCTCGGGGGGGCTCCTCTCCCCTCTCTTAAGTCTCCCTATGAATCCATTTGTCTCTCCTCACCTTTGGGTAGGGGCACGATCTCCTTTATCTACAGCTTAATTCTTAATGCACTCTTACCTCCAGGTGGCAGGCATGAGAGGGAGTGGGAGAGGGATCTGGACCCCCCCAGAGGAGGATTATTGGGAAACCATAAGAGACCAAGTCGCCACCAGCTCTATTTCCACCTTGGTGAAGGAGAACGCATATAAAGTATACTATAGGTGGTACTACACACCTGACAAACTCACTAAAATGTTCCCCTCTAGTTCTCTATTATGTTGGCGGGGTTGTGGCCAGATGGGATCTTTCCTACATATTTGGTGGTCCTGCCCTAAAATATCCTCCTTTTGGGATCAAGTTAGGACCCTCCTCTCCTCCCTCCTCCCATGCCCTGTCCGGAAAGACTCATGGTCTTTTCTTCTCTGTTATCCTCTGATTGATGATGATAGACAATCTGCAAAATTGGCTTCCCATGTCCTGGCTGCTGCGCGATGTCTAGTAGCTAAGTCTTGGAAACAGGTTGAACCCCCCACTTTGGCGGCCTTGCGATCCTATATTTGGTTTATTGCCCGGATGGAACAGATTACATACCACCTACATGAAAAGGATGATAAATTTCATCAGATTTGGGCTCCTATAATCCCATACCTTGTGTAACATCCCCTCCCTTCTAAGAAGAATTCCCTTTTTATTTATTAGTCTCTGTTCTTAAAAAGGGGAAGGGGAAGGATAGTGATGAGGAAATGTGACAATAAAGGAAAGTGTGTGCTATTTCTCTTTCTTTCTCGGTGACTACCAGTACCCCCCCGACTATATTGTTAAAAAATGTTATAGTATCCTGAATACTCTGGATAACAATTGTATACTTACCTGTCTGTTTAATGACAACCTGTTGTTGTCTTTGATATTTGCTACTCAATTACTTTCAGCACCAGTGACATATGCCCATGATCTGTATTGTTCCCTGTTTTTGTTTCTATTCCTGCAAATGTACTAATTGTTGATTGTTATCTGTACATCATTCCTATTTTTCAAAATAAATAGTTAAAAAAAAAAAGGCTATTGATGCTGCTCCTCATTACTGTGAGCCCTCATCGCACTGTGACCCCCATTAAACTGTGCCCCCCTCATCACACTGTCCCCCTCTGCCCACATGCTTTACTTACACATGACCCCAGTCTGCCCACATACTTTACACAGGCCTGTCACCCTCTGCCCACATTCTTTAGTCTCACATGTTCCCTGTGCCCATATGCCCCCTCTGCTCACATGCCATGCCCCTTTCTGCCCACATGCTTTACTTACACAGCACCCTTTGCCCCCATGCTTTACAAACATGCACCCTCAGCCCACATGCTTTATACAGACATGCCCCCTCTGCTCACATGCATTACTCACACATGCACCTTCTGCTCACTGCGGGTGCATCATCCATTCACAGAATATTTTACTACAGCTTGTAGTACAATATTCTATGAATGAACAATGCGGTCACACTGAGTAGTATGCAATGTGAGAGCCCATGAACGGACCGCACAGGCTGTCTGCATTACATTACCACTGGACAGCCAGGTGGCCCAAAATACAATTTAATTTTCCGCCCCAGCCGACCCTTGGTAGACGGCTGCACTTCAGACAGATCAACCACGGATATCATAGCAGTCAATTGTTTTTGGCTCAGCTAGCTGCAGTTACATTTATTCAAAACAAACAAAACATAAACAAAAGGCCTAGCCTGTCAGGCTTCTAACTAATACACTGGATCACCCTCTCTGAAGTGAAGAACCTAGTGTCCCACACACACACACACACACACAATACAACAGCACTTACTGGTCATAAATTGCAGTGTCTCTCATTAGCATCCAACTACTCCCCAGATTGTGAGAGACTGAGCTGTGAATTACATATATATATATATATATATATATATATATATATATATATATATATATATATATATATATATATATATATATATATATATATATATGTATATATATGTATATATATAAAATCTATGTGAGTTTGAGGAGAATCTCAGGATTGGCTAAGTGGCAGTCTTGGAGGAGTTCTCTGGCCTACGGTTGGGTTAGTATACCCTGCTTTTGGTTTGTCACCAGGATAGGAAGTGTGAGGTGGCCAGTTGATTGGGCACTGTTAATGTGACCCTAGATTTGTGGATTAGCCAACATGGTGGACATGAGCTGGGGCATAATGGGTTTCCCTGGTATGCCTCTCCCCATAAATTATTAAAATCTGTGATTTTAAATAACAGGCTTTGGTCATTTTCTCTCCACTGCTTTGTGTTGTGTATATTGTGTGATGAAAAGGAAAATTGAAAAAAGAGAGAAAAGAAAAAGGAAATAGAGAAAAGAACAAAAGAGAAAAGAAACTCTAAGGGGCACATTTATCATTAATCGGCAAAAGTGAGAAATAGTTATCAATCCTTATCGCAAGGATAAGGATTGAACTATTTCTCAAATTTATTAAAAAGGGAACACAGAAACAGCAGTTCCGAAAAACTGCTGTTTCTGTGATATAAAAAAATTACACTTACCCCCCTCTTTGGATGCACTGTCTCGGGATCTCCTCTTCGTTCCTCTTCTTCCTTCAATTGCGCATGTGCAGTGCACATGCGCACAAAGTCCCCACTCTGTCTCTGCAACTATCGTTGCAGAGAGAGCGCGGTGAGTGACAGGGAGGGATCATGTGATCCCTCCACACATGCGCTGTCCAGCTCTGCTCTTCTCGGAGCAGAGCTGACAGCAGTGGATTCCTTCAATTCTGATAAGGTACGCCAGCTTCAGCTGGCGTACATTATCAAGACAAGTTCCCGGAAAAAACGATCAGGAGTGCAAAGCAGCAGATATCCATGATATCTGCTGCGATGCACCTTTAATAAATTTGCGGAGGGCACATCGGGACTTTAATTCCACGGTAAGTGCACTATTGTGCACTACCGTGATTTGTTAAATATGCCCCTAAGAGAGAAAAGAAGAAAGAACAACCAAAAAGAAAATGAAATGAGAAAATAAAGCTTTGGAAATTTAGTAAGACATGGAAAGATAGAGGAGGAGGAATGGAAATATATTCACAAGGTAAAGAGAAAAATAAAATTAAAAGGGAAAAGAAAGAGGAATGAAAAGAAGCAAGAAATAAAATAAGAATAGCGCAAAGTAGCAAAGAAAGAAGAAAGAAAGCTTTGTACTTTAGCATCCAGATTGGGGTCTACTTTACATACTGGTGCATGGGGTGAGGTATAGTAAAGTGGGAAGAGGGAAAGAAAAGAAAAAGGCTGCGTTTAAAAATGTTGACCAAACCATCTAATGTAAAATATTTCATTTTACTGTACTTATAAAAATATTAGTACAGTATATTATCACAAGGAAAGATATTTTCCACTGTCATTTCGATCTTACCCATCAGAAATATTCAACAGGTAAAGTGAGTGTCTGACGCCAATATTTTCTGCCACTAGTAAACTCTTGTTAACCTTTAATAAGCATTCAAAGAAATAAATATCACATTGTTGTGACATAAACAGTGAATCATCACCTATAGTATATTTATGTATGAGTCTGAACCACAGAAAGATAACATTTTTCTTTTTCTACAGGGCTCATTCATAAATGCACCATCACATGGAAAGTAGGATAAATGGTTTCCAATAGGCTTGTTCTCACAGTGCATTCTAAAATGCTAACATCATGATTCAAATTTTAGTATGTGACGCAATCAATTTCTCATACATTAATATAATTTATTGTTAGGGTAATGCCATGCATTGTACCCATTTTTCCAACACTTATGTGTCAATTAGCCCTCATTGTCCCCAGTTTTGTCACTACAGACACGGCAATGATATTCAATGAGGTATCAAACTCCTTATAAGGAGGCATGAATGAAATAAGGTTTCCTGTAGTATGTGGTTAGTGTATTAAATCATGGGGATGTTACATCTGGCCACCCCATTAATGTAACATTATGCAAGTCAGTAAGTACTATACTGTAGTAAGATTACCTGATGAGAAATTACACCTAAAATCTCTATACTAAGAGGAAAAAAATAGACATCTATAGATTCCAGAATGTGCTTATTGGAAATATTACTAGTTTCCTTCCTAAAATACAAAGGTATTTTACTTGTGCATCTACCATCCAATGGTGAAGTTACCACCATTGCAGGGTGTGCAGTGGCCATGGGTCCCAGAGGTGAGGGGGCCTGATTATGCCAGTCCATGTGCTGCTGTCCCCCCAGCTCTGTTCTGAACTTTTAAGGGGGGCCGAAGCATACGCAGCGAAATACCATTTGGGCTTTCGGTTCATGACCACCACCCCCACATGCTCAGAATAGCAGAGCAGGAGCTATTAAAGCATGGATTAGAATCCCTATGTTCCCACCTATGATCCCCACCTCCCCCTGCAAAAATAAATGTTACAGGGTTTTGTGATGAACTGTTAATAACTGCTACCATTTGATAGCTTTGCCATTTAGTATTAAGATTTGCACCTTTGTCAGCTCACATTTTGCTTCTTGTTTCACATGTTGGAAGTCACCCTTACTTGAACCTTTTTATTCTACTTATGTGCAGTTGTAATGTAAATGAAATTCATCATGACATGTGTTCTAATTATTTTCTTTCCCATGAGGAAACGGTTTATCTTCTTATTGACCTTCTGTGTCTGCTGTGCGTAAGGCCATAGAACAAGAGGTTTTCCTCTGAGCACCACATCCTGCTTAACACCTTCATGACCGAGAGTATTTCATACCTTAATGACAAGATTCAATTTCACTTTTAGAAGGTGTGCCAGGTTCATCAGAAGTAACTTTTTAATTAATAATTTAGTGATTTTTTTATGTTTCTTGGTGGGGATTGATACAGCTTTTTTTAGTATCTTAGTCTAGCTGGGTTAAACATTTTCATTTATGGGCATTGTATAGGGAAAACAAGATAAAATGGCAAATAAGACACACTTTTCCATAATTTTCGCCATATTCACTTTTTTCATGCAATTTCTGCAACCCTAGAAGTTTACCCCAAAATGTAATCAGTTTCTTTTCCCAAGTACCACTAAGAGAGGGACTGACAGTGTTTGGTGGGCAAGGAGACCGCTCAGCTAATCCAAATCCATCAACTCCATTGAGTAATCTTACATGAGCAAGGTATTTAGGAGGGTAAACACAGCAAGTGCCCAGGTCCACGGGTCTCCTGAGTGCTCTTATTTATTTATTTTACAAAATAAGACATTTTTACAAACATCTCTAGAGGCCAATCAGAATCCACTGTAAAACATTATTAACCAGGTACAGCTCCTGGAGCGCTCTTCTAGTTGATAAGATCGCAATGCGAGCACTAATTGGATAATAGTGATAGGCAGTTGTTAGTGGATGCAGCTTGGCTGCTACTGTCCACAGCATAGCTGCCCAGCTCTATGACATCTGACCAGCTCAGTCATTCTAACAGCAACTGTAGTGAAAGGAGCAAGGGAGGAGAGAGAGATGGCACGAAGATAAGCAAGGGTCAAGTTGGTTAAGTAAGCGCACATATTAATTGACACCAGATAGGGTTCTACATAATACTTGCCACCAGATACTACTCTGAGCATTAGACTTGATACTAGGGGGAAGATTCAATTCCTGGCGATGTTGAGTACGGACATCACACCGTGCACATTGCTGGCTTGATGGTAGAAATCTCCACTCATTTTTCCTTACATCTCTATAGGATGTGAGGAATAATGGGTGGAGATTTCTGTCCAAATCTCCGCCGGGAGGTGTCTCGCGGACCTTCCGGAGGCTAATTGAATTACCCCCTAGACATTGTTCTGCACATTGGCACTTGATAACAGTCTGCACATTATACCTGGGACTTTGCATCTGATATGGATCTGAACTAAGGCTTGGCACCATAGAAGCCTATTCACATTAGACATAGCACCATATAAAGCTCTGCATATTAGAGCCATCAGTTATATTTGACACAATACATGGCTTAGTTTTGTGTGCTTGGAACCAAATATTGTTTAGCATATTGTACTTCACAGCAGGTAGTGGTGGACCTGCCGCCACTGCATAGGTGCAGTTGCTACAGGCCCAGAGGTGGGAGAGTCCTGGCAATGCCATCTGAGAGCTGTGCGGGGGCCCACAGAGATGGAACAGCATGATAATTTTGCAATGTGTCCCAAAGATTCCGTTTTCCACCCCTGTCAGCAGTTATGACTCCACATTGTATGTGGCAGCAGATATTGCTAAGTGTATTAAATTTGGCAGCAGTAATTAGTCATTGTTTAAAAAGTTGGCGTTAGGCAAGATTAAGCATATTATGCTAGGCACCAGATATAGTTTAGATTTGTATGCTTGGCATTTGATATGATATAACAAACAACATTGCCTAACTTGCAGCAAGTTATAAGATGGGACATATTTGTTAAGTATTGTATTGTGCCTCAAAATTCTGTAAATGAAAGATTAGCCAGTTTCACACTTCTTATGTGTTCATTATTATCATCAAAATTAAATGGGAAGCTCTGGAGCAGATCATACTTAGGTCCAAGAATGTAGCCTACAGAACACAGATCTGTAATGCATGCTAGTTTTGTGTAGTATTAAGGTTACCTGAAAAAAACATGTATGAAATATTAAATTAAGCTACTGCACAGTGAAAACCTCGGGCATGCAGCACACATATGAAGTAATTACAGAGCAGCCACGCAGCCTTTGCAATACAAGTGTACAAATTTACCTGGTTGAATAAACCTATATAACGAGTCCAATACATAGTACAATATTATGAAATTTAAATGTATCATTTTATTTTCTATCTGCATCCATAAAGATCTTACTTATTTGATAACTAAACACCACCCATTGTGTAAACTGGTATTTCTTGCTGAATTGTACCAAATAAAAATAACATGAAAACACAATCAAATTTTGTGTGCTGAACAGTAGAGCCTAATATATTTAACTGTGATGTCCACACCTAACCACCGTCTGAATGCTGAACATAAATCTATTAGATACAGTGTTACATTAGAAAATAAACTATCAGTAGTCATCATTTATGTAGATAAATAATTGTCATTCTCAACAAAAGATCACTCTACAGAGAGGTCAACTTTACCCAATCCATTCAGCTGGAATTTTTCTACCAACCTAGAACTGATTTAAAGCAAGCCTTTTACATCAATACATTAATTAAGATGAGGTTAATTCAGGTAAAAAAAGTAAGTACTAAGTTCAGGAGCGAGAAAACTATTACTATGAAACTACTGTATTGTTAAAGTATATACTAAGAGTACTACTGATGTTTAATCACTTTCTAAGACTTCATTAATGTACCCAGCAAATTTCAAGTCATGGTGCAATCATGTTAAGATGTTGTAACAGTAATTTTGTATCATAGTTTTATTGCTTTAGTACATCTAAATTTATATCGCTGCTTTCTGGACTGGTGGTATTAGTCCATGGGAGGAAAAACCAGGAGAAAGACACAGCTACACAAATGTCTGATCTTAAAAGCATAAAGCCTAAATGAAATCAAAATGTCATCATAAAGACTAGATTAAAGAAGCAGCAAAACAAATCTGACTATTACTTGCATTATATCTACCTATTAAAAGAACATAGCTGCTGAGCAATTACCGGAATTGAACAAATTCTAGATACTTTTTGCCTGATTCATTAAGGGAAGTATGGGGCGATTTTGTGCGTATAACCCGTACAATTACTCTGTGCATGCCCAGAACCATAAGCCACAGAACGCAGCCACATTCAGTTCATCTTGGAGTGTAAAGATCACTTACTTCAGCCTACGATTTCAGAGAGGCAACGGGACGGGGAAAGGGCGTGCATCCATAGTCAGTGCCAAGCTCATGTGCAAGCAGCAGCGTACAATTCGAACTCTGGGCATCTCTCATGTGCATGTTCTTCAGCTGTATCTGTTGCTCCAGCTGCAGGTCTACTCTAAGTGCCGATGACAGCTGAGTATGTATGCTAGAACATGTGTTTGCAATCAGGAAAAACTGTACAAATGTATTTTATGTACAGTAGATACTCATTACATCATAATAATTGTATTTCATGAAAAAAAAAACTATTATTAACAGGTGATATTAATTAAATATTTTTTTCTATGCATTCTTTTGTGAGTTTATGTTGCACGTAGGTATTGGACATATTCTGCAGGGTCCTGTCTAGTAAAGCAGAGCAGACCTACACCCGTGTTCATCACTACACGTATCTTCACATCTACTCTTTGTTGAATTCAGTCATGCGTATACTCTACTTATGTGCATTATTTTTAAAAAGCTTCACTTAATGAATCAGGCCCTTTATTCAAATTATTTTTTCAAACCCAGAAATGTCAGAGGGATGGCATTGCGGGCGAGTTTGAGTTGCTATAGACCACATATGGTCTCCCTCACACTGGATAAAATATAATTCAGCTGCACTTAATATTAAATATACTATGCTAGGGGTTGTACATATAATTGCATGCTTAGTGAAGAAAAAATATGCAAAGGTGGATTTAATTTATAAAAAAGTCTAATAAAGTAGCACTATAACAGTAAATGCAAGTTAATATCGCACTAATAAAAATATTACTCCTATGGAACAATATGCATCTGTAAAGAGTATAAACAAGGCCCTCTAAGCACCCTTCAACTCCCCTAGAATACCAGCAGTGTTTCCTAACACTCTTGCCATATTTAATCTTCCATCAGCCATTGTTTCTGTGACATCACTCAAGCAGGGAACTTGGATGATCATAGCAAATTAAATTGTTGGGTACTATAGAACACTTAGCCAACATGACGAACCTGGTGCTTGAACTGCTGCCTCTGGTTTGCAGCAGTGCAGTCTCTTTTGCAGTAAGTCATAGGCACATATTTATAATTTCACCTGTGTAGACATGCACCAAAGAATACCATAATGACCTGCTGCTGGTAATGAGTTGCCAGCACCTGAAACTTGTCAACAGCAGCTTCCTGTGAGCCACACCTGGCCAGCTTATTGAGCTGTGAACCAGTATTCTGAATTCTGGTTGCTTTCCTGTCCTTTAACCCCTGACTAACTCTCTGCCTCATGACCCCTGGCTCTTGGATGACTACCTCTCTGGCTCTTGGATGACTACCTCTCTGGCTCTTGGACCACAACATCTCTGGCTCCTGACATGTGTCACTTGGATTACTACTTTCTCTGCCTCCTAACCCCAGGCTCTTGGATGACTACCTCTGGTTGTGGATTCCTGACTTTTCCTGGACTACACTTGAGTCCCCAAGAGCATCCTCTTTACTTACAAGTGCAGAACACCTTTTTCACTATAAACTGTTTCTGCCATTGGAATCCATCAAACTAGCAACCAATATAGAAATATCAGAAACCCTGACATTATAATACTGGACTTTATGCTGCTGATTTATAAGTACATCAATGTTTAAAGCAAAATAGGAAACTATGTGCAGGAAGAAAGTTCGCTGGTCAATTCCCTTTGCGAGTGAGCACTATGTTAACTCTAAGATGATGCCTTTTATGTACTATTAAGCTGGTAGACCCTTTCCATCCCCCCCCCAGGGGCGGGCTGGGCCAGGGGGCAGGGGGGCAGCGCCACCCCCCGGGCCGCTCAGTCCAACCGCTGTTAGGGCCGCTCCCCTCCCCCTCCTCCGATGCAATATTTATATTTATTTACTTTCGGCCGCATCGCATGTTATGTGATGCAGTGCACAGTGCACAGGCAGCCGCGTCACGTGTCACGTGATGCGGCCGCCTGTGTGCCCCCCGGGCTTACACTTGCCAGCCCACGCCTGCCCCCCCCTTTTCTTTTTCTCTGCCCCATCCCTTGTACTGGAAAACAGTAAAAAACAATTAAAAATAAATTATTTAGCGTTTTAGCTACGTCTTGAAAAACCATATTGTGTTGCAGTTGCGAAAATATTATATTAACAGTTGTGAGGGAAGCAAAGCCTAGCCCAAACTAACATACAGTGTAAAAATATAGCTGCCCGGTATATGTGTGCAGTGTGCAAGAGCATGCAGTATTTGCCCTGTATGCAAAAAGAAAGTTTGCATTTCCATCCCTTGCAGAGACAAATGCTTTGATCATTGCACCTAACAAAACATTAGACCAAAACTGTGCACTACTGAGCTGCATGTCTTCAGATAAATAAATGGAATGATATTGAAAATGCTATTGATTGCTTATTTTTTCAGTGTGCAAGAAGTAAAAAATACACCATAATATACATCTTTATTAACAAGAAATGTTATTTATTAATCCAAGTCACTGACTTTCACAAAACTAAACCTGTCTGTAATGAGTAAAGTCTAATAGAACGTTTGCTCTTATTCAGACATTAAGGCATCATGTTTCATCCTCCATTGCAGCATATGAAAAAACGCATATGTCTTTTTTTAGGTTTAGGTCTTCTGTGAAACCCACTTCATAGGACAACTTTATAATAAAATAAATACTTGCATATTTATTTGTGAAAGCAAATATCTGATTTAGCCTTGAAAACAACTAACACGCTGGTGCCTTCTGCAGCGCTATGCATTTTCATATGAAAGATAGCCTAGTGGCCCAGGAATAGTACTATTATTTGGTATATATATATAAAGCCAGGATTAGAAACAGTTTATATTTCAATCTCCATACTATTCCCATATTACACAATGGAATATTTCTGAGGGAAAGTGCAATAGAAATAGAATACTGTTATCTTGTATCTATAGTACTTACGGTTTATATCCATCCCCAGCCAGTTTCTATATTGTCTCCATTGTTGTGTTGCTGGAAGCACATGTATCCATGTCCCAGTTCCATTTATACAGAAAAGGAAAAGCTGGTTTAGCAGAAGACAGTTGAATGGTAAATGTAGAAAAAAAACTGAATTATGTGGAAGATCGAGACATTGAGAAGACTTGGTTGAAATGTTATTTCCAGTTAAAAAAATTAAGAAAATTATAAGGATCTTGTGAAAAATGTGACAACTACAAACAAAATGCAGGAGATGCACAAAAATAAATAAATGTTTCAGGATCTTTGTCTGACTCTAGGAATAAGAAACTGAACTGAGAACACAATCTCGATTCCTTGCCAAGCACCAGAAATGTCCACATCCTGTTGTTCTGAAAGATGTCATTGGGCAAAATGAGAACATGGTCCTATGTGTGAGAGAGTACATATCTCAGAGACATTCCACTTTTCAAGACACTGGGGGAGGAATGACAGTAGGAAAGGAGATCATATAGTGCATTTACTGAATCATTTGTCTTCTGTTGTCCCAAATTGTTCTTAATGACGCAGGTGTAGCATGTTCTGTCACAATACCAATTTCACTTGAACTCATCTACAACACACTAAACAAAGCCATCTGTATATGCAATTCTCGTACCCTGAGGATTAAATTTTTAATTAGACAAACTGATATACTTCAAATCCCACATATGCGGCCCCTAGCCTTAAAAAGGGCTACACCTTACCCTTAATAAGCCCCAAAAACTACCTCTGCACAATATCACTCGTCCCAAAATGCCCCCAAATTTTCTTCACTTGTTCCAAAATTCCACATTTCATACCATACCAACATTTCATGCCAACCTCCCACTTGCCATAAAGTGCCCAAATGCCCTCCGATTCCACTCTGACCTTCCCATCAGACATCCATGATGCTTCTTCTGTTCAGTCTTATTCTCTGCTTTAAAAGCTGATAAACTTTTAAAACCACTTCGACTAACAAAATAAATTAAAGGGCTAAAGAAATATGGGTTGATCACAATCTCCCTGCTGGCCTGATACGTAAAGCAAAAAGTATACTGCTTTTATTATTTGCAGCAGATGCGATGCAGCTTAGTGTTTCCATTGTTAATGAAGCAAAAAGCAGAAGGAGACTAAAATCTGTGAATGTATATAATAATGTATAGAGATCAGTATACCACAGGACCTGATTATCCAATAGGTTGATCGGCTGCAACCCGGCCCTCTGAGTCTTGGGGGAGATGCGGCACTGCTGGTATATAATTTTTTTTAACATCCGCATATATATTTTACTAATATAACTGCTGAGCGCTCCCAGGGCTGGTTGTGATCATCAGGGGCTGCCTCTGGTATAAAAGGTGGCAGCTCCGACAGTTGCTATCACGTATAGGCAGCCTGACAGCAAATCATGGTGCTGTCAGCTGCCTGTCAGTGCGGCCGCAGTTCCTAGTCTGGTCTCGCCAAAATTACTACATCTTATGAGACTGGATTAAGAACTGTCCGGCAGCTAACCGCAGTCGACTGCCTGTTCCCTGGAGAAGAAGATTTCTGTAGAGCTTGAGAAGAGAAAAGAGGCGCAGAGTCTGAAAATTGCTGTTGGTGAGGAAGGTAAGTGACATGTGCTCTTGGTAGGGGAGGTAATAAAATGGTTGGGGGGGGTGAAGGCTGGGGAAGGGTCATGAATTGACCACTGGGGGTTAAGAGACATTTATGCATACATCCTTTTAATGGGCCCGTGGAAAGTAAGAGTGGGGCAGGAATGGGCAAGAGTAGCTGAGTTGGATGATGAATTGGCTGTGGGTGAGTGGGTGATGAATTGCCTGGAGGAGTGTGTGATTAAATGACTGGGGGAAAGGTGATGAAATGAATGAGGAAGTAGGTAATGAAATTGCCAGTGGGGTCATGAATTGGCCGCTGGTGGTTGATGAATTGGCTGGTGGGGGGGGGGGGCATGATCTCTGAATTGTTTAGCCTTCGCTCTCTAAAGATCCTAATAATTCAGGGTTTGTTAACATTTTGCATTATAATACAATTTTTGCACATTTTCAAAACAGGACCCCAACTTTCCAAAAGACAGCTAATTGACAACAAAGCTGCAAGAATAAGTAAGAAAGAATAGCAAGAACAGGTAAGAGAATCTAAATGAGAATACTGGAGAACACTCCTGAATTTTCCACTAATGATTTGGGGGGGGTGCTATGGGTACAATAGCCTAGGGCGGATGGAACCTTTAATCAGGCCCTGATGTTGCATCATCGTATTTGAGTCAAAAATGAATGTTATTAAAAAAAGGCAAATTATATTGCTGTTTACTTTCTGAGACATTTTAGTTACACACCTCACTGTACAAGTATGACCATATTGATATCTAAGTGATCTATGAACTAATAGAAAATAATTTTCAGTGCTTGAATTCTTTCTTAATCATAGTTGGTAACATTCCTCAGTTAAGAAGAAATAACTTGGAAAAGGAGGAAGAATAGGAGGGAGAAAAAGGGAAAAAATAATTCTATACAAACAGATAGTTTGTTAATGTTAATCCTCTATTAACTTCAGATATCTTTCATCATATATAATGCATTATATCTTAAAAAAAACAAGTCTATGGGGTCTATTGGGGATTTTTATGATCCCTCATATTTTCTTTAAATAAATTATAATTTATAATCACAGTGATCAGCGCTTGAAGTGGGGCGGTATGTGCCAGTATGACATACCGACACTTCTCTGCCCCACTTCTCCACAAGCAGCCAGGGCCGGCAGAAAGCGGGATAGGCAAGGCAGGGGAGCACCATTTCTGAGAGGCGCTCCACTCTACCTGCCTTCCCTGCATTCTAACTTACTGTCGGGACATGATGACGTCACACCCGTCAATGAGAATGGAGCAGGGAGAAGAGAAGAGCGGCGCAGAGAGGAGCAAGGACACAGAAGGAGAGGAAGAGAAGAAGACAGAAAAATTAAGGTAATAGAAAGCTAAGTATAGAATGGAAGATGACATTGTGGTGAATGAGGGTACATGGTAATGATGGAGGGGTACAGGTAAATGATGGAGGGGGCACTGGGTGATGAAGGAAGGCACAGTGTGATGGAAGGAGCACAGTGTGATATGGAGGGGGCACAGTGTGATGGAGGGGGCACAGTGTGATATGGAGGAGGTACAGTATTGTGAATGAGGTCACAGTGTCATGAATCAGGGCACAGTGTGATGAATGAGGAGCCATTGTGCAATGAAGGGGGCACAGTGTGATGAATGAAGGAGCAGGCACAATGTGATATGATGAGGCTATATTGTGACAGATGGGACACAGTGTGATATGATGACACAGTGTATCCAAACATATTGGATATAGAATTGCTGTAGTGGAAACTTTCATCCACAGTACACAGCAATTCTATATTGAGTCTATATAAATCAGTGAAAAATGTAAACTCATATTGTTCTATAGCTGCCTGTAATGTATGACATGACCTTCACAGTCTGTCTACATCCCCTCAGCAGATATTACATGGGCCCCTACCATTGGTTTTCCTTAGTGTCCTTTATGTCCCAGTCCAACACTGCCAATGGTTACCAATGGCACATACTGAAGTAGTAATAACAGATGGGCAAACAGAACAAAGCAACTGTATTTTATTGGCAAACTGTCTGTAACGTTTTGAGACCAAATCTGTCTTAAGATGAAGAAATTGCATCAAACCTACAATGACTAACTAATGTATTAAATGAGGACCATACAGGTGCACTGTATAATTCCATCGGTATGACATATGTAATCATCTTACAGATGGATATTTTGGACTGTGGACTGTTTTTTTTCTGTATAAGTAGAAGGCATTCAATCTTCCTGATGACTTGGGTTCTCTCCAGGTTTATTCACCGGTATTTGATGGTATCAAACTTAAGCCATAATTCCTAGTCAGTGGTCCGAGTATTAGGATAATACCTAGGAATAGTTATCTAATGATTTATATAGAAGGTACAGACCACCTTGCATCTGAAAGGTTCTTTGGACACCAGAATAACTCTGTAATGAGAAAAGGACAGGTAGAGCTCACAAGTCTGAAGAGCATGCATGTGATTCAACCAAAATTTAGATTTTTCTAGAAAATTTCTAATGACATCTCTAAAGGACCATACTTGTGTGACTCAATTTCCTCGAGAACAGCGGATGACGGTCTCAGGTTGGCATAGATCTGACTTGAGGATTGAGTTGTTGAGTTGTTGCACAGCTATTATGAACCTTTTAACTAAAGGTTCTACTGACCATCTGTAATCAGTGAGTGCACACCTTAATGCAGTGTTCCTTATCTCCAGTCCTCACGCACTTCCAACAGCTCATGTTTTGTGACCCAGCCCAGTAGACTAAATCCTGAAAACATGAGCTGTTGAGGACTCGAGTTAAGAAATACTGCCTTAAAGGATAGCTGTCAAAAGTTGATTGTAAAGCTTTAGTCCACTTACTATTGTTTGAGCATGATGAACTTCACTCTGTTGCAATAGATGGCAAACAATAGATACTGTCTCCAATTGCAAGAGATAAACTCTTAGCTAAACAAAGTCAAGTAGAACAGCCATTTAACTTGTTTAGGTCTTGTTCTCTCATTTGACATGCAGGATGTCATCAGAGTGCATCCCCAGTCCTCTCTACTTAATGTGAAAATGGTCTACAGAAGACAGACATGAATCACTGCATTCTATTTGACTTACAATGACCTAGTGAAGACATGCTTACCTAGTTCTGACAGGCAAAGGATCCCCAGAGGATGTTTCTAATATCAGCACCATTAGCCAAAGAGAGGGGATAAGCCCCTATCCAGAATCAGTGGTGGAAGTCTGTTTACACAATTGATTGGTGACTTTGGACATGACACAATGTTGGATGCAAGCATCCAGCACAAGAGAACAGTAGTTGAAAACAAAACGATACAAATTCTGCATAATGATATAAAAACATGGCCAAATAGCACAGAAAAGTAAATAACTAAAGCAGTGTATTTGGCAAGAGTTGCTGGATGACATGTACAAGCCAATAATTAAAAATGTAATTTGAAGGTGGATAAACCTTTTGAAGGCAGGGATCAGACAGTGTCTGTTTCCGTGGGCCATTGGTATACAACATGTGGTCCAGGATACTGTTTTTGCAGCCCTCGGAAAGCCTATCACTGTGGATTCGCACCCTCAGGCACAGTGAGAGCTGGCAGTCAACAGTGAGGTCAGTCTGGCAGTGAATCAGAATGAATATCTGTCATTCTGATTCAAAGCCACTGTCCCTGCACAACTGCTGAGCTTAGTCTTGCTGATAGACTAAGGAGGACAGGTAAGAATGTGCATGAGAATGTGTTTCAAAAAGGGATCTGGGAAAATGCTACATGGGGAGAAGCGGAGAAAGTATTGCTAAAGGGTGGGAGAGGGTGGAATGTTTGGCCACGGGGGTGTGGGGACATGGTTAAGAGGGCTTGGGGGAATTACTTGCTCTCTGTGTGACCACACCTACTGCATGAAATGACCACACTCGCACTGGAGATGCGCCAGGGAACAATGTGCTGCTACATGGGCAGGAGACTGGAGAAAGTGTCGCCCCAGGGGGAGACTATGTAGCCACAGATGTAAAGAGGGTTCTCTTTTCCTGTAGTACTATCTCTCAATGCAGCTTTCGGACGAAAAATGTTGTGCACCCCTGACATAAACCATGGATTTGAGATTATATAAATTATTATATATTATTCTCTAAATATAGAGCTCACTGTCTGAAATTGGTACATTGTCAGCTGCTATCCTATGTGTAATACCTCATGCTGTCTTTATTATTATTAACATTTATTTATATAGTGCCAGTATACTCCACAGCACATTACAACTGGGAATAGACACCACAATAAACCAAGACTGGGTATTTGCAAATAGGTAAGAGAACCCTGCTCACAAGCTTACAATATAGACTTTATGGATGGTTCGATCGATTCAAGGTACCAGACATACGACATTGAATATTCCTGAAAATTTGGAAAACATCCAAAGACAGTAAAGCATTAACTAGTAGTAGCAACAAATATATTCATGAAGGTCAACCTATGAATGCGTTCACGAATCCTGTAGTTAAGACATGTGTTTCGCATCACATATAGTGCTTTGTTTAATGAGGAAAAAATTTATACCATCCCTCAAGGTCTGTTTACTAGTGACAAAAATGTGGATCACTAATATGTATGTACTTTTATTTTTGGTATATTTACCATCACTAACAGAACGCTGACAGTATACAAATTCTAACACACAGATTGAAGAACTGTCTGTTTTGCTTAATAGGACATTATTAAAAAGAATGAAGCATTGAAAATAATGCTCCATAGAATACAATTTACATCATGAACGGTGCGCATGTGGTATAGAATGTTTGTGCAATTATCTCAGTTATTCTGATTAATAACTAAGCTAATCAGAGATCTGAAACACGATAGCACGGATTCGCCACTTAATCCGTAGGCATGGTGTGCCATTAGCTATAACAATGTAATGAAATAAACCAATAAAAGCAAAGGTCTCATTGCAAAGATTTACCACTCTCTGGCCACCTAGCAGATCCTTTAAGATCCTTTATTAGTGATCCACATTTTTGTCACTAGTAAACAGACCTTGAGGGATGGTATCAATTTTTTCCTCATTAAACAAAGCACTATATGTGATGCGAAACACATGTCTTAACTACAGGATTCGTGAACGCATTCATAGGTTGACCTTCATGAATATATTTGTTGCTACTACTAGTTAATGCTTTACTGTCTTTGGATGTCTTCCAAATTTTCAGGAATATTCAATGTCGTATGTCTGGTACCTTGAATAGATCGAACCATCCATAAAGTCTATATTGTAAGCTTGTGAGCAGGGTTCTCTTACCTGTCTGCAAATACCCAGTCTTGGTTTATTGTGGTGTCTATTCCCAGTTGTAATGTGCTGTGGAGTATACTGGCACTATATAAATAAATGTTAATAATAATAAAGACAGCATGAGGTATTACACATAGGATAGCAGCTGACAATGTACCAATTTCAGACAGTGAGCTCTATATTTAGAGAATAATATATAATAATTTATATAATCTCAAATCCATGGTTTATGTCAGGGGTGCACAACATTTTTCGTCCGAAAGCTGCATTGAGAGATAATACTACAGGAAAAGAGAACCCTCTTTACATCTGTGGCTACATAGTCTCCCCCTGGGGCGACACTTTCTCCAGTCTCCTGCCCATGTAGCAGCACATTGTTCCCTGGCGCATCTCCAGTGCGAGAGTGGTCATTTCATGCAGTAGGTGTGGTCACACAGAGAGCAAGTAATTCCCCCAAGCCCTCTTAACCATGTCCCCACACCCCCGTGGCCAAACATTCCACTCTCTCCCACCCTTTAGCAATACTTTCTCCGCTTCTCCCCATGTAGCATTTTTGAAACACATTCTCATGCACATTCTTACCTGTCCTCCTTAGTCTATCGACTAAGCTCAGCAGTTGTGCAGGGACAGTGGCTTTGAATCAGAATGACAGATATTCATTCTGATTCACTGCCAGACTGACCTCACTGTTGACTGCCAGCTCTCACTGTGCCTGAGGGTGCGAATTCACAGTGATAGGCTTTCCGAGGGCTGCAAAAACAGTATCCTGGACCACATGTTGTGCACCAATGGCCCACGGAAACAGACACTGTCTGATCCCTGCCTCCAAAAGGTTTATCCACCTTCAAATTACATTTTTAATTATTGGCTTGTACATGTCATCCAGCAACTCTTGCCAAATACACTGCTTTAGTTATTTACTTTTCTGTGCTATTTGGCCATGTTTTTATATCATTATGCAGAATTTGTATCTTTTTGTTTTCAACTACTGTTCTCTTGTGCTGGATACTTGCATCCAACATTGTGTCATGTCCAAAGTCACCAATCAATTGTGTAAACAGACTTCCACCACTGATTCTGGATAGGGGCTTATCCCCTCTCTTTGGCTAATGGTGCTGATATTAGTACCATCTTCTGGGGATCCTTTGACTGTCAGAACTAGGTAAGCATGTCTTCACTAGGTCATTGTAAGTCATATAGAATGCAGTGACTCATGTCTGTCTTCTGTAGACCATTTTCACATTAAGTAGAGAGGACTGGGGATGCACTCTGATGACATCCTGCATGTCAAATGAGAGAACAAGACCTAAACAAGTTAAATGGCTGTTCTACTTGACTTTGTTTAGCTAAGAGTTTATCTCTTGCAATTGGAGACAGTATCTATTGTTTGCCATCTATTGCAACAGAGTGAAGTTCATCATGCTCAAACAATAGTAAGTGGACTAAAGCTTTACAATCAACTTTTGACAGCTATCCTTTAAGGCAGTATTTCTTAACTCGAGTCCTCAACAGCTCATGTTTTCAGGATTTAGTCTACTGGGCTGGGTCACAAAACATTAGCTGTTGGAAGTGCGTGAGGACTGGAGATAAGGAACACTGCATTAAGGTGTGCACTCACTGATTACAGATGGTCAGTAGAACCTTTAGTTAAAAGGTTCATAATAGCTGTGCAACAACACAATCCTCAAGTCAGATCTATGCCAACCTGAGACCGTCATCCGCTGTTCTCGAGTCACACAAGTATGGTCCTTTAGAGATGTCATTAGAAATTTTCTAGAAAAATCTAAATTTTGGTTGCAATCACATGCATGCTCTTCAGACTTGTGAGCTCTACCTGTCCTTTTCTCATTACAGAGTTATTCTTGTGTCCAAAGAACCTTTCAGATGCAAGGTGGTCTGTACCTTCTATGTAAATCATTAGATAACTATTCCTAGGTGTTATCCTAATACTCGGACCACTGACTAGGAATTATGGCTTAAGTTTGATACCATCAAATACCGGTGAATAAACCTGGAGAGAACCCAAGCCATCAGGAAGATGGAATCTTTATTAGTTATAGGGGGAAAAAAACAGTCCACAGTCCAAAATATCCATCTGTAAGATCATTACATATGTCAAACCGATGGAATTATACAGTGCACCTGTGTGGTCCTCATTTAATACATTAGTTAGTCATTGTAGGTTTGATGCAATTTCTTCATCTTAAGACAGATTTGGAGGTAAATGTATCAAGCTGAGAGTTTTCAGGCGGGTTTGAAACACCAATCAGGTTTTAGCTATCATTTATGTAGTACATTCTATAAAATGACAGCTAGGGGCATATTCAACTGTCGGCGTAAACGGTGAAAATCTCCCGCTCCGCACACTATTACCGTTATTATGGTAATAGTGCCCAGAAAACCGTTATTACGGTATTTTTCTCGCTGGATATCAGCTCGCAGCTCCCTGAGCCGCAAGCTGAAATCCAGCTAACTATTACCGTAATAACGGTAGTAGTTTTTACGCGGTGGGAAAAATAAAGAAATGAATATGCCCCCTAGAATCTGATTGGTTGATATAGGCAGCATCTCCACTTTTCAAACCCGCCGGAAAACTCTCAGCTTGATACATTTACGCCATGGGCTCAAAATGTTGCAGACGGTTTGCCAATAAAATGCAGTTGTTTTGTTCTGTCTTTGTCCATCTGTTATTACTACTTCAGTATGTCCCATTGGTAACCATTGGCAGTGTTGGACTGGGATGTAAAGGACACTAAGGAAAACTAATGGTAGGGGCTCATATAATATCTGCTGAGGGGGTGTAGACAGTCTGTGAAGGTCATGTCATACATTACAGGCAGCTGTAGAACAATATGATTTTACATTTTTTCACTGCTTTATATAGACTGAATATAGAATTGCTGTGTACTGTGGATGAAAGTTTCCACTACAGTAATTCTATATCCAATGTATAGTATTCTGTAAAGAAAATATAGTTAAAAGATCATTGCCATGATAGCCTTTGACTCACATGTCCTAGCATGCCACAAAAACCACTGACATGGCATGCTGGGACATGTAGTTCCATCACTGATCATGTATACTAGATATAGAAGTATTGTGGACGCATGGTGGAATCAGGACTCCTACTTCTATATACAAGAATACAAGGGGTAGGAGTATTTTATGAATTTAGTAGTCTTGTGTGAATGAGAAATGCTTCCCCCTCCATATGTGACAAGGGAAGAATGGTGAGGGACATATTACCACTTCACTCTCTACTTGTCACATATGCTCCCCCACCATTCTCCCCGAGTTACATGTAGCTGCTGTGCTGGCACTTGCATAGACTGTCCACATCATGGAGCAGTAGTGTGAGCTGCTTCTGTGTAGTGCAATGCAGCACTTTGACCCGTTTTCTGCCGGCTGTATGGGACAGTTCCCAAACAGTTGGCAGAATGACAAGCTCCTTCCTACTTGTTTTTACAGATTCAGTACCTGCTGCTGCTAGTGTTAAGCTCTGTTGTTACTTTTTAGGATTCTAGAATGTTGGGGCTTTGGAGAAGAGATAGGTATCTATCTCCTGGAAAGATGAGTAATGAGTAAATGCTCTAGGCCTTCCTTCCCCACTCCTGCCGCCCCAACATTAAATCAATAACACCCACATTTAATAAATAGGCCTCTTCCCTCCAACTAGTCCTCTCAAGTAGCACCCACATGTAAAACAGTGGCCTCATATTGCATTATGATCCCTTACAATATATCAATAGCCCCCATCAAATTATTAGCCCCTACTTCCTGCTACATTATATAAATAGCTCCCACCAGCTTTCACATGACTTTAATACCCTCACCACATTTTATTAATGTAGTGCAGGCACCTGTGACAGACAACGCATGTGAAACAGAACACATGGAGACCACTTGGAGACTACATCCCACGACTGCCTTAGGGCGAGACAGAATTCAGGGAGACATGCAGAGACTGGTAGAGGCAGGAATATTGTGTGTGAAGCCAGGAAAGCAGTGGAATGAGTAGCTAGAGAGCTGAGAGGAGGTTGTGTGAGAGAGTCTGGGATCCCGAAACAAAATTGAGAGATGCAGAATTGGAGAAAGCTGTGCTGTGGAACCAGGAGTCAGGTTCATAATTCAGAGTCCCAGTTAAGGAGAGGGAGAGACTGGATAAGGATTTCAGGAGTGTGAAAAAACAGTAATTTGGAGAAGAGTGTGTCAGACTGGCAGGGAAGGACAGCCAGGGATTCTGGAACTGAGATATCTAGAAGAAATAGTCGGTTTTAAAGCGGCAATCCCTGGACCCCACGTCTGTATAATGGAATATAGGTGTGTGGTCCTGGGGTTGCTGCTTTAAAACCGGCATTTTCACTCTGCACATACTAAGTGACGGAATTTCACACTGTAGCTGTTTAACACAATCGGATGGTACAGTGGACGTGAATTTCAGGCGCCGGACAAACTCCATGTCTGAAATATGGTAAGTAGTTATTTGATTAGTGTAGGGCTTAGAGGCATCGTTATTTCAAAGTTGTTTACAAGCTTTTCGGATTTAATGTGGCCGTGGTAATGAGTACCACCGGAACAAAGGGTATGGGGGACCTTGCTCATTAGAGAACTTACATTCTAAAGGGAAGAAGCAGCTGAAACAAGAGAAGCGAGTGTGGCTCAGTGTGGAGATTGGGAAAGTTGTGAGGGTGCATTAGTGTGATATAGTGCTATCGAGGATAATGTCACCTCTAAAAAAGAGATGGGTTTTCAAAGAGCATCTAAAGATTTGAAGGCTGCGGAAAGTCTGATTGCGCGCGGTAGGGAATTCAATAAGTGGGGAGCAGTACGGGAGAAGTCTTGAAGGCGGAAGTGAGAGGTGGTTATCAGAGACGAGACAAGGCGCAAGACAGAGGTAATACCGCTAACAATCTGTTTGGAAAAACTAAGCGATATCCTTGCAACATGGCTTATCCTGCTTGGACCCTCGAGAGGATATGTGATTTCTGATAACGCCACCAATATTGTTAGAGCATTACAGTGGGGGGGAACTCCATGACATTCCCTGTTTTGCTCATACAATCAACTTGGTGGTACAGAACTTTTTAAAAATTGACAATGACATGCAGGAGATGCTGTCTGTATCCCAAAATATTTAGTGTAATTTTTGGGATTCTGCAACAGCATGTAGGAGAATGCAGCAGCTGCAAGAAGAATAGATTTTAGCGAGAATATACTTTAGTACAGCGCAGTGGAGAATACTTACCTTGTTGTGCAAGGTGCTGAAACCACTCAAGTCACCTGTGAAGAGAGTGCAGACACTGTTAGCTTGAGTCAAGTGATTCCCCTAATTAGACTTTTTGAAAAGCAGCAAGAGAAATTGAAAGAGCAAATGAAACAAAGCAACTCCACTAATTATGCTGGACTTGTAGATTAAGTACTTTATTCGCTTCGCCAGGATCCAAGAGTTATCAACATCTTGAAATCGGATCATTACATTTTGGCAACTGTGCTTGATCCTAAGTTTAAGAGCTATGTCTTCTCTTTCTTTCCAACTGAGATGCAATGAGCTCCTGGTCAGCAAGCTGACAGCTCAAGTGGTACATGACACAATGACTTCTCCTCTTCCAGTTTCTCTGGAAATTGCTGCTAGGAAAAAACTTTCCCAAGACACCTAGTGGTGATGCAGATGAGTCTGCACAACATTTTGACATTTGGTCTTGTCTAAAAGAATTGCCCAAAAATCGTGACAGCTCTTCGGTAAAATGAACTACAAATTCCATGAGGAAGGCCACTACCGGCAATTACATCAAAATACACAGACTTCTGTGATGGTGGATTCCAGCGGGGATGAATTAGTATTGTTTGAGGATGATGTACGCACTGATGAGGGTAAATATGATGACAGTGTAGACTGCAGGTGCTGATATCTAGCTAGAGAAGAGGGAGCTAGCTAGCTAATGCTGTTATGCTTGGAAATATTTTGGGTAGAATAGCATGTTTGCAATTTTGTGTTTTTCTACAGTAAACTTTCACCTTTATTAGAGAGGTGTTTTTTTCTTTAAAAAAAAAGGTACAAGCTTTATATTTACATTTTTGTTTCCCTGACTTAAAACTACTATGCACTTGACATAGGCTTTGGCACATGAGGTAGAGGAATTAGTATCATCATGACTGAGACTGGAGAGTGACAGAACAATGTGATTGAAGACTGGAGAGTGACAAGGACACTGACAACCCTCCTGTTTCTATATGAGCTATGGAACAGTAAAATGTAACTGCAGATTTTGAAGAACACTGCCAGCCCTTTTATTTCTATTTCAGCAATGAGAATTAGCAAAGTAGCAGCTCTCCTGTTTGTATGTTACCTATAAAACACAGTACAATGTGACTGCAGATGTAGACCAAGACTGCCAGCCCTATTATTTCTATTTCCGCAATGACAATTAGCAATGGAGCTCTCCTGAATGTCACTGGAGACTTTGAAGAACACTGCAACCTCTCCTCTTTTTTTTCTACCTATGACGCTGGCCAACTGCCCTAGAGCCTGCCAAGAACCGTGCTACCCCTTCTGTGTCCCTCTGTGAAATGGCACTGGATCGCAGTGAAGGGCAGTACTTATAGAATCCAAAGCTTGCGAGATCCGACGACGTAACAATGACGTTTTGCATTGTTTTCAAATCCGAGGACACGCGAAAGTATCGAGCCGGCTTGGTTCACAGATCTGCTATGTTTGAGTCTGTTCGGTTCTCGGGGAACCGAGCCTGAGCATCTCTTTTTGTAATGAGGAGCACATTAATGAAAGGGACAATGTCATGAGGGGGACAATTTAATGATGGGGACAATTGAATGAGGGGCACAGTAATGAGGAGGACAATGTAATGAGGGGCACAGTAATGAGTGGGACAATATAATGGGGGGACATTGTAATGAGGGGCACAGTAATGAGGGGCACAACGTAATGAGGGGCACAGTAATGAAAGGGACAATGTAATGAGGGGCAAAGTACTGAGAGGGACAACGCAATAAGGGGCACAGTAATGAGGGGTACAATGTAATGAGGAGCACAGTAATGAAAGGGACAATGTAATGAGGGGCTCAGTAATTAGGGGGACAATGTAATGAGGGACACAGTACTGAAGGGTACAATGTAATGATTTGCACATTAATGAGGGGCACAATGTAATGATGGGCACAGTGTGATGAGAGGCACAGTGTGGTGAGGGGCATAGTGGGATGCAGGGGCACAGAGGAATACAGGGGGCAATAGTGTGATGAAGGGGGAACGTGTAATGCAGGGGGACAGTGTGATGAAGGGCGAATGGTGCGATGAAGGGAGCGGCAGTATGATGAAGTGGGCCGCCGTGTAATGAAAAGGGAACAATATGATGATGGGACAGACATATCTGTTATTTGATATTGTAAATTTATAGCTATATAGTGTTATATAAAGCCCATTATTATCAGCCAGGTATATAAAAATGATGCTGTAGGGAGATGATATAAAAAAATAAAATGCAATATAAAGTGAGGTTTGTTTTTTATTGCATTATTTTTTTTCATTATTTTAGATTTATCATTTATAATAATAAAATATTGCTGGGTTAAGCAACACTAAAATAGCCGCTCTTTTATATTGATAAATATATATTGTACCAAAACCACCCTTTAAGAATGGGACGGTACTTATGGGCCAGTGATATGTGCCCCTGGGCTAAAGTCTACCAGCCAGCACCTGCTACTGGATACCAAAGATTTGGACACTTATTACTTAATTACTAACTTATTGCATGATTATCGGGTAACATTCCAGACAATATTGGATCTTTCCATGGTAAATTCCAATGTTTAATTGATTTGCATGATGCCACTATTACAGTGACTGCTTGCCTTTCATAATTCCATTTGCATTGATGTAATTTTTAGTGGTAATAGATTTATTTCTCCCTATGTAGTTCATTATATTTTCTGTTACTTTATTTATCTGGAAGCGCACAATCAACCTGATTTTTTTATTTATATTTGATTGAGGTTTGATGTGACATTCTTGCGTTGAGCGTAGGCTACATCCATCTGTGCGTTTATTGATTGTAAATTTGACCATTCATATTGCTGTTGTGTTTATCTCATCGCACTGAAAATCCTGTTTGATATGCTATTTCATTTGACCCCTTTATGTACATATTGCAAAGCAACCTTCTTTTGAAAAGTATATTTTTGAGATAAAAGTTAAAACATTTAGTTGTCCCCATGCTTTAGAAATAAATGTACCGGTGTGGCTTCTAAAGACCAGCCTGAAGCACCGCTATTTGATTTGTGTGTTTGTGTGTGGTCATAGATAGGAGATGGGCAGAGCGTTCCTTAGTCTCCCTCTAGTGTAGCAGGTTTCCTGGACATTAGCCAATGAAGACGCCACGTGATTCTACCAACGGTGGAGGCATTGTGCAGGACAGCCAATGGCGAGGTAATATTCTACTACAAACTCCTCTTCCACTGGCACAATTGGGAAAGTGGTGTTATATTAATAGCCCCCACCAACTCCCCCTTTGCTATAATAGCCCCCCTTTACATTAATAGCACACATTACATTACATTCATACCTCACACACAGACACACACACACACACACACACACACACACACAATTTACCCACACGTACCTGATCTTAAGAGCTTAAATCCTGTATGTGGCAAACTCCTCTTCCCATGCGAAGAGGAAGGGAAGAACAGGAGAAGAGTCAAGTTGACATCATGGAGGAACATATCAGGCCCACTGCCCTTTTTGGCTGCGCACCCTGTCAGTCAGCCTAAGCATCCTGAGACAATCAGGTCAGGGGGCTGATACCTGCTGAAAGCACTAGGACAATTACTTAGGGTGGCTGGTCTACAGAGAGGTGTCAGCAACCAAGAAAGACCAAAATGCCAAGGCATTGGGCCATGTTCCCGTCACCTATCAGTTGGGACAAGAAGTTTATTTTGCTATCAAAGCACTAGATTCCCGACCCACTTCTTCTTGGCTTGTTCTATGGAGACTTAAATAGGAGGGGAGGGTAATATTCTTATCACATCACTGTAATTGGCTGTCCATACACAAATGAGATTATGCTTTGTAACAGGAAAATAAAACTACTGGCAAGTATGATGTTACATTTTCAAATACATCTGCAGCAATAAAAAAAGGAAAACAAGGTTTTGTTTGTAGGATTATTTAAACTAGAGATGGACAGGCTCGGTTCCCCGAGATCCGAACCCGCCCGAACTTCACCTATCCGAGCCGCCCATTCGGATTCAAAATAGAGGCAAAACATGATCGTGACGTCGTCGGATCTCAGAGCTTGGTTCTTGCGATATTTGAAATGCATAAATACCTGCCTCCACAGCAATCCATCGCCATTTGACAGAGGGAGAGAGCAGGGTTAGCTCACAGGCTGTATTAGAGCAGAAACAGAGCAATTATTGTCCCTAAACTAGTATTGGGTTTGTACTGTAAGTGACATTATTGGCAGAGAGTCAGATTTGTACTAGCCTAGCCTGTAAAATTCCTGCCTATTGGTAACACTAATTAAATTACAGTAATGATTTCACGGACTGCAGTGCTATCCAGTTATCAGTCTCTTCAGTAAATCCACCTTTCATCAGCAACAATACCCAGATTGTAACTATTCTCTCCCCATCACTATTTATCATCAAGGTGCAGGCATGTGAATTGAGAGGAATACTGATCATTTCCTGCATTGATACAAAACATCTAAGGGTGCAATAAAACCTTGTAAGAGCCATTTTCTCGATCTCCCAGAGTCCTTGATGCTTGTAAATGTCCCAAAGTCCTCTCTCCAGCACTCAAAGCACTTGCAACGCTGAGCGAGTGTCGACAGGGCCGACACCACCATTAGAAGAACCTATCATGTCTGCCCAGGGTACCAATGGATAGAGGGAGACAGAAAAAGTGACAATGTTTCTCATCAAGTGATTGTGATACCCCATTGGGAGTTCCGACCACTGGGATCTTCTTACATTGAAGCTGCTGGCTGCTGCTCCTGTCAGTGTTACGCTGGGAGTTTGGTGCTTGCTTATGATGTCACATCTAATCCGCACTCCCAGTCGGACAAGCCTGCAAAGGTAAGAGGCAGCAGGGATGGGAGTGCCAGGTGCATCCCCAGGGCCTGCACTGGGTGTTCATGCCTCTAGCCCAGGGGTAGGCAACCTGCGGCTCTCCAGGTGTTGTGAAACTACAAATACCAGCGTGCCTTGCCACCTATCTGCTGGTTATCTACTGGCAAAGCATGCTGGGACTTGTAGTTTCACAACACCTGGAGAGCCACAGGTTGCCTACCCCTGCTCTAGCCTATGTATTTACTATTTTTAAGAATGAGAAGTTCATGGTGGAAGGGCAGTAACATCTGCTTGACTTCTTTGAACAGGTGAAAGGATAGAGCCCAGAGCAGAGTGACGTGGGGCTGTAACCATCACCTCAGACCCTGGTGAGTGCAGCAAACGGCATATGCAAGGTAAACTTTTTATTTTAATATATTGTACCTGACTCAATACTATTGTTTATTGTTCAGGTTATTTATTTTATTTTTATTTATTTTTTTAATATTTCCCAACTTCAATTAAACTAACTTTCCTTTCACAAAAAAGAAAAATTAGTAAGGGTTTGACAAACACACTATGCAAGGAAAGAGCTACCTCTCAAACTTAGCTGCCCCTAGGCAGAAGCTTACTGTGCCTAATGGTAAATACATCGCTGCTTACAGTTATAAACCTGCAACTGACTGGGATTACCTGAGAAAACATTAGTAAACTCAATATTTAATATAGGTACCAATCATCTTCTAACAAAGCAATTAATTTGCCAGCAAGAATAACGACTAGCTAGGGCTACACAAGCAATTAACTATTTATATAATGATCACCTGTAAAAGTATATTGTAAAAATATCTATTGTATCAATGAAGAAGATCTGGTGATCACGTGACAACAAGAGGCTGTCCCCGTGTGTACAAAAGATTGTGAAGGACCCAGGAGCCCAACATGGAATCTCCACCCATCCCAGTGATACATGAGAGAAATTACTGGGGGTGGGATTTTAAAGATTATTATTATATTTTTCAATAAAAATCAAAGAAGGAAATACAGACTGTTCTAGCGGTTATTATATACCAGACCTTCCATCATGACCTATTTCTTCAAGTACACTTTCCTATGCTCTAGATCTTGTAAAGTCTTCTATAACAGGCAGCACGGTGGCGTAGTGGTTAGCACTTCTGCCTCACAGCGCTGGGGTCATGATTTCAATTCCTGACCATGGACCTTATATGTGTGGAGTTTGTATGTTCTCCATGTGTTTGCGTGAGTTTCCTCCCACATTCCAAAAAAATACTAATAGGTTAATTGGCTGCTATCAAATTGACCCTAGCCTCTGTCTGAGTATGTATGTTAGGAAATTTAGACTGTAAGCTCCAATGGGGCAGGGACTGATGTGAATGAGTTCTCTGTACAACGCTATAGAATTAGTGGTGCTATATAAATAAATGGTGATGATGATGATGATATAACAGACCCTACAATGCAATGTATTGAGCAATCTAAGTAAACATAATGTGGAGGGGCAAAGGTTCAATTCCCTTATTAAAGACAGTGAAATCTAATAGTGATGAGGATGACAATGTTACTGGTGATCATGTGACCTAACCATCTTTATGTTTGCTATGTGGAGGGCTGTGAGCTTGTTTATGTGTCTGCTGAATGCAAGCTGCATCTCGCTGGATGAGAATACATCAGCTGCACTATTTGTTGCTCCTTGTCTTGGCTGACTAGTGTATTACTTGTGTGTCTTCTTTAGGGTTCATGCCCTGTTATAGACCTGATTAATTATTTGCCAAATTTTGTGTGAATCATAGTCTATTAGCATAATAACTCATTAACATTATTAGGATGGTTTCCAGCCTGTCCATTACCCTCATGGAAAGAGGAGGATAACTATAAATAACATCCTATTCCATCTATCCAAAGTGAATGGATTATAGAAGATAATGTTATGCCATATAATTTAAGAATATTATTCGGTAAGATTATATAAATTAATGGTTGTAGTAAAGTTATTAATATTTTAAGTTGTTTAAATTACTCAGAAATAAAAATCGCTAAAAAATACATTGATTTGTGCCCATTTTACAACGTTTTAGATGCTGACCACAACTATATGTAATGATATAACCAGACTCTCTGTGCAGGTTATGGTGCTTGGTTTGGTCACTTTATGGCAGATACTGATGATGACACTGAGAGATGTCCCAATGTATCACTGAGCCTGGACATTTTGACCTCACACATTCTAATCCCATGATGCACTGAGCTGGTGGCTCGGAACTCTCACTTCTTGCAGTCAGTTGGTCTTGAAGGTATGTTTTGTGCTAAGCTCCAGCCCTGTCCTGTTATTTTATGTATTTTATGTAATTTTAATTTTTGTATTCTCCTAATTGTATCCTCCTATGTGTCTCCTCCAACTCTATAGCTTTTCTCTTTTAGAAGGCTCTTACTTAGTTGCACTTTAATGTTTCTCTGGATTTTGGTGAAACCAATGATCTGAATACATGACTCATATTCTGGCAAAACAGTAATTCTTACAAAAGTAGGCAATATATACAATGTAAATCTTTAAAAAAATAAATAAGAGTATGTATTCGACCATTGGAAAAATCCAATTGTAATGTATTCTGTTAATGATAAGTGGGTTTACGTAACCTCTCTGTGTTTTGGGATATAAAACTTTCCACCAAAGGAGGAATAGAGATGACAACAGCAATGACAGTTACACTCACTGGGTCCAGGAGCTGATCTGAGATGTTATACCAGTAGGTCTTCTAAACAAACTTGTCCTTGGTGAGATAACACTCCCTGGCACCACTTTAATAGTTTCCCACTGCCTTCACACATGTTTAGATGTTCAAATTAGTGGGAAGATGATTATGTGGCAGGTATGGATCTAAAGTGCAGCCATCTCCAACTGCCACCCGCATGCCACTTCATGATTATGTCATTCCTAATACTTAACTGTGGCCTACAGGAGATAGTTATAAAGAAATGTTATTTTATATATTTCTCTGTTAGAAGGCTCGTTGCTGCACATTACTTACAAGATAATGTTTCTCTGGATTTGGTGAAACCAATGATCTGAATACATGACTGCTATTCTAGCAGTACCGTAGTCCTTACAAATGTGATCATTCAAATACAATGTAGAACTTTTGAAAAATAACAACATGTCTTGGACCAGGTTGTCTTGCAACATCCAATTGTAATTTATTCTGCCAGTGACAACTGGGTCTAAGTAACCTTCTCTTTGTTTTAGGATATACAGTTTTGGTAGGTATATATAAAAATATAGGAGACACTGAGATTCGGATCCATTGTTAAGTAATGGATTAATTATCCTGTAGAAAGGGACAAACCTGAGAGTAACAATATACATAATGGACCTGATTCATTACTGTAGATGGCCGACGTTAGTCCGCCTCTTTCCTCCTCTGTTTCACCTCTCAAGTCCTAGACAGTCGTAAGTGACAGTTGTGTGCGGATATGAATTGTATGTATTTGTGATATTAGGTGTAATGTCCGTTCTGGGCATGCACAGAGATATATAACACAAGAACGGACGCACGTCTGAACATGAATCAGACCTAATATGTTTACTGTACTCCATTCATTTTTACATCCAGTGTCTACAGCCTTCCATATATGTAACAATAAATGGTGGGGGGTGGGGGAACAAGCCACATAATATATTTATATTTAATACACATTCTCTTGTCAACATTATTTTTATTGCACACAGTATCATATGATACTTATAACCAGTTTTTGAAGTGGACATTAGAAGTAAATGAATGAATTTGATAGTTTTACAATCAGAGCAGTAGGAGAAGTGTCAGTATGGCATACCACCGTATACCAGGCCACTTCATCCACTGCTTACAATCAATGTCACTGTATTAAGCAGAGGGCTGCCCTGTACTAAACTGCTTTCCTTCACATACTGTAGTTAAAACAATGTAAAAATACTATTGAAACTAGGGATGTGCACCGGCGACTTTTGAGGTCTCGTGTTTTGTGTTTTGGATCCGGATTTTCGTTATTTTTGAGGTTCGGATTTGTCTCGCAAAACACTTGACGAAAGGTCTCGGTTCGGATTTAAGGTATTGGATTCGGATTTTTTTTGAAAAAAACATAAAAAGTTTAAAAATCAAGTTTTTGGGCTTATTTTCACTCCTAGGCTATTATTAACCTCAATAACATTCAATAACAAGCATTTCCACTAATTTACAGTGTATTCTGAACACCTCACAATATAGTTATTAGTCCAAAACGTTGCAACAAGGTATCTTTCTGGACTGCGTAGAGGAGTGGGTCACCACAATATATATTAAAAACCCTGAACTTTTATGATTCGCACCAATAATTGTACCTGGACTGCGTAGAGGAGTGGGTCACCACAATATATTAAAAACCCTGAACTTTTATGAATCGCACCAATAAATGTACCTGGACTGCGTAGAGGAGTGGGTCACCACAATATCTTAAAAACCCTGAACTTTTATGAATCGCACCAATAAATGTACCTGGACTGCGTAGAGGAGTGGGTCACCACAATATCTTAAAAACCCTGAACTTTTATGAATCGCACCAATAAATGTACCTGGACTGCGTAGAGGAGTGGGTCACCACAATATCTTAAAAACCCTGAACTTTTATGAATCGCACCAATAAATGTACCTGGACTGCGTAGAGGAGTGGGTCACCACAATATCTTAAAAACCCTGAACTTTTATGAATCGCACCAATAAATGTACCTGGACTGCGTAGAGGAGTGGGTCACCACAATATATTAAAAACCCTGAACTTTTATGAATCGCACCAATAAATGTACCTGGACTGCGTAGAGGAGTGGGTCACCACAATATCTTAAAAACCCTGAACTTTTATGAATCGCACCAATAAATGTACCTGGACTGCGTAGAGGAGTGGGTCACCACAATATATATAATAAGAAAACCATCAACTTGTTTGATTCGCACCAATAAATGTACCTGGACTGCGTAGAGGAGTGGGTCACCACAATATATTAAAAACCCTGAACTTTTATGAATTGCACCAATAAATGTACCTGGACTGCGTAGAGGAGTGGGCACTGGGCACCACAATAAAATATATAAAAAACCTTCAACAGGTCTGCATTACACTACACATACGGCTGCTCCTCCATCCTCTCCATCATATACATGTTGGAGTTTTAGCGTGTGACAACCTCTTGTTTTTGATAATGTCAGTGCATTTTGAATATTTTTCAATTTGCCCCACACCACTGAATGTACTTTATCTATGATACGCATCTATCTATCTTGACTGCGTAGTGTGGTGGCCCCGGTACACAATTTGGTACCGGGGCCACAATAAAATAAATACACCCTCCACGTGTCAGAATTCCACCAAACAAGTATCTGGACTGCGTAGTGGGGTGGCCCCGGTACCCAACTTGATACCGGGGCCACAATAAAATAAATACACCCTCCACGTGTCAGAATTCCACCAAACAAGTATCTGGACTGCGTAGTGGGGTGGCCCCGGTACCCAACTTGATACCGGGGCCACAATAAAATAAATACACCCTCCACGTGTCAGAATTCCACCAAACAAGTATCTGGACTGCGTAGTGGGGTGGCCCCGGTACCCAACTTGATACCGGGGCCACAATAAAATAAATACACCCTCCACGTGTCAGAATTCCACCAAACAAGTATCTGGACTGCGTAGTGGGGTGGCCCCGGTACCCAACTTGATACCGGGGCCACAATACCTCCTCCAAACATGCTACAGACAATTCGTCATTGAGATCCCATTAAGTATGTTAAAGACAGACAGGGTCCAAGTGTTATTAGTTGACTTTGTAAAGAAAAAAACTGTCCCTGTTGCACATAGTCGTGCAATGAAGACTTACTTTTTCATTTAAAGGCACGATCTTTCAAGTGTAGTGTTTGTAAGTCTAAGTCATATTATACTTTTGGTAAAATTGGTTTTTTTTGTTCCTCTTTATGTTAATTAATTAGTAATAGAATTAAAGTAGGAAATAGAATTAAATAGAATTAAAGTAGGAAATAGAGTGGTATAGAGTTGTAGTGTGGTATAGATAGAGTGGTCCACACAATATAATAATAAAACCCTCAACTGGTCTGAATTCCACCAAACAAGTATCTTGACTGCGTAGTGTGGTGGCCCCGGTACACAATTTGGTACCGAGGCCACAATATAATTTAAAAACCCTCCACGTGTCGGAATTCCACCAAACAAGTATCTGGACTGCATAGTGGGGTGGCCCCGGTACCCAATTTGATACCGGGGCCACATTACCTCCTCCAATTTCCAAGTGTAGTGTTTATAACATCTTAACACTACACTAATTCTAGCACGTCAAAACCTCTTGTTTTAAATAATGACAGGGCATTTAACTTTTGATTTAATTTATTGAATTTGTTGGCATTTTCTTTTACTTTTTGAACATGGCAAACGACTGTTGAATGGTCACATAATGCCAAAAAAAAAGGTGCAAGATGGAATTGTCCTTGGGCCCTCCCACCCACCCTTATGTTGTTGAAATAGGACATGCACACTTTAACAAACCAATCATTTCAGCGACAGGGCCTACCAAACAACTGTGGCTGAAATGATTGGTTTGTTTGGGCCCCCACACCAATAAAACAATTCATCTCTCCCTGTACAAACTAAACAGGCTCTACTGAGGAAAGATGTCGTCCTTATCCTCAACCTCTGATTCCTCTCCCCCTACAGTGTGTACTTCCTCCTCCTCACACATTATCAATTCGTCCCCGCTGGACTCCACAACCACAGTCCCTCTGTACTGTCTGGAGGGCAGTGCTGTACTTCATTGAGGAATTGATTATTCATTTTTATAAACATCATTTTTTCAACGTTGTGAGGAAGCAACCTCCTTCGCCGCTCACTGACCAGGTTCCCCGCTGCACTAAAAACTCTTTCCGAGTACACACTGGAGGGGGGACAACTCAGTTAAAAAATAGAGCCAGTTTGTACAGGGGCTTCCAAACTGCCTTTTGGAGTTCTACCACGTCACTACCTCTAGTTAATTTAGATTGCAAGGCTTGTAAATATAAATACTTTGAAGATAAAAAAAAGCAGGCTGCACAGACTGTAGAAAGTGAAATTAAATGGACCACGTTACTTTGGTGGCTATCTATGCCCCCCCCCCCGCCCTACACTTGTAGTTGAATATAAATAAAGCAGCCTGCATAGACTGTAGAACTAGCAATTCAAATATACAAAGAAATGGACAAAGGCAGTTTGGTATCTGTCTGCATCAGATCCCCTCTCCACTAGGAGTAAAACAGAAAACTTTTCAGCCGTTATAAAATCTAGAATATAAATAGAAATTGAGAAATGCAATTTGGTATCTGTCTGCATCATAATCATCAACATCCTCCTCAGCGCCAGCTACATCAATATCCTCCTCCCAGTGCACAACATTCACACCTTCATTAGCCAAATCTGTAACTGGACTGTGGGTGATCCTTCCAGCATATGCAGAGGGCGTGCTGCAAATGCTGGATGGAGTCACCTCTTCCCGTACAGTGATGGGAAGGTCAGGGTTCACAACCAACAACACCCTTGGACTCGCCTTGGGGATTTGTGATGTCATCTGTTTAGAAGGCAGAGTTCTTTGCTGTTTTGTTGTTGTTGCTGACAGCATAACTCTCTTAAATTTTTTGTAGGGGGGGGGAGGAGGGCTTTGATCCTTGGGTGAAGTTGGACCACTAGTCATGAACACGGGACAGGGCCTAAGCCGTTCCTTGCCACTACTTGTCGTAATTGGCATATTGCCAACTTTACGTTTCTCCTCAGATGATTTTAAGTTTCTTTTTTTGCTGTTTTTTGAGAACTTGGGCTTTTTGGATTTTACATGCCCTGTACTAGGAGATTGGGCATCGTGCTTGCCAGACGACGTTGATGGCATTTCATCGTCTATGTCATGACTAGTGGCAGCAGCTTCAGCATTAGGAGGAAGTGGGTCTTGATCTTTCCCTACTTTATCCTCCAAATTTTTGCTCTCCATTATATGTAGCACAAGATACTGCAGAATGTGTGAACTTGGTAATATTGCAGTACCAATGGACTTATAATGCTGGATTGGTTTTGCAAATTTGGTTATAATTATTATATATTTTTTTTTTTTTTAATTTTTTATTTTTTTTTACTTTTTTTTTATTTTTTACAAACTTGGGAATAATGGGGAAATAACTATGCCCTTAGAAGCACAGAGCACAGGACACAGCACCACTGGACTGAACAGGACACGGCACAGGACCCAGCAGCACTACGGAACTCAGCAGGACAGAGCACAGGACACAGCACCACTGGACTGATACTGCAGAATGTGTAAACTTTGTAATATTGCAGTACCACTGGACTTTTACTGCTGAATGTGTGAACTTGGTAATATTGCAGTACCAATGGACTTATAATGCTGGATTGGTTTTGCAAATTTGGTTATAATTATTATATTTTTTTTTTTTTTTTTAATTTTTTATTTTTTTTTACTTTTTTTTTATTTTTTACAAACTTGGGAATAATGGGGAAATAACTATGCCCTTAGAAGCACAGAGCACAGGACACAGCACCACTGGACTGAACAGGACACGGCACAGGACCCAGCAGCACTACGGAACTCAGCAGGACAGAGCACAGGACACAGCACCACTGGACTGATACTGCAGAATGTGTAAACTTTGTAATATTGCAGTACCACTGGACTTTTACTGCTGAATGTGTGAACTTGGTAATATTGCAGTACCAATGGACTTATAATGCTGGATTGGTTTTGCAAATTTGGTTATAATTATTATATATTTTTTTTTTTTTTTAATTTTTTATTTTTTTTTACTTTTTTTTTATTTTTTACAAACTTGGGAATAATGGGGAAATAACTATGCCCTTAGAAGCACAGAGCACAGGACACAGCACCACTGGACTGAACAGGACACGGCACAGGACCCAGCAGCACTACGGAACTCAGCAGGACAGAGCACAGGACACAGCACCACTGGACTGATACTGCAGAATGTGTAAACTTTGTAATATTGCAGTACCACTGGACTTTTACTGCTGAATGTGTGAACTTGGTAATATTGCAGTACCAATGGGCTTATACTGCAGGATTGGTTGTGAAAATTTTGTGGTAATTAAAAAATATTAAAGTAGTTTTTGGTATTTTATAAAAAAAAAATTTTTTTATTTTTTTAAACACAGGGGAATATTGGGGAAATAACTATGCCCTTAGAAGCACAGAGCACAGGACACAGCACCACTGGACTGAACAGGACACAGCACAGGACCCAGCAGCACCACTGACCTCAGAAGGACAGAGCACAGCACACAGCACCACTGGACTGATACTGCAGAACACAGCACAGCACAGCACAGCACAGCACAGCACAGCACTAAACAGCACAGAACTAAACAGCACAGAACTAAACAGCACAGAACTAAACAGCACAGAACTAAACAGCACAGAGGACCACCTAACACACCCTCCCTCTACCCTGATCAATGCCCGAGTGAAGATGGCGGCGACTAGCGGGGAATTTATAGGATCCGAGTATCGCGAGATCCGACAACGGGATTATGAGTCAGAGCCTCAGTTTCACTTTTGAATTTGGCGCCAATACCCGGATCTGTCTCGGATCCGACTCGGATCCGCAACGTTCGGGTGGGCTCGGATTTCAGAAATCCGAGCGCGCTCATCCCTAATTGAAACGCAATTTGCCAGCATCTTCCCTCATGTCTCGTTATACTACATGATTACGGTATCTTTGCATTTTTTGATGTGGCGTTATTGGCCCTCATTTATGAAGTGCACTTAATGTGTAGCACAAAACACTGTAATTTTGCACACATGCACCTAGATCAACATCAAGGTACAAGTCATCTCTCTGCTCTGAGTAGAGAAACTAGAAGTGTGTCTAGGTGTGCAGAGAAACAGACCATTCAAAACAGGCGCAGGTGTAACCATCAAAGTCCAACACAACCGATATAGTACCCTGCTAATTTGCCCTTTATATATTTGGTCCATTATGTGTCTTAATCCCCTATGAAGATGGTAGTGATACAATGACACTGGCTAATTAGAAAATATTTATTGTTCAACAAGGAGCATTGCTGATTATTTTTTATTAACTATTTTTAATTTCAGTGTAAAAGAAAATACCAATTGTGATGGGAGCAGTGTTTTCCATGTGGTAAGTAAATATCTATAAGAAGGAATTGGAGAATATTTTTATATATTGAGACCCTAATTCTATTTTGTTCTATGTTTTTTGTCTTCAGTACATAGATGATGTGTGAATGTACAAATGTATGAATTAGAGGTGGTCTAACCTTATATAATGTAAGATGACCGGTCAGTTTGGAGATAATTTGATGTTTATGTAGAGCCTAGTGTACTATTGCTAGTTTCTCTATATGCTGCTTTAGAGTCCCAGCATTTACATACAGGGTGCACTAGTTTTCTCTGCTCTATCCCAAGCAGAAGGCGAATAGAAAAGCTCTTGTATCTTTTTTACACTTGGTGCACTGGGCTCTATGTAAATAACTAATTATCTAACAACTAATAGGTCCTCCTGATGGGTTTCCAGGGTGTCCAGATGACAATGCTGGAACAGTATATAGAGATTAGACGTCACAGAGTGTAACAGTGTTATTGGACTATGATGATATTACACATGGAGCAGTCATTGAATTCTGTGACACAGCAGCTGGTATCTGAAAGGCAGAGAGAAGGGTAATAAGGACATGTGGGTGGGAATGGGTTGAGAATGGCAGGATGACAGGGCACAGTGACTGGTATATAAAGAAGAAGGAAGGGAGCATTGGATGAAATGACCGTTATTAGGTGATGGGGACAAGACAGATGAGAGAGAGAACAAGAAGATGTGAACTAGGACAAGAGGCAGGAAAATGGGGCAGGTGTGAGTAGACTCAGGTATAACAAGCCTTGTGCAGTGTAAATGGCCTTAATTTACATGGTAACAGGACTGGCCCTGTGTGCACCCTGCTCAGAGTCACAATATGACACTTCTCCTATAATAAGTGCAGAGCTCAAGACAGGGACATGATGTTCTATTACACATGGCTGCTGAGTACATACATAGCCGCCCAACGCCCCTATTTTCCATGGCTGTCACAGGTTGTACAGATTTGTCCTTGGAAATATCCCCATATTTCTGGGGTGACCAACTACACAGTACAATTCCTGTTATTCTGTATACTGAATGTAATTCTCATTACCTGGTCTTATTCTCTTTCTCTTAATGATGACATTTATGTAAGCCATGCTTCTATGTCCTATAGGTGTCAGTGTTGTAATTGTAATATACTCAGAAACCCCTAATAAACTGCACAGGTCTAACAACCCCAGAGGCAGCACATGTGTGTGATATCACTTTATGTATACAAAAGGTTCATACATACACTTACACTCCTTTCTTAGCACAACAGGTAACCACAATTCTATTATGTTCTTCAATGGGTATGGCTAGATGTAACACAGCAACCCTAAAAAGGACTCAATGGTCCAATAAACAGAAATAACATAACATAGCGTAATATGCCAATAAAGAGTCCCATGAAAAGTGATTTCCACCACCATATAGGATTTTATCTTCAATCTTCCACCATGGATACCCAGAGTGTTAAAGGATAACCCAGCAATCCTATGTGATCCAAAAGGACCCCTTATAGATGTATGCTTACTCAGCACAGTGCTGGGTTATCCTTTTACACTCTGGGTTTTCATGGGACTCTTTATTGACATATTACGCTATATTATGTTATTTCTGTTTATTGGACCATTGAGTCCTTTTTAGAGTTGCTGTGTTACATCCAGCCCTACCCATTGAAGAAAATAGTAGTATTGTGGTTTCCTGTTGTGCTAAGAAGGGAGCGCAAGTGTATGTATGAACCTTTTGTATATATATTTATATTTGAATATTGGTGGATATTCTACCATCATATACAGCTGCATACCTTAGTGGAGCGCCCTAACAGAAATTTATTTATTTGTATTTTGATATCACTTTATGTTACGTTATTGTGCATTACCGCCAACATAGTTATAGGAACTCTGTGTTTTCTCTTGTAGTTTACAACCACCATATGCAAGCACAGAGCCAACACTGGATACTCGGTAAATACCTTATTCTTCATATATTACAATCTGTCTGGTAAAAGTCCCCCATATTTTTGTTGATATTAGCACATGAGGTTTCTCATATACAGTCTTTTGTTGCTTCAAAATTCATTTATTTTCTTTTTATCAGCTTAATGAGACGGTCAACAACAACGGTTGTATATTATATTTTTATACAGCTTTCTTGCCTGGATTTGTGTGTGTAGCTCCACGGCCCACTCGTGATAGCACAAAAATGACACTATTAACACAATGATGGAAATGTTGCCCATTAGTTAGCAGTTATGTGATTCTCTGCTCTTGTAAAGAGAGAATCCAGGTCTCAGTGCTTGGAGCCTTAGTAAGGCACAATATGTAGATATAATATTTAAAACTGATATGGATATGAATTAAACACTAGCTGAACGCCCATCGTATTAGTGGTAGATATCTAGAATATGGTGTCATTGCTCTTCTCAGCCGTCACTGACCACAATGTGACATTATTAGGGATTTTCTCTAGGTCCTGGACCCTGACCTGGGATAACTGAACCAGATATCACATACAAGGCATTACTAGAAGATCCATGCTGACATTGACCAAATTGTAGCTGGTATTTTAGTTACTAACAGATCCAGTTTGCATTGGACCCATTATAAATGAAATGAAGTGAGACTTATTGCAGTCTCTGATTCCTAAAGGTCTCTCCCGAATAAAAAAGAGAAAATGTGAACAACTATTATAACAAAAAACTTTAAAAACAAAACAAAAAGATAACATAGTTTCTGTCCTTAAGACTTTGCTTAGACTTGCACAGATATATCTCAGGGGTTAGAGGATTTTTTTAATTTCCCTCTGTTTTGCCAGAAGACCCCTGATAATCACAAGTGTATTACTTACCAGATTGGATATAAAATGTATGGAATTCATCAGCAATTATAATTTAGCAACTAACTATACAATAATTATAATTTTGGCTTTAATACATTCATTATAAAACGTTACTGTAGCTAAAGATGTCATGTAATGTTTGTTAAGTAAGGTCACTAACAATTTAAGTGCATGTACTAATCTGGGCTAAATGCCTTATTATAGAGGGTTCTGTTATTGCTAACGTGATAAAGCCTCTCACAGGAACTTTTTTTAATTTATTATAGGAAGCAAGAAAAAAAAGTGAAATGGGCACCAAGCCTGACTCCAGTTGAGAGCTCTGAGTAAGTTTATAGAATAACACATATGTTAGGAGACTATGTGATGATTTATTCAATGGAGAAAATTGCAGATGACAACTGGTGACTCCACAGCCAATAGGGCTTTTTTTTTTAATCATTTTAACTATATACAACAAAAAATTCCCGGAGGAAATAACCCCCGCAAACAGTAAGTGTTACCATGTTTACATGAGGATTACTAATTAAGAGGTACTGAGGTAGTTCTGTTACCACAGCAAAACCTGTTCTGTTATAATTCTCTCAGGATGGCATTTAAAATTGCTTTAGTACTTAAATATTCTTTTGTTAATGTCTAATCTTTTTACTATTTTTTTTTTTTACATGTTATAAATATTTTTTTCTATTTATAAAGATTTTTTTTTTTTATTGTGCCAGAGCTGGGAAGCTCGCTACCACATGGGCACATCTTATCATACATACGCTGGATGTAACCTGTGAGCTGCTAATTGTCTTATATTTTGTCAATGTCCACAATGGTTCTGCTGTGTTAATAAATTGTGTGTTATATTTTATAGGTCTGAGAGTGAGGAGATAGACGACTCTGATAGCGACTGCTTATATACGAAAGAAAGCTATAATGAGAGAGAAGAGAAGAGTGCGGAGAAGGAGGAGGAGGAGCTCATTTTTCAATTGGATTTGGAGGAGGAAGAAGAAGGAAGTGAGTAAATAAAGACTACAGATATAATAATCACATAATTAGTTATAATTGTTGTGAAATGTGCTCATTCCTATGGTCTACACTGACTACTACATTGTAGTGTACATGTAGGATGAACAATTGTCTCAGTGAGTGAGAGAACAATAAAGGCCTAAATCCCAGCTTTACTCTCTATCTGCTGCACAAAGTAATAGGGAAATACATATAATACCCAAGTGCCTCATACCTCAGACATGTCATTAGTTCTGCATTAATTGATAGGCTGAATATAGGTTCAGCCCACAAAATGACTGCTTTATGTAGGTGACAAGTCCACACTAACACAGTAACATGAGTGACATTGTAAGAGCTACTGCTGGAAATCACTACTGTAAGGTATATGCATCAATCAGTGAGTCTAACACTCACACTAATATGAATCAGCTCCAGTTACCCAATCAAACAGTGTGTGGGCTTCTAGTCTATGCTGTAAGTAGCATGCCATGGCTGCTTGTAATAACTGCTGTTGCATTACCATATCAATAGGTTTAATAACAAAAAAATATGACAGTAAAGTAAATAGATATGCCAGGTAAAGGACTAGATTTAGACAAAATGAGAAGGCTTCATATCTACAGTAATTGCCAGTGGAGAAAACCAGTAATGCAGCATAGCTCATTTAAAAAAAAAAAAGACAAAAAGCACTATTGCATGCACGGTTCTGTAATGTCTGGCCCGTAGAAGCAGTAAAGTAACCCTTACCACTCTGGGCCAAGACTGCAAGGCAGCGGAGGGAAATGATGTGACTTTTCAACACTGCTCTAGAAAATCAACCTTGTCTCCACAATCTGAGACCTATTGATAAATAGGCCTCTAGACCTTTAAGAGTATTACTTGCATGGTAAATGTCAGGATTGTAACACATTGCTGTTCATCCCAGTAGGACTTCTATATCGGAGATAACTCCTACATTAATTTCAAAAATGTTCGCTTAGCTTCTTGCAACTTGTCTCCGATTGGTAATTCCATCTTTAAATAGAATTAGCAGCTCTTCTCTTTAGTAAAAGCCCAGCTGGAGAAGGATCTTTTGATCATTAAAATCACCGTCTTCTCCCACCAGACCATTTTCATATGTCGGGGTACATGTTATCCCCATTGCTGTGCCCTTAACTTGCAAAAGAAAAATTAATGATTAAAGATGAATCATCTTTGGTGAGAAAAAATTCATGTTTCAAATTTTTTGTTATTGCTCATATTGAGAAAACGTCTTTTCTGAATAACCCTCTCTCTTATCTCCTTAAATGTTATAGTGTGTACAATGTGCTTACTAGATTGTCACATTGCAGTTAGCTTTACATTTCTTTCTAATTCTCATAATGAATAAGAGCTGTAGCAACCCAAGTTCCTTATAAAGTTAAAGATAAAGCAAAAATAAAATCCCAACTTGTATTTACACATTTTCTATGTTTGCCATAAGAATAATAGTAATTGTTGTTAACAATGTATTCAGTAATAGATTTATTTCCTTTAATATACAATCCTTATCATAATAACACACTTTTATTTGATTTATTCACAGGTGTTGTTGAATTCTGGGATCCATTTGGAACCATGAAAATTTGTAAATAGATCATTTAAGTTAATATTTATGCAATAAAATATTAAAAAATATTATTTTTTCTCTGAAGCTTTATTATCTTCTAAGGCACAGCAATGTCAGAGTATACCAAACATGATGTCAGTTTACAAATTGGGTCATATAATGACCACAACAAACAGCATCCTACTAGAGCTTATATTGTTAAAATAAATGTGTGTCTATGTAATCTACAACATTACTGTGATGTAAAATGATTAGTTAAGCTATTATCCCTAAAATATATGTTATCCTATAGCAAAGATCTGTAAAAATGTATACCTTTCTGGCTCTGTTCATCCTTTAGTTCTTCAGACTATATGTCTCCTTTTTTATCTCGATTATTTCTCAGGATGTCTCCCTTCCTACATCCTCATGCACAAACTCCCTAGAACCTTCCTGTAATCTTCTTTTTACAGACATTCTGCTTATTCTAAAAACCATAGACTAAATATAAAAGTGGAATACAATATTAAAGTTTATTCCCTTTCATTTTCCTGTTTTAGATTTGAACATCTAACTTATACAATGACATTATGTACAGTTTGTCAAACATATTTAAACAAAAATAATCGATAAAACAAGCTAGACAACTACAGATACACAAAATAACTACAGACCACAATCAGACCTTGATCTGACAATCAAGGATTTCTAGTCCAGAAAACCACCATAGGGGTGGTGCATCCAACTTTCCCTGCTGCTGTCTAATTCTTCCTAGTGTGTATTTACTTTATCTAAAGCTAAAAAACGAGAACTGATTGTTTAATTCCACAAATGATCACAAACTCCTTCAGACATTCCCCACAACATCTTAGTCTTATTAAACAGATACTTTATCTCTGGTTGAGGGCATCATTTACTTAATATATTTTACCTTTCTTAGACTTATTTACTGTTACACAGACCTTAGGAGATGTAAATGTATAACTTGATACCAGTTCTAAAGCCAGAACCTGTGTTTCATTTTCCTTATTCAATTTTTGTCTCATAGTCGATGTTTCATAATAAGAAATACTGATCTATATTAACAGTAAAGAAGATGTCTCCACGTTTACAATCACAAATCTACATATCAAATAATTAAATTGGTTAAAAGCTTGTGCTATAAAATCATGTAGTAACGTCATCACATTATTTCACCATGTAGTAAAAAGAACAATAAAGAATGAATATGAGACAGCCTCCCTCCCCATACATACGTTTTGGAAGCTTCTACGTTTTTTGTTTTGTTTTTTACAATCAAGGTTTATCCCAGATAATTTTACATCTTGTTTGATGTCTGACTTTTCCTCCAGGAATGAAGCATCTTCAACTGATGAACCGAAATAAAAATCTAGCACAGTCCCATGTCTCTTAATGCTCCAAAAAGACGACAATCTGGAGAAACCTTGTTCTTTCCTAGAAATTCTATGGATAAGCAAGAATACATTTATAATTGCATTTTGCAGAAGTAGTCATTATCCATATAACACCCCCATCCATGCTGCAAAAACAAATATTTTTTCTAATTTCTATTTTACTCACTACACTTACAATATAGTGTTACCGATAATCTGTAGAATGACAAATTGAATTTCTCAATTATCATATTCCCCTCTCTCATCATTATAATTCTGTTCTTAGGTGTCCAATTCATGCACTCTACCATTCCACAGGTTAAGGGTAATGAGAAGCCTAAAATCTCTATTGTAATCATAATAAATCACACATGTGTTTCATAGCCTGTTCTATAAAATAGGGACCATTACCATATTCAATCATTTTAAAAAAAAACACCATGTTGACAACACATTTCCAGAACAACAGGTATGTGGTTAAATTAATGTTAATAATAACATTAATTTATAAAAATAAAAAAAGTATTAAAACATACTTCTCCCACTTATTCTCACTTTTCCAATCAGACACAACAGCTGAGGCCTAATATGTGCTTATCTAACCACAGCATCTTACTATCAACCAAATGACCTCACAACAAATTTAGGGTGCTGTTAATTCAACCCTAAAACAGATGTGGTGAGCCCAGAACAGAAAAGTACGGTTCTCGCAAACTGTGCATTGAGGGTCTGATGCTGAGTTAGGAGCAAAGCATAAAAAGGAGGAAATCTGCACTTGGATAAACCATTTTACAATGCAAGGGGTGTAGATTAGTTTATTCTTTTGTATGTAGGGGGATTACTGGTTGCTTTTTCATCTAGCACACAAATATTTGATAGCTTTATTGTTACACTGAAATTTAAAGCTGATCTAAGACATGCCCAATACCAACTATAAATGTGTCCTCATCGAAAACACTCAAAAGATTTATTATTAGTGGTACTTAGTTCCTCAGAGTCTACCCTCTACCTATCCAAGTGTCTCACAGCTATGTTGGTGCTTGTGTGGTCAGGTGGGTACCCTGTCCCACATTTGGTGGCATTGTCAGAAAATAGCTCTGTTCTGGGAATCTATTCATCGATTCATCGCCAACATAACTCACACATCCCTCACTGCTTCTCTCTTCTACTCCATACTACCTCGCCCCATTCCTGGTCTCCCTAAACATACCCAGAAACTCATCACACACATTCTTAGCGCCGCAAAATGCCAAATTGCGCTATATTGGAAAAACCCAAAGCCTCCCCCTCTCCCCTCTATTATTAATCGCTTTTGGTAGGTTTATCCCATGGAATACATTACGAGCATATTATGCTATGCCCCTGCCCAGTTTACCTGTGTTTGGAGCCCCTTTACTGAGTATCATGGGGCCCCTCCACTTTGGCGTTCTAATCCTACCAGTTCCTTCCTATAGTCTATATCCATCCTCTCGTATCCAGCTACACAACTAAGTTCTTTAGTGAACTGTGACTGCCCCAGAGCCTTAACTAGAAATTTTAGTGCCCTGGGCGAGAAAGAGCACTGGCGCCCCCCCCCCCCCCTTAGGTAGGTGGTCTCTCCCAGCCGTGACGAAAGCTCGACATTGCGCCCTGCGAGGTCACACTGCCCTAGTTACAAACCCAATTTGTATAATAAATAAAAACAAAACAATAAAAGCACAAAAAACTTTCTAACAACAAATAATGCTAGCAGTCACAAAACAACCCTGCACAACCAGCGGCTCATCTCTGTGATGAAAGTTCCACAAGTGTATTATGTGGCTGGATACAGTGTTAACTATGGTTCTCCAGCTTTTGTCGAACGACAAGTTCCAGGTTGCCTCTGGTAGGGCATTCTGTGCTTTGTAGTTCCACAATACCGAAGAGCTAGAGGCACCTATAAAAGTCATTGACTGACGGCACACTTACCTTGCAGCTGGTATTCTGGCATCTCTGCTTCTCCTCTGTAGCTTCTCCGGAGCAGTGCAGGGCAGTGTAGTCCATTCATGTGGGAAGCTTGTATCGCTATACAATGTAAATATGCTATGTAATCACTAATCTGATGTTTTAAGGTCTTTCACTATATTAAAAAAGACCCCTGTTACAAGAACAACACTTAAAACAATGTTTATCGATTATTTGTGTTTTTAAATCAGATAAAATTTATCAATACAGCAGCTAGTCTGCTATTCTAAAAAATTATGTTAAAAGCTGGCGCATATTACCACCGTCAGGTTTATCGCTGGCAATAAACTTTTGATGTATAGGGTAAAACGGAAAAAAACTATCAGTGGCGAAAATTCCCATTGTCGCTGGCAATATTATCCTTTAATAAATCTGTCCATTAGTACATGCAACTTCAATGAGGAATCCCTGATTTAAAAGTGCATGTGCAAATGAGGTTATGAGCTTAATGAATAGGACCCTAACAGCAGATTCATTTAGCCGCCATGTTGTTCAGAACATCGTGGCCACAGAATTTTTACAAGAAATATCCACTGATTTTTCTTCACGCCCCCATTGAGGTGTAAGGAAAAGTCAGCAGAGAATTAACAATAGTAACGGTAAAAATGCACAGCCGCAATGTTCCTCAGAACATCACGGGTAATTGAATCTGCCACATAATATACGAAAAAATTATTAAAATAAGAAGATTGTGCTTACCATCCATACTCAAATTTGTCTGCAGCTCTTTCAATCAGAGAGTTAGATTTGGATTAGTTGCTGGCCCATTCAGAACAGTCTAGTGTTTTGTCTTGAACCATTCATGGGTGTATTATGAAATGCGTTTGGGGTCAGTGTCCTGCTGGAAGACCCATGACCTTTGACGCAGACCCAATTTACTGACAGAGTACAACATTGCACTCCAAAGAAGCCTGGTAATCTAGAGTTCATGGTGTCATGCACACATTCAAGGCACCCAGTGCCAGATGCAGCAAAGCATCCCAAAACTATCACTTAACCTTCTCCATGTTTGACTGTAGGGAAGGTCTTCTTTGAAAGCTTCATTTTGACTACTGTAAAGTTAGGAATGAAGTGATTTACCAAAAAGCTCTAATTTGGTTTCTGAATTTCCACAGGACATTCTCCCAGAAGGCATTTGGCTTGTTCAGGTGTGTTTTGGAAAGCTGTAGTTGGGTTTTCTTATGACACTCAGCAGTTGGACCCTCCTCAGGCTCCTACCATATAACCCTCTTTCATTGAGTTGGAGATGGATGGTGTGAGTTGTAAATGTCTTACCTTGTGTCTGAAGGTCAGCTTGAATCTGGTTGGCATTTGATCCAGGTGCTTTCTCCACCATTGTAACATTCCTGCACTGCAATCTTTTTTCAAGTTTTCTTTTCTGGTCATGTCCAGAGACATTGGCGATGGGCCTTAAATTGCTTTTTATAATTATGTTTGATGGAAACAGGAACATCAAGGTCTTAGAATGATTTTTAGCCTTGAGATTGTCCATGCTGGGCTACAATAATATGTCTGCCCTCCTCAATCTATTCTCTGGCCTTAGTTCTATTCTCCATGCTCAGTGCAATACACACAATGCCACAAAATAGGAGAATGAGTCATTTTCTCAATTTAAGCTGATTTAATGAGGGATTTTTATGTTGCAGGAACCTACTGCTCACCAGTGGTGAATCACCTGCTTGAAATCTAATTATTTCTAACTAATTATAAAGGTGCTGTGAGGAAACCACCCTTAGCTGGGACAGTGGTTACCATCTGTTGGATTCAGCACACTCGGACATACCAGAATATATCCAAAAGAAGGCTTTATTATGGCAGAAAAGATATGTTAATGGGCGACAGAGGACCAATAAGGAAAACAGTGCTAATCTGGACCACAGCTCACCAAACATGGGATCTGTACCCAAGTAAATAAAAACAACGGAAAAAAAAAAAACAGGAAGAGTGCTGAAACCAGATATAATTAAAATTATATAAGTTTTCATACTATTACAAGAAAACAAAAATAAAAATAAAATCCATAAAGAGTGTATAAATAAGCTGTATCGGCTCCTACAGTAGCAAAGTAGATGACAGAGCCTAAACAATCGTTAGTTAAACTCAGGACCACATTGATAGCAACAATAATGAATATGAAAAGATGATCTAAAGCTTATAATAGCATGATATCAGCATGACTAAATGCAATAGTACATCTTAAAAAGATACATGAAATTCAAAAATCAATAACCCTCAGTTGTAGTTCTCCATTGAAATTGGAATGGGCTCCTTGTTGATATAACAAAGTTGATAAATCTGCTGGACGTTAGAATGAAAAAGAACCCTGCAAAGTGGGGGAACAATCCACAGCACTGATAATTAAGTTGTAAAAATCAGCTTTAATACTTATCCAACTTGAGGTAAAACGAGATGTATCACCTGTAGATATGTAGACCGCAAATGTACTGTGTTCTCTTCGTTTACATTGGGTGAGTGTTTTTCGATTGACAAAATTATGGATTGCCAGTCCTCTTATGTAATTTATCTTATTAATTGTGAATGTGACATACAGTACATTGGATGTGCAATAGGAACTTTGAATACACATTTTCTTGAAAATCATTGTAATATTTCCAAAAAGGTGAAACTCATGGGGATAGATTTACTAAGCTGCGGGTTTGAAAAAGTGGGGATGTTGCCTATAGCAACCAATCAGATTCTAGCTTTCATTTATTTAGTACTTTCTACAAAATGACAGCTAGAATCTGATTGGTTGCTATAGGCAACATCCCCACTTTTTCAAACCCGCAGCTAAGTGAATCTAGCCCATAGTCTTTCGCAACAAGTGAATGGATGAATAAAGAGACAGTGTGATGAAATAAGTCACAGTGTGATATGGGGTCACAGTGTGATGCAGGGAGCACAGTGTGATGAATGAGGAGGCACAGTGTAATACAGGGGGCACAGTGTGATGAATAAAGAGACACTGTGATGAAAGAGGGCACAGTGTGATGGAGGGGGCACAATGTGAAGGAGGCTGCACAGTGTGATGACGAAGTAATGGTCAAAGAGCCATGAAGGAATGGACAGAGAGCCATGAAGGATTGGGCACAGAGCGATGAAGGATTGGGCACAATGTGATGAAGGATTGGTCACAGTGTAATGGAGAAGGGTGCAGTGTGATGGAGGAGGCACAGTGTGATGGATGTGGAACAGTGTGATGAAGGAGGCTGCAGTGTGATGTAGGAGTGGCACAGTGTGATGAAGGATTGGGCACAGTGTAATGGAGAAGGGTGCAGTGTGATGGAGGGGGCACAGTGTGATGGATGGGGAACAGTGTGATGAAAGGGGCTGCAGTGTGATGTAGGAGTGGCACAGTGTGATGAAAGAGGTTGCTGTCTGATGATTTAGGGGCAAAACTGTGAATTAACTAGTAAAAGGGAATGATAGGAGCAGGAACAGGTATAGATATAGAGGATCAGGGAGTAAGGGAGGAGCAAGAAAAGCAATATGTGAGACACAGGGGCACATAGGAACATAGAAAGGAAACAGATCATGGAAAGATAAAAGGTAACATGGAAGATATAAGGGAGATATTTTGGAAAGTTGTATTATATTATGTTGATATGAGGGAAAATATAAGTACACAAAGGAGACAGGAGGGAGAGATGGAGAGACACAGAGGAAAGGTAATTGGACACATGAGAGGTGGGGGACACAGGGTGGATAGCCTTACATCATTTAATATGTGTTATATTATACTATACAGTGTTAAAATGCTTCACAAATTTATTTCACTCTATCAAAATCCCAAAACCTTCCCAGGGCCTGGGCGGCCCCCAGGCCCCCGGCCATTCATTTCAAGTTCAAGTTCCATGCCAGCACTTCTAGATTTCCACTTCGACCACTGGCAGTGATAATGAATCCATTAATGTATCTATTTATTAAAGCAGGGAGCCGCTGTCCCTCAGCAGGGACAGCGGCTCCATCAAATAGTTTATAGTAAAGTGAATGCAATCACTTTACTTACAAGTTCTAATGGACTCTGCAGAATTTGCGATGGAAAATAATATAGCCGCAAGCTCTATTTATAGTCTAGGGGGTTGTCATGGAAAACCCCATAGAGTATAAATAGAGTTTGCGACTCTGTTATTTTCATTTGCAACGGGTTTCTTGTATTAATACAAGCAAAGTAAGTGTCGTCAAGCTTGTTCCGGCTGTATTTACAAATTGGGGGTCCTCCTGACCCGAACATCAGAAGACTACAAGCCATGTGGAATTACAAAATGGGGTTCCTCCTGACCCAAAGAGCAGAAGATAGTTTCAATCATGGACTATTTGGATCTACAAATTATTTTGGACATTTTCATGGACCTTTTTGGGGGTTTAATTATTTTTACTAAAGCTATGTGGTTTTTATGAGGGTGTTGTTGATTATTTAATTTAATTTAATTTTTTTGTGGAACTACAGCTCACAACAAGGCATGGGTATCAGGGCATGTTGGCACTTGTGGTTCTCCAAGTGCCAGCATGCCCTGGCTGCCATGGGTATGCTGGTGCTTGTACTTCTACAAGCACCAGCATGTCCAGGCTGTTTAGGGCAGCCCTGCATGACTGGGACTTGTAGTTCCACAAACAAAAATTGCATCTGTTTATTTATTTTTTTCCCATTAATTCACCATTATTACCCTACGCCCACTGCCCAGGGGTGTATGAAGAGCCCTAGTGCTTTCAGCACTGCGCTGGGAGTTCCTAGAGGAGGGGTCCGCAAATTTTTTTTGCAGATCCCACTTCCTAGGGAATCCAGCCCAGCGCTGAACAGCCTGGGGTTGGTTTGTCATTATGGCAGGGGGATCCCCTGCTGCGTGTCCCTTTGCTATAGTGCCACCCACCCTGGCTGGTTTGCCTAGTGGTGGTTGCCTGAAAATTCTGGTGAACCCCATGCAAATTTTTTTATAATATAATTTTAGTGAGCCTAAAATCGCCAGAGATTGGCATGTAAAACTTTCAACCAATCAGAAATCAGTATTGGTTTGCATGTGGCGATTTTCAGCTCAACACGGACGAGTTTGAAATTGCCGCAAATCGCGAGAGATGAAAAACTATTAAATTTCGCTACTTAATACATATAGCAACTTCGGGACTCAAATTGCCGGTTATCCCTCATGGTTTGCAGAGATTTTAAACCGCTGAAAAAATCGGACCTTGATACATTTACCCCTAAGGATCTCTTCTCAATATTCATTCTCCTGACCTCACTACTGCTTGCAACATTGTTGATCCCTCTCTTCTCCAGCATATGCTTTACTCCATTGGCCTTGTGACACCATTCTTTCCTGGTTCTCTTCCTACCTATCGAACCACTGCTTTAGTCTCCCCTCCACTTTCTCTCTCTCTGTTCTTGGCCCTCTGTTTTTCTCAATGTACATCTTATTTCATGTAACCAACTGGCTCTCTGATATCTCTACAAGGCTGTCCCAGCTCAATATGTCCAAAACAGAGCTTATCATCTTCCCTTCTACCAGTCACCACCTCCCCTGTAGTCCTTCTCACAATGATAATACCACAATTTTCTCAGTCTCCCAAGCATGCTGCCTTGGTGTCATACTTAACTCTTATTAAAGTCATTTTATCACTTACAAATAAAACATTGTCCAATGCGATTGTTGTGGTTCCAAAGCACAAAGATATTTAATTGCAACATATAGCAGGATTGACAGCAAGCCATTTTCACTCATTAAAGATGTTACAATAAAGTATAAAAACACCAAATGCATTACATTTTACTTAAAGTGCTTCACCCAGTCATGGTCACATGTAGTCAGGATCAGAGAGAGAGAACAATGCACAGCATGCCTATATGTAGCTTCAGTATAGAAAAAACACTGATGATGTCACTAGGTATACAGATAACACTTAGTGAGGTCTTCATTGGTCCAGGGTTAATGATATTCCAGTTGCCTGCTGGTCATAGGTCAGTTCATTTGATCCTTTCAAAGGGTGAGGGGCAACTTTTCCCAACTATTGTCCATGTTTTCACTCTGAATAACCAGTTCAAACTGACCCACACACAAAGTACTTTTGAGTATTGATCTCATATTGCTTGTATCTTGCGATTGCTAGATGTGATCGCTACTCTGTCCAAACCGGGTTAATGCTGGTGAAATAAGCTTTAATATGAGACCCTTTTAAAACACCTGAACCATAAATACCTTTACTATAGTATTATCTATGCATAAATAAACAATCTAATACATTTTACTAAGAAATAAATGTGGATTGAAACCTTAATAAATGTGTATTATTTACAAGTGTAAGTGCGAATGTAAATGTGTGTTATGAACCCATGCGATTGCATCATAACACGTGGCGTATTAATCACACGGTAAACCAATATTAATCAATTTGGTTTACTTCATCCAATTATTTGACTTTGACATTCTGCCTTCTGCTTTTTTCCTCTCACCCAGACTCTCTCCCAGCACTGTTATCTCCACCCTAGAAATATTACCATATTGCACCTTTTTCTTACTCAAGCTGCTACCAAAACTCTTATATGCTCTCTCATCATCTCCTGTCTTAACTACTGCAACCTACTCCTACCTGACATTCCGCATTTACCCATCTATTTCCTCTCCAATCCATCTTAAATGCCATATCTTTCTTTCTAGCCACTCTATACCTGCCACACCAGTTTTCAAATCTTTACACAGGATCCCTGTGTCCTCCATTGTCCAATTCAAATGAATCTTTATATACAAAGACCTCAACAACTCACCCCTTCATACATCTCAAATCTCAGCTCAAAATGCTCTCCCTCTTGCCCTCCTAGATCTACCTTTTGATCTGTGCCTTGCCTCTGATATCCACATCTGACTCCTGTCTATAAGGCTTCTCGCATGTTGATATCCACTTATGGAATTCCCTACCATGCCCATTCAGATGTTCAAATCTTTAAATGCTCTCTGAAAACACTTCTCTTTATCAGAGATTACGGTGATTCCACCTATACTACTCACACTTAAACACAGGAGGGGCTGGGCCGGGGGCCAGGGGGGCATCGCCCCCACCCCGGCCGCTCAGTCTAACCGCTGTTTCACAGCCCTATCACATGACACTGGGACATTTGTGTTGGTGTTTAAGCAGGCGTGAGCTGGCAAATTTCAGCGCGGGGGGCGCACAGGCGGCCGCATCACATGACACGCGATGCGGCCGCGTCAGTGCACTGGTAGCCGCATCACATGACACGTGATGATGAAGCAGCTCCATTTACGCGCGTTTGAATTCTACAGCAGCCGCGGTGCTGTCAAGCAGCATCCGCGGCAGTGCTGTATTATACTACAATACAGCACTGCCGCGGACGCTTCTTTGACAGCGCCGCGGCTGCTGTACAGTACCGTTGGTTCGCGGAGGGGAGGGATTTCTGGAGAACCAGAAACCCCCCCTGCGTGCGCCACTGTATAAAGTACATAAGAGTGAGTGTGTCTGGCAAGATTATTAGCTACTTTTAACATAATTGCAACATAAAAAATTGATTGAATCTTCAAGAAGAAAAAATTGCATACCATTAGCAATGCAATAAAATGAGGGTCATGTCGCATAAGAGTAAGATATTTGTATGTGCATAGCTGTAGTTTCTGTTCTTAGCCTGCAAGGGGATCTCTGAATGACTCTTTGCACTAAGAGTGTCTGTGCAAAAACTATTATACTGCAGGGCTGTCTTTCCCACTGGGCACGCTGGGCAACTGCCAGGGGGCCCCATGGGCAAGGGGGCCACATTGGCAGGGCTCTGAAGTAATTTAGAAAAAAACAAACCCTTACCTTTTTGTGGTCACGCGATGACGATCCGGATCCCCAGAGCCGTAACGAGGCAGGTGCGGGCGGTGCCGTCGCCCAGGGCGCAAGACCAAGGGGGCGCAGCAGCTGCCCGCTACCTGCCTCTCCTCTGCACCTTCAGCCTTTTCTTTTTGCAGTCACTGACATGAAGTGCGACATTTGGAATGCAAACGTGCGTTTTAAATGCCGAACTTCCTGTCAGTGGAACGCATCTCACCGGAGCGCACTGACAGAAGAAGATCTCATGCTTTCCAGCCGCCCCTCTCAGACCAGTCACCCTGACACTTGTATAAACATCCCCGACCTCTTTCAGATGGTCTGCTGTCCTCCTGCCTCTCTCACCCTGGACAATATGGCCCTTGTATGGAAATCTTGTATCGCGTCAGACGCTCTAGAAAATAATAAGCGTGCTGCCATCAATCACGAAACATATTAAGTAGCTGATGTGTCCAACAGGCAGTACGTGCACCTAACTTTGACAGCAAATGTCAAATATTTATTGTGAACACAATTAGGAAAGTTAGATTATAAAGTGCTCACGCCATTATTGGGGAACAGGTGCAGGCCGGGCTGGGTGGGATTCTAAAGCTTGTGGTTATTACAGCCCACATCTGTGTGTAACATAGAGCACAGTGTCTGTAGATCAGAGAGGCTGAAAGCAGCAATGTGTATCACAACTGAAGCCAGTCCATACTACGTATTATCTGTACACTTCAGAAGCCACTGGTATGAACTATCAGGGCCATAACCTACTACGCATTATTACCGTAATGACGGTAATAATGCGCGGACCGCGAGATATTCGGCGTTTCCGCCGACAATTGAATACCCCCCATAGAGTTTATAATAATTTTGTTTATAATAAAAAAAAAATGTTTATGTGGATTAATCTCTGTAGTACAGCATGCTTTTTTAATGTTTGAAAACATTGTCTTTTTTTTGCAGGTGACAATAAATGTAAACTTAATTTTATCAATAATTTACATTTTTATTCCTGTGAGTGTTTGTGTAGGTAGGGGCCCCAGTGCACTGCTTTGCCCGGGGGCCCAAAATGTTGTTAAGATGGCCCTGTTATACTGTACTGTATATTGCAAGCAGTGAGTTTCAACAAGTGAGCAGGATCACATTTGTGTGTCACACATTTAAGAAGTGATAAATTAAATGTTTTTAAAAATATGATGATATGTTTTGGTTGAAATGGTTTTGCCGTTTAAAGGACTTTGGCCTTTTAAATGTACTCATATTTTTTTGATTGTGTTATCTGTTACAATGATTCAACAATGATATCACACAAATTACTGTCACATGCCATGTGCGTTGCTCTGTTAAAAAATAGCAAAGGATTGAGTCAAAGAATGTGGAACATCATCATCATCATCATCATTTATTTATATAGCGCTACTAATTCTGCAGCGCTGTACAGAGAACTCACTCACATCACTCCCTGCCCCATTGGAGCTTACAGTCTTAATTCAGACAGAGAGAGAAAGACTAGGGTCAATTTGATAGCAGCCAATTAAGCTACTAGTATGTTTTTGGAGTGTGGGAGGAAACCAGAGCACCCGGAGGAAACCCAAAGAAAATACAAACTCCACCACACAGATAGGCCATGACTGATCCAATGAGGTAGGGACTGATGTAAGTGAGTTCTCTGTACAGCGCTGCAGAATTAGCAGCACTATATAAATAGCTACTGCTGCTGCTGCTGATGATGATGATGTTCCACGTTCTTTGACTCAATCCTTTGCTATTTTTTCACAGAGCAATATTGGCTTCAACATTTATTACTTTATTGCGGTAATGATTTTCCATCTTTTTGATGTGACATATTTTCAGACACACATGGCATGTGATAGTAAGTTGTGTCATACCTTTGTTGAATCATTGTAACAGATAACACAATCATAAAAAATATGAGTACATTTAAAAGGCCAAAGTCATTTAAAAGAATGTGGGACATAAATAGTAACCCTTACCCTACATACTGCCAACACACGAGTATAAATAGATATCAGTTTGTCATATGTTTTATGCACTTTTCATTTTGTATTAATGTGGCTTGAAAAGACAAGTGAGCCCTAATAACATTAAGACAGTGGGTCTGATTTACTACTACAGATATTCTATTGGAAAATCACACCTAAATACACTGCAGTTACACCAATTGCCCGTAATAATACAGGTTCCCAAGTGCTCCTCTCTCAGTGTTGTATTGATAGATCCGTCTGTTGTGGCAATCCTTAAAGTAATGTGGATATCACTATAAAGAAGATTAAGGGCTATATTTACTAAACTGCGGGTTTGAAAAAGTGGAGATGTTGCCTATAGCAACCAATTAGATGCTAACTGTTCTTTTGTAGAATGGAGTCCCGGGAGAGTATGGCAATCTCCTAGTGAAGTGGGCAGAATTAAGTCCAAAATGACACGATTCAGCGGGAATGGCGGCATTTGGCCCCAAAATGCCGCACTTTCCGGAGCCCTGCCCCCTGCATGCCCACCTTCCCTTGGCAGCTCCCAGATCATACTTGCCATAAGTTGGCAAGTATGCTGTAGAATACCACAAAGTTGTGTAACTTCTTGTTTTGATTAGTTACAACACAAACTGTAAACAAAATACAAAATTAGAAACAGTAGATGGTGACCCTCTAGACTTGTGATGTGGGTGACGGGACCCACACTGCACTGAAGCTAAAGAAATGCAATGGAGTCAGGAGAAATAACAATCATAAAAAGTAACAGTGGTCTGTGGGTATTGCCTCCATTGGCTGCTTTTCTCTATCCTGCATTGTAAATAACATGAGTGTTATCATACAATGTGCTGCCACATTTATTTGCAAAATTACAAACAACATATAAGTATTCTCACATTGGAACAGTCTTCTTGAAAATAAAATATTTGTGTGCATTTGTTGTTGGTGAGGTAGATGGTGACTGCTGTGTGTGAGCTCCCTCTCCTGGACAACTGGGTTCATTACATGCAGTGTTACATACATATTAGGACTGATTCATTAACCAACACAAAACAAATGTAATGTGCGTTTTTAAAAAAAATGCATGTACATCGGCCATACACACGTCCGTATTCAACAAGGGGCAAATCTGAAGAAAATTCTGTTAATGAATACGGGTTTAGGTGTCCTCTGCTCTAACAGACAGTACACTGAACGATATGTCCAATACATATATGGAATATAAAAACACAAAAGAATGCACAGAAAATAAAAAAAAACTATTCAATTAATGTCACCTGTTAATAATATAGTAGAGATGGGCGGGCTCGGTTCCCCGAGATCCGAACCAGCCAGAACTTCACCTATTCGAGTATCGAGCCGAGCAGGCTCGGTACTCTGCCGCCAATTCGGAATCAAAATTGAGGCAAAACGTCATTGTGACGTCGTCGGATCTCGGAGCTCGGTTCTCGCGCTATTTGAAATCCATAAATACCCACCTCCATAGCAATCCATCGCCATTTGACAGAGGGAGAGAGAAGCGTTAGGTCGCAGGCAGCATTATAGCAGGCAGAGAGCAATTATTATATACATTATTCTTGCAATTATTCTTGAAGCAATTGTTATAGCAGGAAGAGAGGAGGATAGAGTAGGCATTTTAGCAAACATTACCAACTGTTTGTGGTGTCATATTGCATCCTACAGAAACTATTTTCTGGCTGCAGAAAGTCTTATCTAGCAGCACTATCTATTTAATATTTTACACTACAGGGGCCTGATTCATTAAGGTTCTTAAATGAAGAGGATTCTCATTTCAGTCTCCTGGACAAAACCATGTTACAATGGAAGGGGTGCAAATAAGTGTTCTGTTTTACACATAAGTTAACTACTGACTGTTTTTTCATGTAACACACAAATATCAACTTTAAATTTCAGTGTACAAATAAGCTATCAAATATTTGTGTGTTACATGAAAAAACAGGCAGTATTTAACTTATGTGTAAAACAGAGCACTTATTTGCACCCCTTCCATTGTAACATGGTTTTGTCCAGGAGACTGAAATGAGTATCCTCTTCATTTGAGATCCTTAATGAATCAGGCCCCAGGTGTTTTGGGGTGTCCCATATTCCCCAGTGTGAAACCACAATTTTTCTGGTGTTGAAAGTCTTATCTAGCAGCACTATCTATTTAATATTTTGCACTACAAGTGCTTAAGGCTCATTAAAATGGATTCAAAGCAGTCCACATATGAGCAGGATCAGCAAGCAGGTGCTGGCACCAGTCCTGATGGTAGTCTTCCCTGTATGTCATCTGGTAAAGCCTATTTAAAAGTATATACTCTTTTTAAATCAGGGAAAAAAACACACAAAAAAAATGTAACCGTGTTGAAGAGAAAAAGAGCTGTAACTCATGAAAAGTTAAATGGCGAGAAAAATAAAATTGCCAACATACCATTCTACACACGCAGTGGCAAAGAAAGAATGAGGCCTTTGCCTTTCTCTATTACTGCCCGATCTAAAAATGTTACTGAGCCTTCTTCTTGTAAGGTCACTTGTGAGCAAGCAAGACCAAGTAATTTGGAGTCCAAAAGTGGTGCACAAGTACTGTTACGTGTGAAAGCAGAGTTGTAAAAAAACAGTAAGACATTAGAGGAAAATGTATGCTCAGAATCAGAAATAACACCAATCCCTGAGGAGAGTCCATCCACGAGTGGTATGTGTAATCGTGACCATTCTGATAGTGTACCCATAAAGAAGGGCTCTTTCGGCATTTCTGCTGATGTGTGCCTGAACAGCCCGAGTGTAGCCGGTGATACACCAAGTGAGGATGACACTTTGGAATTAGAAGAGGATGAGGGGGAGATTTGGGTAGCCGACGAAGGCACTGATGAGCATGCGGTTCATTGTGTAAGTCCTGCACCAGTGGTAGCAGTGTGGCACCAGTGGCAGCAGTTCTGGCACATTAGGTTCTGGCACCAATTTTCACTTTCCAAACACAAGCAGGGATGACGCAGGTGGCAGACCACAACAGTTTGACATCTGGGCTGGTTTGAAATATTTTACTAAAAAATTTGTGACCTTGCCCATAACTCCAACCAATCCTACTATTAACATGCAAAGGATGGTGGAGGGCCTAGCAGGGATTAAACTGTATTTTTCCTAATTTGCACTAATAAGGTTTCGGTGTAATATACACCCACAGACGAGTGCTCAATTGCTAAGAGTCATTGATGAAGAGGAAGACAAACAGGCTTGTCTGTAGAATTTGCAGGCAAATTCTACTGCGTTATATAGGTAACACCCAAAGAGAAGAGCTCCATTGCTCCATTGCTAATTGTAATTGCTAAAATAGAAATAATAGGGCTGACAGTCTTGATCTAAATCTGCAGTTACATTTTATTGTACCATAGCTCACTCAGAAACAGGAAAGGTAGCAGGGTTCAGTGCTAATCTTCCTCAAATGATACTAATTCATCCCCACTGGAATCCACCATCATAGAAGAATGTGTACTATGATGCAATTGCCGATAATGGCCTTCCAAATGGAATTAGTAGTTCATTTTAGGACAGAGCTGTCACGATTTTTGGCCAATTCTTTACAGCAGAGCAAATGTCAAAATGTTGTGCGGACTCATCTGCATCACCACTGGGTGTCTTGGGAAAGCAACTTTTTTTCCAACAAGCAGTTGCCAGAGAAACTGAAGGAGAAGACGTCCTTACAAGATGTTGATAGCTCTTGGATCCTGGCGAGGCAAATTAAGTATTTAATCTACAATTATTATATATTTAGCACATTTACTTTGTTTTATATCATACGTTAAATTTCTGTAGCTCCTTGTCAAAATGTATTATTAAGGCAATCACTTAACTCAAACTAACCGTGTCTGCACTCTGCACACTAACCAGTCTTCACAGGTGACTACTTCGCTGGACTATAGTACATTCCCCTCAAATGCTAGTCTTCTTGCAGCTGCTGCATTCTCCTACATGCTGTTGCAGAAACCAGAAATTGGCCCTAAATTTTTCGGGACACAAACTGCATCTCCTGCATGTCATTTTTTAAAAGTTCTGTTAATACCAAGTTGATTGTGTGAGCAAAGCAGAAAATGTGATGGAATTCCACCCCGCTGTAATGCTTGAACAATATTGGTGTCTTTTTCAGAAATGACATATCCTCAGGAGAGTACAAGCAGTATTAGCCATGTTTCAATGACATCCCTTAGTTTTTGTAACAGATTGTCAGCTGTATGCCTCTTAGTGAAGCCACTGATACACAGAGTAGCCTACTTCTGAAAATGCTGCTGCTGTCCCTGCTGGTGAAGGCGAATGACCAACCCAGTGGGCTGTCACAGTCATATAATCTTTACTTTGCTCAGTTCCGCTTGTCCACATATATGTGGTTAAGTGTACAGTGGGTAGAATGCCATTATGTAGCCCAATAATAAATTTTTTAGGAACCTTCTGGTACAGGTGAGTAATAGCTTTTCTAGTAAAATGGTATAGGGATGACATTTGCTAACAGGGACAGAACACCTCAATTAAATGTCTTAAACCAACTGTATTAATAGTGGACATTGGACGCAGATCTAATACTAGCATAGTACCCAGGGCGTCTGTGATCCACTTTGCGACTGGGTGACAAGTTTCAAACTTGCTTCCTCTTGCAAACGATTGTTTAACTGTCAATTGTTGCTTCTTGGGATATTGATGATGAAGGTGTTGGGGGTGTAGATTGCAGGCGCTGGGATGTAGATGAGAGAAGGGAGGTAGATGATGCTGGACTGCTTGTTGTTATTTTTTTTTAACCTAAGTTTCTGATTTTCCCAACAGCTTTCCATGAACTCGCTGAAAAATGACGTAACATGGATGAGGATACTAGTTGGTTAAGGTCCCTACCTCTACTGAGTGTGGCTTTAACAATGCTAGAAATGGCTAGACAACTGTTGTCAGGATTTGTGTAAAAATAATTCCACACGGCCCCCGACAGCACTAGAAGATCCATCAATTTGATCCACTCTATACATAACGGAAAATTGCCCTCCCTCATGATGGCCTTGGATGTGGAAAAGGCGTTCGACCGTATCTCTTGGACATTCATGAGGGGGGTTCTCGAATCCTTGGACTTTTGCGGTAGGTTTCTAACTGGTATTTTGGCTCTCTATCGAAAACCTTCTGCTATGGTTTCGGTCAATGGCCTAACCTCCAAACCATTTACAATCTCTAATGGCACTCGCCAGGGATGCCCCCTCTCTACATTGATCTTCGCCCTTATAATCGAACCGTTAGCAGTTAGAATCCGTTGCAACCAATCCATTTCCGGTATAAAGGTCGGTTCTACGGAAAGCAAAATTGCTTTATATGAAGATGATGTCCTCATTAGCATGTCCAAGCCCATTACCTCCCTCCTCCCCCCTCCTTTCGGAATTAAATACTTATGGGCACTTTTTGGGCTATAAAATTAACCCTGCCAAAACTGAAACTCTGGATTTCTACATCTCTAAAACATAGAAGACAATCCTAGATCAAACATTCCCCTTTACTTGGCATTGCCATAAAATAAAGTACTTGGGGGTCTTTCTTACCAAAAATCTCTCCCATCTATTCCAAGCTAATTTCCCCCATACCCTTTCCCAAATTGAGAAAGACTTCAACACCTGGTCCCTTCAATTTATCTCCTGGATAGGTTGTATAAACTCTGTTAAAATGAATATTCTTCCCAGACTGTTATACCTTTTTCAAACCCTACCTATCCGAATTCCCCCCTATGTATTTAAATTGATCTAATTTGAGTCTTCTAAATTTATTTGGGCAGGTAAACGCCCACGAGTACGACTCGGGGTCCTGCAAAGGTCCTTGCGGGGTGGTGGTCTAGGTATACCTAATTTTAAAAAATACTACCTATCGGCCCAAATCGCTCAATGTGTCCTATGGAACGGTCCTGTTTTTGCTAGGGTCTGGTTGACACTAGAGGCGGAAAGTCTGGGGATGCTTACTCCTGCCTCCCTTCTGTGGATTCCAAGGGCACGTCGCCCCAAAAAAGCTTTGTCTCATCCCATAATTTCCCACTCTCTGGCTATATAGGACATATCCATCAGGCTGTATGGTCTCTCTCCGCATCAATCACCAATTATCCCCCTTTTTAATATCCCTGATTTCCCTCCTGGTCTACACCATTCTGCATTCCTTCCGTGGCATTCTCGAGGGATACGTTTCCTAAATGACATAACCCGCGATCTAACATTTCCCCAATTTGCGGACATTCAAACTAAAATTGGCCTGCCCACATGGATATTTTATCAATCCTGCAAATTTGCAATTTTCACTCCTTTTCCAAACTACGTCTTATTTTTTGACACCCCACAACAATTGAAACATTGTGTCTGCGCCAGGCATCGACGTCAGGTATTATTTCTAATATCTACTCTGAACTAATTGCTCCCTCTACTCCTCCTCGAGACCCTCATGAGACGTCATGGGAACATGACCTGGGCTCTCCTCTTGATGATGAGGAGTGGTCGTATATCCGGGACAATGCTGCCTCCAAATCAATCTGCGTTCGGATAAAGGAAAATGTTTACAAACTCCTCTACCGATGGTACTATGTCCCTACTCGACTACAAAAGATACTGCCTAATTCCTCTGACAGATGTTGGCGTCTATGCTCTGGCGCGGGCTCTTTCTTACATATATGGTGGGACTGCCCGAAACTGATTGCCTTCTGGTGCGAAATTAAAGCTTTGATAGAAATGTTAATTCAAACCCCCTTACCTTTTGACCCTAAATTTTTCCTTCTACCCCTCGGGTTCCCCACGGCCACTAGACACCAAAATAAACTTGCTTGTCACATTATTTCAGCGGCCACATGTCAAATCGCCATAGATTGGAAACAGACTGCCCCCCCCTTCATTCTCCGCTGTAACTAATTGGATTTGGCACACGTATAAGATGGAATACATGACTAGCATTATGCGAAACACAGCCAAATCTTTTAACAAGGTTTGGGACCCCTGGATGTCTCATTTTCAATACCACTCCCCCTTTTCCTAATCGTACCCCCTCCCCTTACGCAACCCCTTCCCCCCCATCTCATTGCCTCTGACTCAAGAGGGACTCCCCTCGCTCCCCCCCCTTCTCCCCTTCCACGTCTCATCTTCTCGCTTATCTTCCTCTTTCTCTTCCTTTTTCTTTTCTTCTCTCTCTTCTCTTTTAAATAAAAAAAATGGCGGTCTTTATTTCATAGAATCTGTGCTATTTTATCTCCGAAGCACGGAGAGTTCTACTTCACTATCCTATGTACTGAATATATTCTGTTTGATATAACACGTATCCTTTTGCACTGTTAATTCTTTTTTGATCGTTAATAAACACTTGTTTGAAAAAAATAAAATAAAAAATCCACACTTAAGAGGTGTATTTTTGGTCTTATGCCCAGGCATGACAATGGCCTTTTTCTTATCACTGGCAAGAACTGCAGCAATTTTTCTTTGAAAGTATATGAAAATAATATTGGGACCTATGAGGTGGTCAAAATTGAATGGAAATAAATGGAAATTAGTGTTAGTGAGGTTAATAATAATTTAGGTACAAAATAATACCTAAATTAAGTTATTTTAGGCCAAAAAATTTTTTTTTAACAAATTGCAAAACAAAACCAAACTAAACCAAAACACGCAAGGGCAGTTTTGGCAAAACCAAAACCAAAACACGAAGGTAATCCAGATCCAAAATCAAAACCAAAACCAAAACATGGGTGTTAGTGACCATCTTTATGATATAGTCATTAATGACAAAACATTGAAAATTAAAAAAATATTTATTTTTCATTCTTAACTCTCATAAAATACATTTACTAGGATGTTATGAATGTTTAATGACTCCATAATACATTTTTACATGTTCTAGCCTGCATACACAGCCATCATCACTAGTAATCGGCACTGTAGCTGGTGCAAGTTTTGTGACTTAAAATTGCGTACCTTTGAGAAGCCCAAAGTTTGAATCTGATTCGGCTGCGTGCGCTTGAGCTTGACACGCCCTTACTGTACATTGACTACGTGCATACGCCCCTTCCCCAGCCGGTTCTGCCCCCAAAATCGTAGGCTATAGTAAGTGTCTTTTGCGATCAAAGATGAATTGGACGTTTCTGCGTTCTGTGGTGTATGGCCCAGTTCTGGGCATGCACACACTAATTATATGCAATGTATTGTCATTTACGCTCCTTACTGAATCAGGCCCATTATCAGTAGCATACCTTACCATCAAGAAACCACATTCAATGAAACAATTTGTTATAAGACAGTGCCGTAACTAGACATTTTAGTGCCCTAGGCAGGACAGGGCACCAGCGCCCCCCATCTAAGTTGGAGTGACAATCGTTGAGTGGGCGTGGTCAACCTACTGTGAGGGTGTCGCTAGCGCTTTACAAGTTATAGACCGCACTGAAACCCCCTCCTTCCCCATTCTTCACGCTCTGCCTTTGAAAGTATTTTTATGTAATGAGCCTCCATATAATCACAGTACTTTCAATGCAGCTATCACATACTAGCTGTATAAAAAATTAATTGGTTATTGAAAGAAAACTCATTGAAACAAATTGAAATTTAATTGTATTGGTACCACTGTGCCCTCCATAATAGTTTCCCCTTCATCACGCTGTGCCATGGAGACATCTTTATCACACTGTGCCCCCTTATCACCATCACGCTAAATATAAATATATATATATATATATATATATATATATATATATATATAATTATTGGAAAAGACTGCACTCACAACTTCAAGTAAATCCTCTTTGGGCTTGGGGTGCTCCACAATAGCTCCCATTTCCATAGTAGCTAGTACATATTCAAAAAATAGAGAGGGCACTCACCATTTAAAACAGATAGATTATTGTTTATTTTCAATCCAGTTCCTTTATATTATAGTCAACGTTTCGGTCTTACATCCAGACCTCTTTCAAGACAGATTTTCATTGAACAGCAGACGAAACAAGCATAGAAGCATTTGAATATATATATATATATATATATTTATATATATATATATATATATATATATATACACACATACAATATAAAGAGCATCCTAGTGTCCACCATACCATACAGAGAGTATTCCTATGACTGCCATACAATACAGAGAGCATTCATATGCTTGCCATACATTACAGAGAGCATTCCTATGACCGCCATACTTTACAGAGATCATTCCTATGACCACCTACTATACAGAGAGCATTCCTATGGCAGCCATGCTATACAGAGAGCATTCCTATGACCGCCATACCATACAGAGAGCATTCCTATGGCTGCCATACTATACAGAGATCATTCCTATGACCGTCATACAATTCAGAGAGCATTCATATGCCTGCCATACAATACAGAGAGCATTGCTATGACCGCCATGCCATACAGAGAGCATTCCTATTACCGTCATACAATACAGAGAGCATTCATATGCCTGCCATACAATACAGAGAGCATTGCTATGACCGCTATACAATACAAAGAGCATTCCTACGACTGCCATACAATATAAAGAGCATTCCTATGACCGCCATGCTATACAGAGAACATTCCTATGACCAACATACAAAACAGAGAGCATTCTTGTGACCGCAATACAGATACAATCCTAGTGACCCCATATAATGCAAAGAGCATTTTTTTTACTGCCTCACAATACCACCCCCCTCATCATGAATTAACCCCTCTTCAAAATTGTTAACTCCAGGATCATCATAAAACCCCTATCAACATTAACTCCCTCATCCAGTTTAATCATTAATCCCCTCATCATAAATTAATTTAATTCATATTCATTAAATCCCCTCATTACCTCCTTCAGTCTCATCAAAAGACTGTATATGTGTGTGCCCAGAGTGTCTGTCCCTGTATGTGTGTGTCCAGTGTCTGTACCAGTGCATGTATTTCCAGTATCTGTACATGTGTGTGTGTCCAGTGTGTGTAAGTGTCCAGTGTGTGTAACTGTAGTTTCTGAAAAATTACCTACCATAAGATGTCCAGGGACAGCACAGCATGGACTCAGTGCATAGAAAGTGTCTGGATCCTGGAATGTTGGGGCCCCTATTTTGAAAACAAATTGGTACATGAAATTTAGAAAACTCTAACCAGCTTCGGTGTTAAATCAATAGCACTCACATTTAATAAGCCCCAACATTAAAATAATAGTATTCCTATTTAATAAACAAAAAAACTATTTTCCTCCCTCCAAACATCCCCAGCAATAAATTAAATATCATTTACGTTTAATAAATATAACCATTTCCCACATCCATCCCCGGAATTAAACAATTCATATTCACATTTAATAAATAGCCCTCCTCACCAAACTCAGCCCCACAGTTAATTAATAGCCCCAAACCACCCCAGTGTTAAATTAAAGGTCCCGTCACCTCACCTTAAATCAATAGACACCACTATTAAATTAAAAAGTCCCATCAGTAAATTAAATTGACCCACCATCACCCTACAAATAAAATAGTACCCATTAAATAATTAGCCGCCACCTAAACGCCACCATTAAATTAATAGCCTACCTCCCACCCATTTACTACAACCTTCCTACCCTCATATCACACATTATATTAATACACCCCCCCTTCCCTCACACATTATGGCAGCATAACACCCTACCCTTCCCTCCTAAAGCATAGCAGCATGTAGCATACACCCCCCCTCCATCATAGCAGCATGCAGCACACATCCCCCCTCTTCATCCTGTCAAAGCAGCACACATCCCCCTCCCCGCCTCTGTCATAGCAGCGCACATCCCCCCCTGAAACATTTGCTTGAAGTCCTACCTTCATTCTTCTTCCTTCCTGTCCAGCTGTCGCTGCCTGGCTATTCTCTGCTTCTCTGCTGCCTAGCAACGTCATGATACCAGACGCTCAGTGGCAGAGTTCAGAAGGAAGGAGGAGCCGGGTGCCGGCCACCATTTTGGATGCGCCGGGCGGCCGGCAGTCTGATTCTGAAGTCTGTCAGCTGTCAGTAAAAGAGGCAGGTAGCGGGCAGCGGCTACACCCCCTTGGGTTTGCACCCTGGGCATCAGCACCGCCCGCACCTGCCTAGTTACAGCTCTGGTTATAAGATAGAGATCACAGTCCCCCTAAAAATCACTACGCAGTTTTAAACTATATGTATATGTCGCTCATACTTTCCAACATTTGAAGAAAGTGATTCAGTACAGGCAGCGCCCCCGAAAAGGAATTACATTATGTTGAGTGCGGAATATGTTATCTCGGAGTGTGCACAGCGCTTCTGATGTACTAGGTTACCACCAAATCTCGTCACTTCCCATGCATTGCCGAACACACCAGCATCAGGAGTGTGAGACAAGCGCTCACCAGGATGGGCCGTTTGTAACTTCCAACATTCCAAGCAGTCAGGACAAAGGCAGAGATGGCGGGAGAGTCCCCTAGAATGTGTATGTATGTATGTATGTATATATAGATGGACAAAATATAAGAATAACTTGTGTGTCCACAACACATTATGAGAACTGTTTTGTTTTTAAAATTTAATATGTTACTATTGATGAGCAAAACAAATTCCAAAATAATTATATATATATACACGTCCTAGCGAAAAGTTTTGAGAATGACACAAATATTATTTTTCAAAAAGTCTGCTGCCTCAGTTTGTATGATGACAATTTGCATTTACTCCAGAATGTCATGAAGAGTGATCAGATGAATTGCAGTTAATTTCAAAGTCCCTCTTTGCCATGACAATGAACTTTATCCCAAAAACAACATTTCCACTGCATTTCAGCCCTGCTACAAAAGGACCAGCTGACATCAGGTCAGTGATTCTCTGTTAACACAGGTGAGAGTGTTGACGAGGGCAAGGCTAGAGATCACTCAGTCATGTTGTTTTAATTAGAATGGAAGCTGGAAGCTTTAAAAGGAGGGTGGTGTTCTTCCTCTGTTAACCATGGTTACCTGCAAGGAAACACGTGCAGTCAGCATTGCTTTGCTCAAAAAGGGTTTCACAGGCAAGAATATTGCTGCTAGTAAGATTGTACCTAAATCAACCATTTATCGGATCATCAAGAACTTCAAGAAGAGAGGTTCAATTGTTGTGAAGAAGGCTTCAGGGCTCCCAACAATGTCCAGCAAGGGCCAGGACCATCTCCTAAAGTTGATTCAGCTGCAGGATCGGGGCACCACCAGTGCAGAGCTTGGTCAGGAATGGCAGTAGGCAGGTGTGAGTGCATTTGCACGAACAGTGAGGCAAAGACTTTTGGAGGATGGCCTAGTGTCAAGAAGGGCAGCAAAGAAGCCACTTCTCTCCACCAAAAACATCAGAGACAGACTGATATTCTGCAAAAGGTACAGGGATTGGACTGCTGAGGACTGGGGTCAAGTCATTTTTCCTGATGAATCCCCTTTCAGATTGTTTGGGGCATCTGGAAAAACGCTTGTCCACAGAAGGAAAGGTGAGCGCTACAATCAGTCCTGTGTCATGCCAACAGTAAAACATCCTGAGGCCATTCCTGTGTTTGGTTGCTTCTCAGCCAAGGGAGTGGGCTCACTCACAATTTTGCCTAAGAGTACAACCATGAATAAATAATGGTACCAAAACATCCTTCAAGAGCAACTTCTCCCAACCATCCAAGAACAGTTTGGTGGCAAACAATGCCTTTTTCATCAGGGTGGAGCACCTTGCCATATGGCAAAAGTGGCTAAGTGGCTCAGGGTTTAAAAAAATTAAAATTTCGGGTCCATGGCCAGGAAACTCCCCAGACCTTAATCCCATTGAGAATTTGTGGTCATCTTCAAGAGGTTAACAAACAAAAACCCACAAATGCTGACAAACTCCAAGCATTGATTAGGCAAGAATGGGCGGCCATCAGTCACTATGTGGTCCAGAAGTTGATGACAGCATGCCAGGTCGAATTGCAGAGGTCTGTAAAAGCCTTTGACACTTATGAAATGCTTGTAATTTTACTTCAGTGTACCATAGCAATATCTGACAAAAAAGGTTTAATAACACTGAACAGCAAACTTTGTGAAAACCAATACTTGTGTCATTCACTTGTGCCATGACTGTAGAAATTGCCTCAAAGGTGATGTGATAGAAAAAAACAGCAAGAATACATGCATCCAGCATCAAGGTAGTATGACTGTTATAAACTGGGTGACATGAGTTAGATTCCACAGCCAGAAAAAAGATGTTATACCCCTACACATGTTAAGAGGTTCAATTAAAGTGCTATCCAACATGAAATGTAGTTATACTGTACTCAAAGTGGGGCAGTATGTATCGGTATGAGATACCGGCACTTCTCTGCCCCACTTCAGGATCATCCAGGGCCGTCGATTAGCAGAAAAGGCAAGTTTGGGGAGCACCATGCTGAAGAGGCGTTCCGCTCCACCTGCCTTCGCCGCTTGTCAATGGGAGCAGCATGCGGCAGCTGCTCCCTGCTCCTCTCTGGTTCATTCTCACTGACAGTGTCGGGAGTGACATCATCACGTCCGGACACTGTCAATGAGGAGCGACTCAGAGAGGAGCAGGGACCTATTGCTGCATGCAGCTTCCATGGACAAGCAGGAGCCAGAAGACAAAAGAAAGAAGAGAGGACAGAAGAAAGAAACTCATAAAAAGGTAATTTGAAACGAAGGGGGACAGCAGGGAAAACAGGGTGATGCTCCTTCATCAATGTAGGCGGCACAGGGTGATGAAGGAGGGCACAATGTAATGGGCACAGGTGGATGAAGGAGGGCACAATGTAATGGGCACAGGGGGATGAAGGAGGGCACAATGTAATGGGCACAGGGTGATGAACAAGGTTACAATGTAATGGGCACAGGGTGATGAAGGAGGGCACAGTGTGATGGAGGGGCACATTGCGATTTGGAGGGGGCACAGTGTGATTGAGGGAAACGGTGATAAGGGAGGGCACAGTGTAATGAGGGGCAGAGAGTGATGAAGGAGAGCAGAGTGTGATGAAGGAGAGCACAGTGGGATAAAGGAGGAGACACTGTGTGATGAAGGAGGCACAGTGTGATGAATGAGGGCACAGTGTGATATGGAGAGGGCACAGTGTGATATGGAGAGGGCACAGTGTGATATGGAGGGACACACTGTAATAGGGAGGGGCACATTGTGATTGAAGGAAACAGGGTAATGAAGGTGGGCACAGTGTAATGAGGGGCACAGAGTGATGATGGAGAGCACAGTGTGATGAAGGAGAGCACAGTGTGATGAAGGAGGAGGCACTGTGTGATGCAGGAGGCACAGTGTGATGAATGAGGGCACAGTGTGATATGGAGAGGGCACAGTGTGATATGGAGGGACACACTGTAATATGGAGGGGCACATTGTGATTGAAGGAAACAGGGTGATGAAGGTGGGCACAGTGTAATGAGGGGCACAGAGTGATGAAGGAGAGCACAGAGTGATGAAGGAGAGCACAGAGTGATGAAGGAGAGCACAGTGTGATGAAGGAGGAGGCACTGTGTGATGCAGGAGGCACAGTGTGATGAATAAGGGCACAGTGTGATATGGAGGAGGCACAGTGTGATGTGGAGAAGGCACAGTGTGATAAGGAGGGGCCACAGTGTGATGAATGAGGGCACAGTGTAATGAATGAGGGCACAGTGTGATATGGAGGGGGCATTGTGATGATTGAGGGACAAAAGTGTGAATTCACTAATGAAAGGAATAATAGGAGCAGGAACATGGAGAGATATAGAGGATCAAGGAGTAAGGGAGGAGCGAGAGAAGCAGGATGTGAGGCACAGGGGAGAGCAGGTAGGGAGGGAGAGAGCAGGATACCTGCATTGAAGATATGGGCACATAGGAACAGAGAAAAGAAACAGATAAGGGAAAGATAAAGGGTAACAAGGAAGATAAAAGGGAGATATTTTGGATAGATTTATTATAATATTATGGAGAGGTGAGGGAAAATGTAAGTAGACAAAGGAGAGTTGAATTGACACAGAGGAAAGTTATTGGACACAGAAGAGGTGGGGGACACAGGGAGGATAGTCTTGCTTAATTTAATATGTGCTATATTATACTAAATAACATTTGCAAATACATAGGCAGATTTCACAAAGACCATTGAAATTAGAGATGGTCACTGACCCCCGTGTTTTGGTTTTGGATTCGGTTTTGGATCTGGATTACCGTCGTGTTTTGGTTTTGGTTTTGGTTTTGCAAAACTGCCATTGCGTGTTTTGGTTTTGGTTTTGTTTGGTTTTGTTTTGCTTTGATATTTTGTTGGAAAATCAATGTTTTTGGACCTAAAATAACCCAATTTAGTGCTCCAACTGTTTCATAGATAAGTAATCTAATTGTATAGGTAATAAATCATCCAAAAAACAGTTTAATTCCTGGTAGGTAGGCCTTCATTTATTCTACACACAAAACAGATTGTCTTCCTCTCCATCTATGCATATTGGCAATGCAGCCATCATCTTTGGATGTATATTACACCCTACACTTATAGTTAAATATGTAAAGAAATGGAAAAAGGCAGTTTGCTTTCTGTCTCTATAGGCCCCCCTCCACTTGTTTAAAAAAAACCAAAATTCACCAGTTATAGACTGTACAATATTAATTGAAATGGACAAAGCCAGTTTGGTTTCTGGCTCTATAGGCCCCCCTCCACTTGTCGAAAATACCAAAAAATTCAGCCGTTATAGACTGTACAATATTAAGAGAAATGGACAAAGCCAGTTTGGGGTCACTCTGTCTATGACACCCTACCCTTAAGGAGAAATTGCCCAAACAGCAGCCTTTCAAGACGGTACGTGATATGGAAATGCCACAAGTCCCTTTCCTCTTTGGGGGTAGATTGCACCCTACACTTACATAGAAAGTTTTAAAAAGATGTTATCGTCATCATCTTCAGCTTCATCCTCACCCTCATGAGTGTGTACGTCATCATCACAGACTATCAATTCATCGCCGCTTAAATACGCCATTAGAGAACAGTCAGTGCTTGGATGTCTTGGATGGTGAAGGCCTTCCTCGTGGAAGATGTAGTTCATTTTTATAAACATCATTTTCTCCACATTTTTGGGAAGTAACCTTCTACGGCGATTCCTGACTAAGTTCCCTGCTGTGCTAAACACTCGTTCAGAGTACAGACTGGAGGGTGGGCAGCTTAGGTATTGCAAAGCAAGTTTGTACATGGGTTTCCAAATGGCCTGCTTTTCTTCCCAGTAAGGAAAGGGACTGTCTGACATTTCCATATCAACTACCTCTTGAAAGTAATCCTCCACCATCCTTTGCATGTTTATACTAGTATTGGATGGAGTTATGGGCAAAGTGACACATTTTTTTGAAAAATCCTTCAAACCAGCCCAGATGTTAAATTGTTCTGGTCTGCCCCCTGCGTCTTCCCTGCTTCTTTTTGGGAAATTTAATTTTTTACGAGCAGCAGCAGCTTGAGAAAGTGAAGGAGGACACGTTGTCAAGCCAAGGCCCAGTTCAGCGGCCAACTTGCTGAGCAATAGCTCCTTGCAAAAGTTCACATCTCGCTCATTTACAAGTAAAGACTCAATGTAGGTTTTAAACCTTGGATCAAGCACAGTGGCCAAAACGTACTGATCCGAGTTCAAGATCTTAATAACTCGAGGATCATTGTGAAGCGAATTAAGTACTTGATCGACAAGGCCAACATACTTTGCTGAATTGCTTGCTTTCAGCTCCTCCTTCATTTTCTCAAGCTGCTTTTCCAATAGTCTAATTAAAGGAATGACTTGGCTCAAACTAGCAGAGTCTGCACTCACCTCACACGTCACAACTTCAAATGGTTTCAGCACCTTGCACAGCACTGAAAGGATTCCCCACTGTGCAAGAGTGAAATACATCCCCCTCCTTTCCCAATGTCATGGCTTGTGCAATATGCTTGGATGGCTTTGCGCTGTTCCTCCATCCTCTGAAGCATGTACAGGGTGGAATTCCACCTAGTTACCACCTCTTGCTTAAGTTGGTGGCAGGGCAAGTTAAACTGCTCTTGGAGCTGCTGTAATCTCCTACATGCTGTGGCTGAATGCCTGAAATGGCCTGAAATTTTACGTGCCACCGAAAGCATCTCCTGCACCTCACGGTTATTTCGTAGGAAGCTCTGCACCACCAAGTTGATGGTGTGAGCAAAACAGGGAATATGTTGGAAATCACCCAGCTGTAATGCTCGCACTATATTGTTGGCGTTATCAGAAATGACATACCCTGGGGAGAGTCCGAGTGGTATAAGCCATGCATAAATCACATCTCTCAGTTTGCGTAACAAATTGTCAGCTGTATGCCTGTTAGTGAAGCCGGTGATACAAAGAGTGGCCTACCTGTGACAAATGTTACGTAGTAGTGTACATGCTGCTGCTGTTCCTGCTGGTGAAGGTGAATGACCAACCCAGTGGGCTGTCACAGTCATATAGTCTTTGGTTTGGCCACTTCCACTTGTCCACATATATGTGGTTAAGTGGACAGTGGGCAGAATGGCATTTTTCAGCGCAATCTCTACATTTTTACACACTTTTTGGTATAGTTGTGGAATTGCTTTACGGGACAAATGGTGTCGCAATGGAATTCTGTAAAGCGGACACAAAACCTCAATTAACTGTAAAAAACCAGCTGCGTTTATTGTGGAGATTGGACGCAGATCTAACACTAACATTGCAGCCATGGCGTCTGTGATTCACTTGGCGACTGGGTGACTGCTGCCATATTTGCTTCCCCTCGCAAATGATTGTTTCACAGTTAATTGCTGAAATGTAGGACTGCTCATTTTCTTGACCTGCCTCTGGGATGATGATTCACCCCCAGCAGCAGCAACAGCAGCAGCAGTGGGACTTACCCTTTCTTCAGAGGAATTAATAATAGTGCAGGAGTCATCCAGCCTTAAGTGGGATGCCGGGCTAACTCCGAGCGCTACTGAGGATATTGATGAGGATGGTGTGGTGGGTGTATTTTGTAGCCGTCGGGATGTCGGTGAGCGGAGGGTCTTAGCTGATGATGGAGTGCTTGTATTTTTTTGGGAAGAACTTTCAGCTTTTCCCAACACTTTGCCATGAACTCTCATTAAATGGCGTAACATAGACGAGGTTCCAAGATGGTTAAGGTCCCTCCCTCGACTGACTGTGGCTTCACATACACTACAAATGGCTATACAATTGTTGTCTGGATTTGGGTAGAAATAATTCCACACATAAGAAGTGTTTTTTTTTGTTTTATGCCCAGGCATGACAATGGCCTTTTCTTGTCACGTGCCAGAACTGCTGCCACTGGTGCAGGACTTACACAAACAACCTCATCCTCATCAACATCCTCATTAGCGCCCTCGTAGCCTACACAAATCTCCCCCTCATCATCTTCTAATTCCAAAGTGGCATCCTCAATTTGGGTATCACCGGCTACACTCGGGCTATTAAGGCACACATCAGCAGAATGCTCACGATTAGACATCCCACTGTTGGATGGACTCTCCACAGGGATTGTTGTCATTTGTGAATCAGAGCAAACATTATCCTCTAATGCCTTACTGTTATCTTGCAGCTTGGCTTTGACGCGTAACAGTAGTTGTGCACCAATTGTAGGCTCGGTAACATTTTGGGATCTTCCACTAATAGCCAAAGGTGAAGGCATCATTCTCTCTTTGCCACTGCGTGTGTAGAATGGCATGTTGGCAATTTTTTTTTTATCGGCACTTAACTTTTGCTCAGTAACACTTCTTTTTCGCTTCAACACAGTAAAAAAACATTTTGTTTTTGTGTTTTGGACTGATTTCGAAACACTCTGTAGTTTGACATCGCCTTGCCCAGATGACGTACTGGGAACACTAACATCAGGACTGGTGACAGAACCTGGTTGCTCATTCTGATCATATGTGGACTGCTTTGAATCCATTCTGAGCGCAAAGCACTTGTAGTGGTAAAAAATATTTGGTAAGATACTGCTGACGAATATATCTTTTGACAGCCAGAAATATTTATGCACATTTATGGGGGACACCCCAAAAGCACTGGGGGGGTGCTAAAAATTAGTTGGTAGATACTGCTGACAGATAGTAATTTTGACAGCCAGAAATATTTATGCACAATTAGGGGGGACACCCCAAAAGCACTGAGGAGTGCTAAAAATTAGTTGGTAGATACTGCTGACAGATATGACTTTTGACAGCCAGAAATATTTATGCACAATTAGGGGGAACACCCCAAAAGAACTGGGGAGTGCCAAATATTAAAAAAAATAAAAAATAAACCTATATACTCCTCTCTTCTCTAGCGATTTTTGTTACAGCAATTGGAATAAGAATATTGGATTCTCTGTCCCTGCTCTAATCAGCCTGTGACTACACCCTGCGCTCTCTCCCTCTGTCAAATGGCGATGGATTGCTGTGGAGGCGTGTATTTATAATCTTGAAGTATCGCGAGAACCGAGCCCCGAGATCCGACGGCGTCACGATGACGTTCGGCCTCGATTTGGATTCGGAGCGGGCGGGAGAGTACCGAGCTACTCAGCTCGGTACTCGGGATACCCAAAGTTCGGGTGGGTTCGGTTCTCAGGGACCGGACCCGCCCATCTCTAATTGAAATAAAAATGTGACAGTAGGGGAAGCCATTTTTCTTACGCACAGCAGACCAGATTTCCTGTATTAGTCTTTTGAAGGACAATGCAGGAAATATTTCAGAGCCTAAAATGGCAACAACAGAGAGCATTGGTTTGCATTCAGCTGCACATAACTATAACATTAAAAGTTTATGTTGTAGCGTAGGAGCAGAAAGACGGAATGTGACCCTACAGGAGAACAAAGGTGCAGACATATCAAAGGGAAGAGGTGCAGCCAGATCCAGCCTTGGTATATGGGGGAGTTCAGTACAGAGGCCCAGTGGTGTTCAGGTGCCCAATGGTGGCCAGATACCCAGGTGCCCACCTTCACTATTCTACCAAGTAAGAGAGAGCTTGCACTGGTTGATACTTCTATAGATGGGCTGGGGGCCTATGGAAACAGTCAGAGCCCTCTGATTCTTTCTTTGAGTGTCCATCAGGGCTCCAGAACTTGCACTTATCTGCAACATGTGTAAGTAACCCCCACCATCTTTGCACTGTAACATACATGGTTGGGAAACCATCTTTAGTGTTCCTGTTTGAGCTAAAGGTCTGAACTTGTGCTCTTATAATATTACAGAAACTAATCCTCCCATCATCCTCCTTGTTGGTGTAGTCTAGAACTGCTTTTAACATCATTTATTCAGTGCATCCAGACTTCATATATTAGTTTAAAGAGAAGTGTTAGACTATGCCGCTACCACATTGCACAATTTTATTTGTTATTCCCTTATAGTTCTATGGTGTCTGAGTTCACTGTTGTTCATTTCTTCACATTGTAAGTTTCAATTATAGATGCTGGTATTAGTAGTCAGTTGAGTGTATGTGCCTGTAGATATGCATACCTCCCAAATGTTTTAGACGGGGAAGGGACTGTCCCAATGTCGTACGGATCTACGGTCCATATTACTATTAAGCAGCTTTAGGCGGGTGTTAGGACTTGGGGGCGGGGGCACTAAGGCGGCCCCTGGGCACTCAAGTTCAGATTTTATTTAATTTCATTCTGGCAGCGGTTTTGACGGTAATTGAAAATGCCTTCAAAAACTGCAGTCGCCACAAAGCTTGTGGCTACACAATTGTCCTGGTGCCCCTCCCAACCAAACAAGTTTTTCCCCCAAAGGAGGAGAAGAACATCAAGTGCACAGTATATTTCCTGGTGGCTGATCCCTCCCCCCGGGGCCAACCACCTTACCGAAGGCAGCCGCTGATCATCCATGTCTTTTTCCCCATTGTCTCCACAGCTGTGTGTGCCCACTGACAGCATGTGTGAACAAAGCAAACTTCAATGCTGCAGGGCAGAAGCAAGTGTCAGGAGGAGGGTGTTTCAATATAAGTGGTGGGAGGGTGGAAAAGGGGTTTTAATGTAGTGCGAGTGGGGACAAAACGTATTAGTTTATTGGTAGGGTGAGGTGGGTGGGAGCTATTCATTTATTGGTGGAGGCTATTAATTTGATGATGCGGATTCATTTATTTAATACTGAGGTTAAGGTGGGGCTTAATAGTTTAAAATGGTATAATGTGAATAATAATTAAGCAGTGTTTTGGGAATTATTAAGTAAACACAGGGCTGAGTTTGGGGGAAGGAGAGCCATTTATTAAATGTGAATGCTATTTATTTAATTTCTGGGCTGTTTGGGAGAAAACTGTTTTTTGTTATTAAACAAATTATACTATTAATTTAATCTGGAGGAAGGTTGGAGGGAAATAGCTCTATTTATTAAATGTGAATGGTACTAATTTAATGTTGGGGATGGATGCAGGAAGAAAGGCCTAATTATTAAACATGGATGCTTTTGAATTATTGCTTGGGCTTATTGGTAGGTGTGAGGTCTATAGAGTTTTCACTTATTGCTATGCTGTCCATATAAAATGTGCCTATCCCTTTTTCCGAACGGGGCTCCAACATTCCAGCATCCAGACAAGCAGCAACTGAGTTTAAGACACCAGCAACTGCAGGTGGTGAAAACTGCAAGAACAGGTAGGAGATAGCAGGACAATCTGTCAATGTTCCTGCTTCCGGTGGGGCAGTGACGATTTTGGGTGACTATCCTGTTCAGTCAGGACTTGTCCCAACTGTATAGATATTTGGCAGGTATGTTCAACTTCACACTGATCTGCTTGCAAAGGGTAAACTGCATGCACCTAACAGTAGTGCACGCAGCATTGCCATGCACTTGAAGTGATGGGATTGGATAGCAGCCTTCCATTGTCTAAAATGATTGCCACTCTCCTTGCATGATGGTCATGCCCATTCTGGCAACAACGTACAGAAATGCCTCTTGAGAAATGCTAGAAATCCTACGTTTGTCCCTGATTAATAAATGCAGAATTTGTATTCATTTATTTTCAAAAGTGTGTATTGGTGGGAGGGACTGGGTAGATGATATTAAAGGGGGAACAGGGGTGGTAGGCTTAAGTTTTGCCTAGGACACCAGTAAACCTTGCACTAGCCCTGCACAGATCAGGAGTTTTGCCCTGATTCCAGTACAGTTGGGGAGTATGTCTAGCTGATGGGTGCCCCATCAATACTGTGTGTACCAGAGGCAAGTGAGCTTGGAAATGAAGGTGTATTTTTAGGAGAGGAGAGGGAAATGGGGCTGGGGATAGCCCAGCTCTTTGAAAGTGCTAGACACACCCAAAGTGACCATGCCCCCATTTTTGTGTGTGTGTGTGTGTGTGTGTGTGTGTGTGTGTGTGTGTGTTGCCTCTTGACAGTGACTTGCATGTTCTGTCCGGATTCCTCATATCAAATTGTTGCAAAGTATGGGTATATGTGCACATACTGCATGTGTGAGGACAGCCTAATCAGTTTCAGGTGATTGACGACTAAGAGTTGTGGAGTTTACACTTCTGTATGACCATTAATACCATGTACTGAACTGTGATTTGTTAGTATTGTGGAAACTCACAATCTGAATGTTCAAGTGATTTCATGTTATGATGTAGCTAATCTACTCGTTTATAACCTTAGCATTTTTGTCATCACCAATATGTGCAAAACCAGTATCTTTACTACTTGGTCTACATGTCGAAACAATGACTGTATAACTTGAGAATTGAGTTGGGTACGATTTTTACCACCGCTATATTCATGTCCTATGGTTATCATGTTGGGAGGTTCTTTGCTTGTATGTCTGTGTTAGTGTGCCACATAAATATTGGGCCTGCAACTAAGTATGCCAACCATAGTTGCGGTATTAATTAACTCATGACTATCCCTATTTCATGTGTCATACTTGTGTAGTTTGAAATATCAAATACATTGTTGTATTAGCGCCTTGCAGGTTGTTAAGTGTATGTTGTGCACATAGTTTGAGAAAAGGAATGCTACCTCCTAGATAGTGTTAAAATCAAATAATTTTACACTGTGTAAAAGCTCTTTGACAGTGGGCAAAGTTGGAAAGAATCCCCTTTGAAGCTAAATAATATATACAGTTAACACAATCCTTTCGGCAAGACAGTGGTCTTGCTCTTGCCAAACACAGAGATTAATATGTATAGGAACTGCAAGGAATTCTGTGCATACACATGAAACTTATCATTAGACTCACAAAGTCCCATGGGATTGCATTAAGATGCAGCCAGATGCATGAACTAAAACAAGAGGAAAATAAGCATGTGCCCAGCAGCAAGAATGATGCCAAAGAAAAGTAAATGGCACACAGTTACTCTGAGCTGGTGGATAACCACAGGGGTGCCAATACATTACAAGAGCGAAAGCCTTTTCCAGAACCAGAAGATGAAGGAGGTTCAGTTTATATACATGGTGACCTAATCAACAATCCTACATTGAATGGTTCATATTTAGTGTTTCCACCTTCCATTGTCTCTCATTATTCCAATTGTACTGCACCGCTGAAAGTTGCACATACCTGCCAGTTAACAATGGATGCACTATTATTGGTGGCTAATTCTGCTTCTGCTTCACAGTAGTTACACACTTTCCCCACCACCAGCTACAATTTTATTCCTTTACTTGTAGGTATTAATTGCTCCCTACACACCTTGACTATAAGGTAATTTGGCCAGGGCCATCTTTGCCTTATATTTAATGTATGTTATTTATTTGTATCATGATCATCTCAATGAACAATGCTACATAATATGTTGGCTCTTTATTAATAAAAGATAATGATTTATAGACCCCAGAACTATGGTGGCTTTATAATGCATACCCCAACCCCACCCCACCAATCTCTGTTGGTGAGAAAGTCAAACCCCAGATTAATGATTGCATCCTCTGTCTAACGGCCGCCATCCACAGCTATGAACTATGGGACCACAGCCTCAAAATTGTACAGACCCAGAGGGCAGTTGCCCTCCTTCCCAGCTCACCCCTGGACAGCCTTAATCAGTGCCCTGCTGTGTGACTGCTGACATTGCAAAGAATTTGAAGCACCAGAATGCCAATATGATGTGCAGTGCACAACGGCACAATGTGGAGAAAGAGAAAGCGGACAGTTTTTATAGTAAGTGAGTTGAGGCAGGAGGAGTGTCCTCTCTAGAAATTTAGGAAGCTCCATGGAATGTTGTTATGGTGCCCCAAAGTTCTAGCTATATCCCTGGATGCCAGAATAAGTTTGGGTGGAGGGGAGTAATTTTCAAAACTAATTTATATTAATGTTATATTAAGGTTACTTGTTATGAATAAAATATTAGATATATTTTTAACAATACAGTGATTAACAGTATTTTTGGTTAGGAACCATTTATTAATAGACGTATATAGCTGTTTTCTAAATACATTTTTTCAGCCCTCTCATATCTTTCCATATATAGTCTTCCATTTGAAGTTTGCAGTATCTTTGTGTAGAGCAGCATCTATACATATTTCTTTGTCTATTTCCATAATATATTGTTCGATTTTTTTTCTATTTTCGTTGCTGAACTGGCGGGGCTGTGTCCCACTATGAGAGATGGACCCCAGGCTACGGTTTCCCCGTTATAGTGTAACAACCCAGCCTAACATAGCCTGGTGTTGGTTGCAGTTTTTGCAGAGAAACCCCACGTTGTCCCCTCAAATTAGCGTTAGCCAGCCCAGGCTATGAGCACTGCTGCTTAGTTCACTTTTGGGAGTTGGGTGGGAGCACGCATATTTTTTTTTTTCATTATTATTTAAAAAAAAAAAAATAGTCCATGACAGCAAAAGTGAAAACAGCACTTCAAATTCCTGTCTACAATTAAATTTGGACTACCACTTGAATTAATTAAAACTTTTTTCAACTAAAATATTGTTTATTGGAGCCACATTTCTGTCTTAAAAAATGTCTTGACAGCAAAAGGACATTTGGAATGTCTTTAATGCATGTGTCGCATTTGCATATGTTTTATTACATTGATATTTGTGTATTTATGAAATATGCTTTCCCACAATAATTACATCTGGACCTAACTGAACACAAAAGATATAAGAACAATCACTATTTCATTTGTAGCAGTGGAAACAATATTTTTAGTGACTTTTACTATTGCCTTATTTTTCTTTGTGACATATTATTTTGCTCCTCATGTTATGCAATTTGGTATGGGGTCCCATTAAAACAGAGTCCTGTGCCCATTGATGCCCACTGATGTCTTAAAGTGTGGGTACTTCCAACTACATAGGTTGTGTAGCTCAAGGCATAATTTAACCTGTTAATTTTATTTCAAAATAACATGTTCAAATAAATAAATAAGATAGGGAGGGTGTTTTACAACATTTGCAAGCAATAAGTTGGAACTTGTAATAAATTTACCCACATTTGAAATTATTTGATAAATGTGCTTGGCAGTCATTGCTTGCCACATTAAAAGAAAAAAAAAGGTTGAGTGACCCTTGTTTAACTTTATTATAATAAGCATATTAATTTTTCATCAGGGGTAAGTGCTAAAGATATGGTGGGGCTCATATACTCAGAGCACGACTGATTGTCACAAGCCACCGCGCTACCCGCAACGGCTCGAGTACCTTCAAGCCACTGCATCCCGGCTGTTGCTCAGGCACCCGGGACGTAACTTCTAGTCCTTCTGGTCCCTGCCAATGCCAAGGTAACCTTGACGCCTTACATACTTCCGTCCCCGGCTGTTGACATGTAGCCCGGGCACATGACTACAATCATCCAATTGTAGCCTCCTGTGTTTGCGTGGAGAGTGTCTGTTCTCCTCCACAACTGATTGGCTCCCATTAGTTTAAAAGGCAGGGAGGGCTTAGCCTTCCTGATGGTTAAGCCCTGCATTTTGCTGAACCTGTTCCTTGTCTGTGAACCTCTGATTTATTACCTGTTTCTGACCTTTGGCCTGGTTCCTGGACCTTGCTTGTTTGCTGATTGCCCCTGACCTCTTGGCTTGTACTTCTGAACTATCCCTGCCTGATGCCAACTCTGACCTATTGGCCTGACTTCCGGTTCTCCTTGCCTGCTTCTGACCCTCGACCTCTGGCTTGACCCTGGTTTTTCCATGCTTGAAGTTGTCTCTCTTTCTGCCTCCAATCTCCACATTGCCAGTTTCTGATCATAAGCTTTTACTACTCAGAGTTAAGTCCTGGAAGCATCCAAGTACCTGTGAGTGCATCAAACTCTACAGGAAAGGCGGCTGCTGTAAGTGAAGACGTCTCCTGCTAGTTCTAAAAGCTTATGTCAGTACTGGATAGCTGTAACATTGACTTAATGTTTTGTCTGCACAATTGTAGATTTGGGTAGTCTCTCATATTTGCACCAATACATGTTCATCTGTTTCAGTTAGTATTTGGTGTGTTACACCAAAGTCTAAACAATTTTGGTTTGGATGTGCTCGCACTGACAATTTCTTAAATTTATGTTTAAACCACGTTGTACACAGCGTTGAAAAGGATACAATATGTGCCCATTTCGCATTAACAAAATGATGCTTAAGAAGCTTTGGACAAAGAAATGAAAAAGTAGCCAAAGTGCCTCTTTGTAAAAGTCATACTGATAGAATTACTACATTTATATTAATAATCTAAATAAATCATGCAGATAATCTAATGATGATCAGATGACTGAATGGTGTCTTAGTAATGACATCACACACAACTACACCTAGCAAATAGCTAATGACACTTCTCACCGTAGCAGACTCCACTCCTTACTCTTCATACTTTCTTGTATTGGCTTCTTTCTCTGTCAGCTTCACAGTGTGACATCTTCAGCTAGTTAGTTACAGGAGGTGTTTTTGTCTAGCGCTGGGGTTAAGTGGCTTAGCATGCCAGACGTTAGCATAAAATGATGGGAAGCTAGGGAGAAAGTGACATTAGAGATCTAACAAAATGAAAATGGTCAGAAAGAAGCATCTAATTCTCACTATCCTGTAATGTATTGAGCTGTTGTGCCATCTACTTCTACTGTGTGCAGTATTCTGTACATTGCTTATCTGTCTTCTACATTAAGCTGTTTCAGGGAGTTTTCTAACATTGAGTTTCTGACAAACAAACCAAAATTGTTTCAGTTTCAGGAAACACACAGCTTAGCCATACATAAGGAAAATGCACATGTACTTAAATGTCATATATATATTAGAAGTCACAAAGAACTTTTGTGACCATAGATGGAATTCTAAGGTGTCTTTAACTGACCTACTTTCCTACTGTATCATAAAGAATGTTTTTCTGTAAAGGAAAGGTGTAACTTTGAGGTAGTTTAATTACTGCTAAATTGGAGTTAATACATGCAAAGAGTAATTTTTGCCAATTTGTGGTCCCTATCAAACCTATTTATTTGTTTGAAAACACCCTCTAACTTAGAGTATCTAACGGTACCTAAATATGAATAATCTTCTCGTCCGTGGGAGAGGGATATGATCCTGGTACCTTTAAATACATCCTGCTAGACTGTACTGTATCTAACCAACAGAGAGGTGGAACTAGTGAGCTGTGGGCCCAGATGCAGGCAGGCGGGGAGGAGGGAACCAGGGCCCCCGACCCTCTGCATCTGTTATGCAGTGGGCCGTATTATCTCCATGGGCCCCGGTGCACCAATGGTAGTTCCGACATTGAACCAACACAATAATCCTCTTCCAGGGCCGGTGCTAGGGTCCACGGCGCCCTAGGCATTTTTAAAAAAGCGGGCCCCCCCCCCGCAAAAATCGCCACCCTCCTCCCTCCTCCCTCCTCTCCTTACCTTGTCTCACCACCGCCGCCTCTCTGCTCCATCTCCTCCCCTCCACTCACTGACACTAGTAAGTGGAGAGGAGGAGACGGAGCAGAGAGGCGGCGGTGGTGACAAAATAGCCTCTTCCCCCCTCCCCGTGCATCTGATGCTGTGCGGCGGCCGTGACAGGTATGGTCAGCGGTCGCCGCACAGTTTTAAAGTATTTTATTATTCTGTAGCGCCCTCCAGAGCCCGGCGCCCTAGGCAAGTGCCTAACCTTGCCTAATGGGAGCGCCGGGCCTGTCCTCTTCTAGTAAAGGTAATTTAGGTGGAAAAAGGTTGACATTTCATTATGTTTTATCTACTCCACAATTGCATTATGAATGGGTTTTTAATCGCCAATAATTTCTTATTTCTGCTTTTTTCAAAATATCTTTGACAATAATAATTTACATTTCATTATAATTACATAAACATTACTTGTGTATCATAAAAGTATAAACTGCATAGGTCATATGTTTTTAACCATGTACTTACACCTTAACAGCAATATAAATTATAACTGTAACTCAAGAATAACCACACGTCAACTTGTAACTTGGCAAAAGGTAAATGTTTATTTATTTATTCACTGAACCGAATTGGCGGTGAGAGCAGAGCAGTCAGCAGACAAAACGCAAAGCCCAACAGTGGAAGGTCATACCACTGCCCACTGGTCCCAGGAGTAAACTCCTTTACGATTGACCTGGTGTTAAATTTGGGCTAACGAGGCGGCTGCGCCCCTCCTAGACTCGACATTGGCGCCCGTTCAAAGCCTGCCAAGGAGTCCTTCACTGAGGAGGACCATGAGTTACGGAGGGGGACAATGACCCCAGCCATACTGGTAACACCATCTGGTAACACCATCTGCTTATTAACGGCTGACTACCCGCTCTGCTACAACTGCTGTGACCTCTAACAGAGTCACAGCCCGCCAACGTATATTCTCACTACCTTACTCAACTGTATGAAAAGTTGCCCAATAAAGATAACCATTCCTTCACTGCTCAAATGGACACCGTCTTGCCAAAACAGGTGACCCTGCTCCACCCTTTTTAAAGGGTGAGTGACAGACATACCCCCAAGCTCACTTATGACTATCCCTATGGACCTGTTCAGCTTTCTCGTGATAACGCCCATCTTTTTTTTAGGGACCGGAGATCTCCATGTAATGCGGGGAATAATATTTGACCACAGCAAATTAATTGAAGGCCACCTTGCACGAATGACCCGTAAATCTTCTCATATAGCTATCAGCAGTCCTAACGACTTACCCTTGCCTAGGTCATTCCCTCCCAGACGAATCACTAATATATCTGGTAGGCCTTCGTTCGTAACTTCATCCTCAATCAAAGGCATAAGAGCTTCCCATTTTAAACCTCTCTTCCCTACCCACCTGATTAACTGGCGAGGGGAAGGAACTCCAGTCTTTAGCTAAGTAGTGTCTGGCCACCCAGTACACAAAAGAATGGCCCATGATACAAACCTTGATCCTCGAAGGAAAGACACCTAGGGCAAATGAAACGAAGTGCTTAATACTATTTGCAAAGTGGCACATTGAAAAAAAGGGGGAGGGGGGGGCGTTGAGGAGGGATGGGACAAGGGAGCATGGTAACCTAAACAAAGGTAAAAACCCAAAGAAACCCTGGAGGTGCACCACCAATCAAGCCTTTATCCCAGGAAAAATGGGAGAAAATTCCTTCGTGCCCCCGTTAAAAGCGACGAGCAGACTAGCCCTGGGTTAACATCCGGATGATCGGGAATTCACTTTTGGGGTCTAATGTAGCTTTTGTAAGCTGCGGACTTCCAGAGCCCTAGCTGTATAATGGCCTCTGTAGGAGCCCCCAATTCGGCCGCAGCAGTAGCTGCCCCAATTCTAAATGAATGGGTGCCGTATAATTTAGGATCATAACCCAAACGAGACAGGGATAACTTCATAAGTGCGTTAAATTGGAATTTCATCAGGGGAGAACTATTAGCGTGTATCAACCATAAATCCGCCCCCTGGGGACGCACCTCAGCCCATCTTGCACACAGGGTCACTGGACATATGCTCTGGTCATCTCGGGCCGATAAAAACAGCCATTGGCCTCTACCAAGCTGGTCAGTCTTGGACTTAGCCACTTTACAATACTATTGAGAATCAGTACTAACTACAGTATGTTCATAGCTAGCAAAGCCGCGCCATAACTAACCCTAGACTGAGCGACTAGCTCGCAAACGCGGAAGGCTCCATGGAAAGCAAGGGAAAAAGCTACGCTAAAGAGGAGGGCTTCAAATTAATCAATTGTTATATCTAGCAATTCGCCTATGATTTGTTTAAGTATAATGCTATCAATGGGTCTTCTTTTATCCTGGACTGCGGAACGCATCTTTGCCCACCCCTTAAGGGCTTTGGATATGATGAATGATTTAGTGGGGTCAAACCTATTGTGTAACTGTGACATGGAGGTTTTAGAAGCGCCAATATTATACTTAAACAACATGAAATCACAAATGTTACCTTGTTGCTGTATGCATTATTGTTGGTGTTAGCCAGGGACTATTCCGCGAGTCTTCTTATGCCGGATCGACCATCTGCCAAACATATGAAGGGCAAGGAGTACCTGTTAGTTTCGCGTGAGGGGCTAACTCTCTAATGCGCCGCCCGTTGAACTGCGAATGGGCTTCAGCTATACTGTTCTCTGTTTCCGGGGACATGTCGTGCCCGAAATGTGATATTGTGAGTAAGACAGCGTAATATGAGTTTCTGAAGCAAGTTAACCACCGGTAGAGAGGTGGCAGTTTGGCTATTAATCGCTTGTACCACCCGGAGATTGTCACCCCAAAAATCAACGTTTTCTGAAACCTATGAGACCACAACTCCAGGGCGACCACTATGGGGAATAGCTCTAAGACTAGCAATTTCCGCACTAAACCATTGTCCACCCAAGATGCCAATCAATGGGCGGCGCACCAAGCCCCTGGAAAAAGGCCCCAAAACCGATGGCACCGGAGGCATCCATGTGAAGATTAAGTGATGGACTGGAAATAACCGGGGCAGGTCATATACAAGTCCCATTAAAACTCTGCAGAAACTCAAGCCATACTCGCATATCTTGTTCTAACTCTCGCAAGGTGAACCCTAGCGTGTGACTTGACCAGACCGGCCGTGGCCAACTGAAACTTCCTACAGAATATTCTACCTAGTGGTATTATACAACAGGCAAAATTAAAGGAGCCTAGAAGGGACTGAATGCGACAAAGTGGCCTCGAAGGGGCTGAAAGTACCTCCAATATTAAATCTGATAGCTTCTTGACCTCATCCATTTGTAACCTGCAACACCCGGCAACTGTGTCAATCTCAATGCCCAGATAAGACAGGCAGGTTGTGAGGCCCTCCATCTTATCATGAGCGATTGGTACCTCCATATCTTTGAACAAAGCTTGAGCTGATGATAAAGTGTCTCTACAAGCCGGGGATAGTGCAGGGCCCATGAACAAGAAGTCATCTAGGTAGTGTGCTATCCCATGGTGGCCTGTCCCAGCCTGGATACACCAGTGCAGGAAAGAACTGAACATCTCAAAAAATGCGCATCAGATTGAACACCCCATGGGGAGGCACCTATCTATGTAGAAACCGTCTGGCAGCCTAAATCCCATCAAATAGAAAGACTCAGGGTGGAGAGGCAGCAGTCGAAACGTGGATTCAATATCCAGCTTCGCCAGCTGTGTCCCCTTTCTGAAATGTTTGACTAAAGTAAAGGACTCATCGAAAGATTGATAAACTACCGAGCTATTGTAGACCTCGATGGCATCATTGACAAAGCACCCTTGTGGGTGGCAAAGATGCTGAATTAGGCGGAATTTTAATGCAATCTTTTTAGGGACTACGCCTACAACGAAACTTACCAAATTAGCTAGAGAGGCGATTTAAAAGGACCGACCATGCGTCCCAACCCAGCCTCTTTCTGGACCTTTTCTAACAATATGTCTGGCAACTCGTAAGCCGATTTAGGGGTTTGAAAACCTTGTTTTAGGAAGTGGGACTGGGAGGCATTGGGGAATAACTGCAGCCATCTATTTAAAACTGAAATTTTAATGGGTGACGGGGCCTTGCCCAGAGACTCCGGAATTATTGCTACCCCTGCCTGTGTTCCCTGGTCTCCTGGGGCAATGAGCATGCGTGTTGAAACTTGCATTAGTCCCTCCGGGAGCATGTTGAGGAGTTTAAGGCAAAACAGCTGTTCCTGGAACTCCGGGGAGGGCCACGCCTCCCCGCTGACAGAAACCTGGAGTCCGTTGTTGATTTAAATGCAAAGGGGATCATTCTTTGTCCCGAAACCTTCCCCCTAAAACTCTCGTCATACCAACGCCAAGTTATCGGTTCATTGCAGATGATCATTTCTGTGATCAGGTGTAAGTAACGCCATACGTCAATGTTAGCCTGTGGTCTGGTCTCTAGATAGCAAACCGCAAACTTACAAAGCCCTATTAACCAGTTAGAGAAACAACGAAACACCTCGAGACTAGAGATGAGTGGGCTCGGATTAGCGCAATCCGAGCCCATCCAAACAGTGCGGATCCGAGGGGATCCGAGCACTGTTCGGGTATTTCCGGCGGTGAAAAAAAATGAAACCGAGGCTATGACGCCAAATCCCTGCGTCGGATCTCGCGAGACTCGGTTTGTATAAATTCCCCGCTTGCGGCCGCCATCTTCAGTCGGGCTCAGATCAGGGAAGAGGGAGGTTGTATTGATTGTAGTGTTGCTGCTGTGTCCTGTCACTCTGTCCTGCTTAATCCAGTGGTTACTTTGTCCTGTGCTCTGTCCTGCTGATCAGTCCAGTGGTGCTTTGTCCAGTGCTCTGTCCTGCTGAGTCCAGTGGTGCTGTGTCCTGTGCTTTGTTCTGCTAAGTCCATTGTTATTTTAAAATTATTAAAAAAACATAAAAAAATGTAAAAAAAATGTAAAAAAAATTCTACAAAAATAATTTAAAAAAAATATAAAAAAATTATTAAAAAAGTATAAAAAAAATTCTACTGCAATATATAAATACGTTCGCTGTTCCTGCAGTCCAGAAATATTAGTACTGCAATATATAAATATGTTCACTGTTCCTGCAGTCCAGAAATATTAGTACTGCAATATATAAATATGTTCACTGTTCCTGCAGTCCAGAAATATTAGTACTGCAATATTTTACTACGTTCACTGTTCCTGCAGTCCAGAAATATTAGTACCAGAGATTAAACTACGTTCACTGTTCCTGCAGTCCAGAAATATTAGTACCAGAGATTAAACTACGTTCACTGTTCCTTCAGTCCAGAAATATTAGTACCAGAGATTAAACTACGTTCACTGTTCCTGCAGTCCAGAAATATTAGTACCAGAGATTAAACTACGTTCACTGTTCCTGCAGTCCAGAAATATTAGTACCAGAGATTAAACTACGTTCACTGTTCCTGCAGTCCAGAAATATTAGTACCAGAGATTAAACTACGTTCACTGTTCCTGCAGTCCAGGAATATTAGTACCAGAGATTAAACTACGTTCACTGTTCCTGATTGGTTTGTTAAAGTGTGAATGTCCTATTTCAACAACATCAGGGTGGGTGGGAGGGCCCAAGGACAATTCCATCTTGCACCTCTAGCAAACTCTTGCAAACTGCCATCATGTCTGCCACTGCAGTGCCACTCCTAGATGGGCCACGTGTTTGTGCCGCCCACTTGTGTCGTTTAGCTTAGACATCCAGCTACCTCGGTGCAACCTTTTGGACTAAAAACAATATTGTGAGGTGTGAGGTGTTCAGAATAGACTGGAAATTAGTGGAAATGAATGTTATTGAGGTTAATAATAGTGTAGGAGTGAAAAAATAAATAAATATGGATTTTAGCACTTTTTATGCTTTTTAAAAAAAAAATCAGAACCCAAAATCCAAAATCAAAACCAAAACCTTTAGTGGGGTGTTTTGGCAAAACCAATCAGAACCCAAAACCCCAAAAGTGGCCGGTGCACACCCCTACTCGAGACCTATACCTCCTCTGGAGCATGCTTCTTTCCTGGCCTTTTCTGTGAGAGAGAACATATCCACATAATAGCCTTTACGAATCTTGTCCCTTACACTAGGACGAATTGAAGTGGGCAGGACAGTGTGGGCCGGCGTATGACACGTTAGGGGCCTGATCGGTTAGGCGGGGGGAACCGGAACACCAAACACCCTGATTGATTATAGGGGAGGGCTCGATCCTGGGGGAAGGTTGTACCCAAAGTTTGCGATTCCAGATAGAATAGGGGTGGGGAGTCATGGAGGGGAGGTGCTGACAGGTATGCTGAGGCCATCCCTGTCTTCAAGACCAAGGGGATGGAGGGGGGTCGAAAGTGAGGGACATAAGTGGTGGGGGGTGGGAAGATGGCAACCATGGCCCGCTCAGGGTGCTCCCCCGATGGAATGGGCTGGGGGGTGAAGGGGGGTGAGCACCTTGCATCTCCCATCGTAAGGATCTTTGCGGCCTGGGGGGGATGGAGGGAACAGATTGTGACTGACCCCTGTAGGGTGGATGCAAGTATTGGGAGGGGGCGAGAAGGGTAGTGCTTTCAACAAACGTCCTGTCAGCCCGGCATCCTGGTTGCTATAGCCCACCTCCCCCTGTTGCCTGAAGTTGCTAGCGTGGAATGGCAGAGAGGAAGAAGGGGAAAGAGATCCTCCCTCCCCCCTGCCCGCAGTGCAGCTTACCTGCGATAAAACTCCAGAGTCACGCGAACGCGCCGCTCGCTCCGGAGCCCTGCCTGTGCCGACAGCCGAGTGACCACTTGGAAAGGAACTAGCTCGACCGTGGCACAGGGCTCTCCTAGGGGGGCTGGGAATAGCATGTGACCGTTGTCGGGACCTGATTGATTGGAGGGAGGGGCTTGTGTGGCAGAGGTGTCGGGATACTCCTGCGATGGTGTGGGTGATTGGGACATTTCACGGAAGCGGGTTGGAGGGTGAACTGCTCTCTTGGAAGGAATACAGGGAACAGGGGAAGGAAACGGGCGGGGAGGGGAATTTAAGATGGCAGGAGGATGGGAGTATATGAATGGAACCGGGGAAAAGGCAGACAGAAAGAAAAGGGACAGAATAAAGAGGCAAAGAAAAGGAAGAAAGGAAAAGAGAATGCAAACAGAGAAATAAAGAGTAATAAGCTTAAATGATATTGCGCCTGTGACTCCTGTGTCTTCTCCGAAGCGATGCAGGAACCAAGAGACTGGCCCGCCCACAAAGAGAGGATATATGCTGAAGTCTCTGACCCTCCCTTTGCCCTTATTGGCAGGATCTGCATCGTCATCCAATAACCCCCTTTCAAAGTTAAGTTCCTGCCAGACCATATACCATTAGTTTAGGCTCGTTCAGCCTATTGCTTCACTCCTCATTATAAGCAAATTATACATTATAAAGGAATGGTACTAGAGTAATGTTTTGCCTATAAACACTCAGTCTATAAAGCATTTAGTGTGGTGTCCTATGGACATACAGCAAAGAACTGAGTTCTGATGCTACTATAGTAACATAGTTGTGACTGAAACCACAATTAACTGTCTCATAAACAACTCTTCCGAAAGTTTCAATTACTAAAACGCTGCAATTTGACAACTGCACCAAGGTCGTTTGTAACACTGAATACTACTGTACAAGAAATGGTAACTATAGACTTCAGAATGAATTATGGTAAGAAAAGCAATACATTTATTAAAGGTATCCATGATAGTGATATTTTTCTGTAGTTTCAATTAAACTAGTCAATACCACCAGATTTTATTCTTGTATGTCTTAGCAATTTGATTGGCCTACATATAGAATTTTCTGCACCTATCTGGAAATCCGTGCACAGTGGTTAACATTGTTGCATGACAGTGCTGCGGCCATGGTTCCAATTCCAACCATGACCTTATCTGTGTGGAGTTTGTATGTTCTCCCCGTGTTTGCATGGGTTTCCTCCGGGTGCTCCGGTTTCCTCCCACAGTCCAAAGACATACTGATAGGTCAATTGGCTCCTGACAAAATTAACTTTAGTGTGTTTGTGTATGGTAGGAAATGTAGATTGTAAGCTTCACTGTGCATGGTCTGATGTGAATTATTAAGTATTCTCTGTAAAGCACTTTGTAATATACAGACACTATATAAACCATTGTTACTAAAAATAGAAATACTACTTCAGCTTCAATGGTTAGAAGAGACATTTTTTATGAAATGCTTGTTTCCTGTGTTCATTGGTTTGACAAAACATTTAAAGTGAACTATTTTAAACTTGTGATTCTCCTTAAATTCCTGCATAATTTTAATCCTTAGTCCTAGTCCTAGTCCTGATTTGGCATCCATGGGCAACATCATCCATCCGATTGAGTGAATTATTCTGACAAGTATTGAAAGGGATACTTGACCATTAAAAATGGAATTCATCTTGAGAACAGTGGGGGTAGAAGTTGAAGTAGCCACATAATGTGGCGGAAGAGAAAATTTAATTTATCTAGGTGTTTGTGAGTGGGACAGTTCTGCAGAGATGTTGTTTGAGTGTGAGATTTCAAGACCTCCCAGTTATCCTTTCAAACATGAAGATGTTTGAGGTCTGGAAATCTCATGTACAAACATCTCTCAGAAGAACTTTCATGTGGCTGCATTAAAAGGTGTCACTGAAAACAGAGTAAACAGATTATCACACTTAGCACTTCAAAGTGCATGTTCTCAGCCCAAAACATCTGCAGGGCCCCGTGAAGCTCCCACATGCTGCACAGTCTTGATCCTTATATGCTTTTGTATACATTACACAACTTGCAGAGCTCCAAAAGTATCCTTAGATAGTGTTCTCTAGAAAAAAATATACTGATTACCAAGATAAACCCAGGGCTGACCCACTGGCACTTGATAGGCCATACCCAGCCTGTTAAAGCTTTGCTGAGGTCCCCAACTACCCAATGGGCATCATGAGCATTCACAGTATTTATGGCATTTGTCTATGCCCTACTGTACGTTAGTAGAGAAAAAGTCGAATGAAGTTTTAATTACACTTACATAGTTGCTAATGTGTGTATTCAATTTCCAGTATAGTTGGCTCTTGACCGACATAAAGCATACACCCTCCATAACATAATATTACCTCTGGACATGATCATAACATATTTTTATAGTATTTGATATGATGAGATTTAATAACAGTATACCTATACGTGATGTAAAACAAGTACTGAGAGATACATCCAGCACACAGAAATAGTGAAGTGACAATGTTCAGTCACTCGTAAGTAAAAATCAGGGACTTTCCTAAAAATAAGACTTTAACTCCTGGGTCTACCCCTGTGAATTAGGCATAGTTACCAATTATATATTCTTAAAACACTGGATCTAACTTTAATTCTTTTATACTGTGAATTGTATTGGTTTAAATAAATCTAATACCACTATATAAATTCATAAAGCAATAAACGGTAGTTCTTGCTGTTACATTTAGAAATAAGAATAGGGTCTCATGCAAGAGTTGGATGCATATTACGTAATAAATGCAGACGTGAAATGTGTCCAAAAAAGACGCATTTACTTGCATATTCTGAACTGCACATATCTTAGCATATGTGACTCAGAGTACTACGTTAAATGCGTCTGCCACAAGGAGTCACGCTTAGAGCGTACCATCATGTGGTAGAAATGCCAGTCATCATCAACTTGTATCAATGTACTGCATTGCAACTAAACCCACGTGGGAGTTAGTCGCTCCTAACCTATCAGAGCTGTCAAGCTGGAAGAAAGAAGAGGTTCCCCCCAGGACTTAGGTTAGAAATAATTTGATGTTTGGGGGAGTTTTTTTATTTTATTTTTAATAAGATATTTTATTCACATTATTTGTGTCTGTTCTCACTAGGGAATTCAGCCCCATGCTGAACAAGATAGGCCTGAGGGACATTATGACAAGAGGGACTTCATGCTATGGGTTTCCCTGTTATAGTGTCACCAGCCTAGCCTGTTGTAGTCTAGTGCTGGTAGATGCTTTTTCAAGTGGACCCCATGCTATTCATATGAGTGCTAGGGCTATGAGGCCCGCACTTTGAGGGGAAGGGGGACATGTGTTATTTTCTGTTGTTGTTTTGTTTTTAATTATTTATTTCAACACTAGCAAGGTCCATGCTGATCATTAGTATGTATCTTGCACCAGGGGACACCTCCTGACAGACGTATCTGCAGGTGATTCAGCCTCTGAATGTCCCGTAATTACATTAACACTCCCTTGCCCTACGCTTCTATGTCCTTCCTAGTAACGCTAAGATGCCTCTACATGGGGACTTAGGGAATGTTTGTGCACATGAGCAGTATGGAAAAAAAGGACCTGTGTTTAACGCTACACGAGGCCCATAATCTACAAAATCATACTGGTAGGTTAGTTGACTTCTGACAAAATTAACCCTAGCGTGAGTGTGTTTGGATGGTAGGAAATAGAGATTGTAAGCTCCACTGGGGCAGGAACTGAGGTGATTGATTAAATATTTTCTGTACTTCGCTGTGTCGTATGTAGGCGCTCTTTAAAAAAAAAAAATAATAATAATCTTCTTCATGAATGTCAACAATAAACAACTCCCTAATAGCTTATGGTTCTAGATTAATTTATCTTGTATAATAAAAAAATATTGTAAGAGTCCCAAAAAAATTAATTATTCAGAAGAATATTAAGCCACTCCCACTTTTAATCACCATTTTTACAAATTCATCATTCGTAAAATTTGTTAGTTACATGTTATACAAAAATTCAGGTTTTTTTCCCTAGCAATTTTTGTAAATTTAACCCATTTTTATGTTTAACTTACACTGGTAACAAAGAACACCAAACTATTTAAAGCACAATGGCACTTCAGACTTTAGTAAATAGATTCCATAGCTAAGAGACCACTTGTATAACATGTCAGCAGTTCACGGGTTTTAACAAGTCCAGTTACACTGAGCATTGTGTGATAACTGCCAGAGTCACACCTTCCAGTATCTTTAGGACAGTAGTGTGTAAGCAAGAAAGGAATCCATGAAATGTTTACAATAGTTGTGTTTGTGCAAGACCAACATCTAGTTGTAAAACTACCACCATTCTCTTCCACAGACAGGGTATTATGTACTGATTGTTAGTTACCATCACATAGATTGCTATCCTGTGTATGCCACTGTAGGGATTGTAACATATAACTTTAGATACCTCAGATTTACATGTAACCACATACTGGTGGCATATTTTGGGATAAAAGTCATAAAATGCTCTCCTACCAGGTACAGCCCTAATTTTCCCTTTGCCTCCAAATATCTTGAGGATCTTGGGTCTGATTCATCGAGAAATGCAAAATGAACGTATTGTGTGTTTTTTAAAAAACATACATTAATCGGGTATACACATGTCCGTATTCATCAAGGAACGGATGCAAAGATATGTATTGTTGTTGAATATGGGTAAAGGTCTGCTCTGCTCTAACAGACAATACACTGCAGGATGCATCCAATAGTACATATATGGAATATAAAGTCCAAAAAGAAAGCACAGGAAAAGAAAATGTAAATTAATGTCACCTGTTAATAATAAACAGTGACTAAGCATTATAAAAAATAAAAACAAGTTTTTTCTTTTTTTCTTCTTCCATAAAATACATTTCTGAAGACTTAATGAATGTCTACTGTACTAAAATGTAATTTCACAGTTGCTCCTGATTGCAAACACATATTCTAGCTTTTATACACGGGCGTCATTACTAGTAATCAGCACTTACACCAGACCTCTGGCTGGTGCAAATGTTTAATCAGAAAAACTTGTACCTTTTAATATGCCCAAGCTTGAACTGGACGCTGCTGTGGCGCTTGAGCTTGACACGCCCTTACTGTACGTTGACTACATACATACGCCCATTCCACTCCCCGATCATTTCCTGAAATCAAAGGCTGTAGTAAGGGTCCTTTGTGTCCCAAGATGAGTTGGACATTTCTGCATTCTGTGATGTATGGTTCATTTCTGGGCATGCGCGGTGCAATTTTAGGCTAAAGATGGCACGTATTGGCATTTACGTGCCTTAATGCATCACGACCTTGTGTACAAGTGCCTCTTTCTCTCCTTTCACTCACTTCCTGACTCTCTGCAGTTGGGCTTCCGTCCCCAACATTCCACTGAGTTTGCTTTCACAAATGTGATAAATGTTCCATTTACAGCAAAGTATAAGAGTCACTTCTTTATCATCATCATCATCATTTATCTGTATAGCGCAAGAATATTCCATAGCGCTTTACAGTTGGCAAGAAACAAACTAATAAAACATTACTTGGTAATACAGATAGAGAGGTATGAAGGCCCTGTATGCAAGCTTACAGTCTATGGCATGTGGGAGATGATGAATCCATGAATTAAAGTTTTTGCAGTATCCTGTAGTGAGATATGTGAATATTACACAAATGTTTTTAGATGTATCTAGCAGGATCTAGACTAGATATAGGGAACAAAGGATTGTTCTAAGTCAATGCTCACACCGAGGCAGTGAGCTTTTGGGTCATGTTGTCAATAGAAATAGAAATGTTAACTTGTGTTGGCTGGTGGGAATATTATTAGTTTTTGAAAGATTAATTTAAGTTGGTGAGAGGACATCCATAATGATATGGCAAAAAAGAGTCAGTAATGCAGAGGTAACACAGATGGTGAGAGATGCGGAATGGATAGATAAAGTCGAATATTATCCGCATAAAGATGATACTGAAATCCAAATGTGCTTATTAGTTTTTCAAGAGTAGAGGTATAGATGGAGAAGAGCATAAGACCTGGGACTGAGCCTTGTGGTACTCCAACTGATAAAGGAAGTGGAGAGGAGGTGGATCCAAAGAAACTAGGTTGGATGAGAACCAGGATAAGACAGAGACCTAGGGATCACTGCATTTGCATGAGAAGAGAGTGGTCAACAGTGTCAAATGCAGTAGAAAGATCCAGGACAATTAAAAGCTAGTAACAGCCTTTAGATTTAGCAGTGATGAAATCATTGCAGTCTTTGTCAGTCCAGTCTCTGTGGAGTGTTGGGAATGAAAGCCTGACTGAAGAGGGTTTAATAGGTTGTATGAGGAAAGAAAGCATATGTAGAAAGTGTAGCATAGGGGGGATGAAAACAGAGATATGGCACAATAATTTCAGAGAGATTTTGGGTCAGAAATTTGTTTTTCTATAGGAATAATCACTGCTTTGTTGAATAATCATGGAAACATACCAATAGAGCCTAATTATCCCCCGTGGACATCTCTGGTCTTTTCAACACTTTCAGTTACCCTTTTCTTCTGCACACTCTCCACTCAACTGGCCTTCATTGTTTTTTACAGGTTAGCTTACTTATACAACCGCTTTTCAGTGCCTCTACCACATCCTCTCCTTCACTCACATTATCTGTTGGGTTCTCACATGGCTCTTTTCTCAGCCCTCAGCATTTCTCACTAGAATACACTTCTCTTGGTGAACTAACTTGCTCATTCAGACTCCAGTACCAACCCTACATCCACATCTACCTCTCCTGCACTGACCTCTTCCCTTCTCTACTAACTCATGTCTCTCTGTTATCCCCACTAGGATGTCCAAATGCAACCTAAGGCTCAACATGTCCAGAACAGAGCGCATTTTCCCTCCTCCCAGAGTCACCATCTCCCCTCACATTTCTCTCACAGTCTACAAGACCACAATTTCCTCACTTTTCCACCAACCTCTGCCTTGGCATCACTCTTGACTCTGTCCTCTTCTTCTCCTCCTTCCATTCAGTTTTCCTCCCAATTGTGCTAACTCCACCTTAGATACAACTCAAAATATTATCTATTCTCTCATTTCCCACCTTAACTACTGCAACCTCCTCCTCTATGGCATTCCCCTTATTCATCAATCTGTTGTAAATGCTTTGACTGATTTTCTTCTCTTGCCACTCCACATCTGCTGCACCAGATAGCTAAGAGGTAGGTTAAAAAGTTGTCCTAGTTTAAGCATGAAGTCAAAGGTGTCTGCAATCTCTGGGCCAGGAAGTAGAAGCAGTTTATAGAAATGGCAGATATAAACAGTTATGCTGCCAGCACATTGGAACCCTGAGGGTGTTAAGGCTTAAGTGGCCTGGAGGCCGACTTCAAGCTTGCAGAAGAGACCACGGGTAGTAAAGCCTCTGTTTATGCAAGGAAGAGGTAGCAAAGGGAAAGAGTCTACTAACTGCATTTACACGTTGTTTTTGTCTTTTCTTTTCATAGATGGAGACATCTACAGCATCAATTGAACTAGAGGTACCTACTTTACCCACTAATGGGAATGAAGTGAGCTTGTTTGGGAGATGGAGGTAGTAGAAAAGGAACAATGGAGGCCCCAAGTGACAGCTAGCGTCTGGTCCCTTCAGCTGGTACAGCAAGTGAGCGACTACAGCACACATCAGGTAGCAGCACTGACAAATTAAGAGATGCATTGTGTGGCATGGCTTACACAACATGGGGTGACAGAAAGTAGCTGACAGAGTTACATTATCCTGAAACACATGCTGTGGCGCAAAATACAGCAGGCATTCAAGGGGAGATGAGGAAGGCGTCTTTTACAGAAAACCCAGCACCTTTAGCCCAGAGTAGCTTCTGAGGTTCATATTGATTGCATTGTCTGGAGTGGTGCAAATGGTATTGAATTACAAATCAGGAGCACAAGGACTCAAATTAGGTTGAAAAGTTATGTGGTACTAGAGTTATGAAGTGTATTAGGTCCTTGGACTTTGCTATAGGAATAAGAGAGGATTTAGAAAGAGTAATACATAGAGATTGCTACAGTCAAGTCCATAAATATTGGGACATCGACACAATTCTCATATTTTGGGCTCTATACACCACCACAATGGATTTGAAATGAAACTAACAAGATGTGCTTTAACTGCAGAATTTCAGCTTTAATTTGAGGGTATTTACATCCAAATCAGGTGAACAGTGTAGGAATTACAACGGTTTCTATATGTGCCTCCCACTTTTTAAGGGACCAAAAGTAATGGGACAATTGACTCAAAAGCTATTTCATGGACATGTGTGGGCTATTCCCTCGTTATTTCATCATCAATTAAGCAGGTAAAAGGTCTGGAGTTGATTCTAGGTGTGACATTTGCATTTGGAATCTGTTGCTGTCGACTCTCAATATGAGATCCAAAGAGCTGTCACTATCAGTGAAGCAAGCCATCATTAGGCTGAAAAATCAAAACAAACCCATCAGAGAGAAAGTACAAACATTAGGTGTGGCCAAATCAACTGTTTGTAACATTCTTAAAAAGAAAGAACGCACCGGAGAGCTCAGCAACACCAAAAGACCCGGAAGACCATGGAAAACAATTGTGGTGGATGACAAAATAATTTTTTCCCTGATGAAGAAAAACCCCTTCACAACAGTTGGCCAAATCAAGAACACTCTCCAGGAGGTAGGTGTATATGTGTCAAAGTCAACAATCAAGAGAAGACGTTACAAGAGTGAATATAGAGGATTCACCACAAGTTGTAAACCATTGATGAGCCACAAAAACAAGAAGACCAGATTAGAGTTTGGCAAACAAAATCTAAAAAAGCCATTACAGTTTTGAAACAACATCCTATGGAGAGATGAGACAAAGATCAACTTGTACCAGAGTGATGGGAAGAGAAGAGTATGGAGAAGGAAAGGAACTGCTCCTGATCCAAAACATACCACCTCATCAGTGAAGCATGGTGGTGGTAGTGTCATGGCGTGGGCATGTATGGCTGCCAATGGAACTGGTTCCCTTGTATTTATTGATGATGTGACTGCTGACAAAAGCAGCAGGATGAATTCTGAAGTGTTTCGGGCAATATTATCTGCTCATATTCAGTAAAATGCTTCAGAACTCATTGGACGGCGCTTCACAGTGCAGATGGACAATGACCCGAAGCATACTGCAAAAGCAACCAAAGAGTTTTTTTAAGGCTAAAAAGTGGAATGTTATGCAATGGCCAAGTCAATCACCTGACCTGAATCCAATTGAGCATGCATTTCACTTGATGTAGACAAAACTGAAGGGAAAATGCCCCAAGAACAAACAGGAACTGAAGACATTTGCAGTAGAGGCCTGGCAGAGCATCACCAGGGATGAAACCTAGCGTCTTGTGATGTCTATGCGTTCCAGACTTCAGGCTGTAATTGACTGCAAAGGATTTGCAACAAAGTATTAAAAAGTGAAAGTTTGATGTAGGCTTGTTTAGTTTGTCCCATTACTTTTGGTCCCTTAAAAAGTGGGGAGCACATATAGAAACCGTTGTAATTCCTACACTGTTCACCTGATTTGGATATAAATTCCATCAAATGAAGCTGAAAGTCTGCAGTTAAAGCACATCTTGTTTGTTTCATTTCAAATCCATTGTGGTGGTGTATAGAGCCCAAAATATGAGAATTGTGTAGATCTCCCAATATTTATGGACTTGACTGTATGTTGCTGACAACATTTAATAACATGATTGCAAAATCAGATTGGATTAATGATAGTGAAGGGTGCGCTGAGAATCAAGTGCCAAAGACTTTCCGGAATAGGTTTCAGTAATTCATGACAATAGCTAACATTATAGGGAAGTAGAACCCTTTAAGAATGTTTAGCATCATTTAAGCATATACATACTATTTGAGAGGCATATAGAATTTCTGGAGGGTTGTCCTAATGGTATTATGATTAAGAATTTGAGGTTGTAAAGATATAGATCTACAGTTTTCTTTGATATAAGGAACGTGCCCATATCATATTGAAGCACAGGAAATTGTTTTTTTAAGGCAGCAGACCAAGGCCCATGAGTAGAGGTATCTTCTTGGAGTTTAATGAAGATCTGTGTAAAAAACGGACAGAGCTATGCGGCTATGTACAATGTACAACCTTTTCTAAAGTACAATGTACATACCCGCATACTTACATTACCCCCTTAAAAGCAGCGTTAACAGCGTAGTCTATGTCACTGACATCATCAACTCGCTCCGGTGTCTTCCTTCATCGGGATTGGTTGAAGTTGGTTCACAGAACAGTCATCGTGGATCTTCTTCGGGAAACAGCCGTCCGGACTGAAGATGTTGGGGTAAGTGTTGTCGGTGTAGTCAGTACCGTTATGCCGACCCCACCCATTGTCACCTTCCTGTCAGCTTGTGCAAGTCTGGTCTTTCTCCTCTCTCATTAACAAGGCCCACAGAACTACCACTCACTCTATGTTTTTTCTATTTGAGCACCATTACTGTAAACTCTAAAGACTGTCATCATTCCACAGTCAAATTCACTTAGATCATATTTCTTCCTCATTCTGGTGGTTGGTCTGAATAACAACTCAACCTCATAACTATATCTGCATGCTTTTATGCATTACGTTGCTGCCACATGATTGGCTGATTAGCTGATTACATATTTGCATTAACTAGCAGGTGTACCTAATAAAGTGGCCACTTAGTGCATGGCCTTTTTTAATAAAGCCTTGCAGAAAGTTAAAAGCTGTAGGGAAGAGTTGTTAATGGCCAAAGAAGATATAGAGGTGACTTTTTGGTTGCTCCCCATAAATCTTTCTTGTTTCCATTTGCTGGGTTGTAATTTTGAAGGACCCTACTTGGTGAATAGATGTCTTCCCCTGGATTGCTCTATATCCTGTAGGTTATTGAAAGTATTCAGTTAATTTTTAGAATCGGCTATGATTGATTTGATGATTATGATTTTCTGTTTGCAGGCCCTGCACTGGCTGTTCAGCCATTTAGCATTTCAGGCAGAATTATGCCCATGGGGTGAGTATTTTGGCAAGCTCATCATCGCAGCAATAAGCGAATGGTTCCTTTGTAAGACTTACAAAGGAAGTTAAAGAAGACAAGACCTAGATGACGTATATACAATGCAGAGTGATAAAAAAATATGCCATTCTGAGCTACAGCTATTTACTGATACATCAGGCAGCATTAGATTTGGAGCATATTGTGCGGGAAAATAGTGTGTGTAGCAGTGACCACTATAGTGGGTAAGAGCTGGCTGGATGAATAAGATGGCGCTGTTAGAGATATTTCTGACTTGGCAGCCGTGGAGCTTTGGGATGATGAGCTAAGAAACAGGTAAGTGGTACTAATAACAAGCTGGTGGGGGAGATTTTAAAAACATGTCAGCTAAATCACCTTCAGTGGTGGTACTATTACAGGGACTAGTGTTGAGATGTTTAAAGCAGAACATTTGATGGAGTCAGGCAAATTCAGGGGTCTTTAATGAAATATCAGATGCTTTATTCAGGTTTAATTTTTCAAAATGTCAAATCTTGGCTCCACAGGCAGATGTGATTCCTTACAGGTATCCTAATAACCTTTGGGAGTTACTTACCTCAGGAGTGTTGAACTGATCCAGGCTTCCTTGGTGCATAGTACATGGACTGACTACTGGAGACACTGGGATGCCTGGGTAGCTATTCCACAGACAAAGGTACTATGATCCCTGGGAGTACCCCAAATAAGCAGTGTTGAATAATACTTGTTGGGAATGAGAGACAATGGGTCAGTGGAGAGAGTCATTAGGTTGGCCAGATGTGACAATCAATGCAATATAAGCAGGATGTTGGCGGGTTGGAAACGGCTCATTTCAGCCCCAGGTACCAGACGGTCAATCAAGGGAGTGCTGGTCTCAACTGGAAGTAACATTATTTAGGGCAGCGCTTGTACTGGTATTATTTCAGAGCTATGAGAATTAGTTGGCTACAGTATTACGGCGCTTGTAATATTGACACCTACTATACCTACAAAAAAAAAAACAATGAAGACTGCAAAAATGACATAAGTAAAATGTAGATTTACTTTTACACTGATAGGCGAGATTTCCGCAAACAGTGCAATGCGACTGCTGATAATTCCAAATAGTTGATGCCGGCAATTGAATTTGACGTCACTGAAGTAAGCGGCGTTGAAATATGTAAGTTTAAAGCAGCAATTGTAGCAGCCATAGCCTAACCATAACCCTACTGCTAACCCTTACCCTAACCCTTACCCTACTGCTAACCCTAAGCTTAAACCTACCGTTAAGGCTAACAGTAACATTAAAATGGCGCTTTAATTATTGATATCGGTCAGTTGTGTGATGTCAAATTCAATCGCCGGCATCCACTATCTTCGGAATTAGCAGCAGTCGCATTTCAGTGTTTTCGGAAATCTACACTATCGGAGTAAAGGTAAGTCTACATTTAAATTACGCTGTTATTACAGTGTTCGCTGTTTTTTTGTAGGTATAGTAGATGTCGGTATTCCAAGCACAGGGATACCGATTACCACCGATGAGGATGAGTGGATTGGTCACTCAAAATAAACAGAGGACCTGATATAGGGGTGATATAGGGGGAAAGAGTGGATAGGGTAAAAGAGGTTTTGTGGGTACGATTTTAAGTTCCTGTGCCTTTATTCATTCATGAGATCATGATCAAGATTTGAAACGGGTCACAAAAAATCGTTTTTCAAGCATGTTAAGAGCCAGTTTGGGCGTAGCATTGGTTGAGTCAACACATTTCAGTACCAACTCTTTTTGCATAGGGGCAAGTATGGATGGTATATTCATCATCATCATCATCATTTATTTATATAGCGCCAACATATTCCGTAGCGCTTTACAATTGGGGACAAACATAATAAACTAATAAACAAACTGGGTAAAACAGACAAAGAGATGAGAAGGCCCTGCTCGCAAGCTTACAATCTATGGGACAATGGGAGATTGACACATGAGGTTAAGTCTACATTTTGCATTTTGGCCCAGCCAGACTGCAAAGGTAGAATTGACTCATAAGCTAAATGATCCTGTCACACAACAATGTTGTTGTCTTGTGTGAAATTGTGTAACAGGCTAAAAGCGGTGAGGTTAAGAGGGTGGTTGAGGAATATTATAAGCTTGTCTGAATAGGTAGGTTTTCATAGAACGCTTGAAAGTTTGTAGACCAGAGGAGAGTCTTATTATGGGAGGGAGAGAATTCCATAGAGTGGGTGCAGCCTGAACAAAGTCCTGTAACCGGGAATGGGAGGATGTAATGAGGGTGGATGAGAGACGCAGATCTTGTGTAGAACGGAGTTGCAGAGTTGGGAGATATTTTGAGACAAGAGAGGAGATGTATGTTGGTGCAGCTTTCTTGATGGCCTTATAGGTTAGTAAAAGTATTTTATATTGGATTCGGTAGAAGACAGGAAGCCAGTGTAGAGACATACAGAGTGATTCAACAGAGGAATAACGATTTGCAAGGAAAATCAGTTTTTCCGCAGCATGCAAAATAGATTGTAGGGGTTTGAGTCTGTTTTTGGGAAGACCAGTAAGGAGGGAATTGCAATAGTCAATGCGGGAGATGATAAGTGCATGGATTAAGGTTTTTGCAGTGTCTTGCGTGAGATATGTGCGAATTCTGGAAATGTTCTTTAGATGTATGTAACATGATTTAGATATAGAGTCAATGTGGGGAACAAAGGATAGGTGTGAGTCAAGGATTACACCTAGGCAGCAAACTTGTGATGTGGGATTTATGGTCATGTTATCAACAGAGATAGAAATGTCAGGTATGCTCTTGTTGGTGGGTGGAAATATTATTAACTCTGATTTAGAAAGATTAAGTTTGAGTTGGCGAGAGGATATCCAAGATGATCTGGCAGAAAGACAGTCAGTTACACGTGACAACACAGATGTCGAGAGGTCAGGAGAGGATAGATAGATTTGGGTATCATCCGCATAGAGATGATACTGAAAGCCAAAGGAACTTATTAGATTTCCAAGAGAAGCGGTATAGATAGAGAACAGCAGAGACCTAGCACTGAGCCTTGTGGTACTTCAACTGATAGGGGAAGCGGAGCAGAGGTGGCTCCAGAGAAATTAACAGTGAAAGAGAGATTAGAAAGGTAGGATGAGAACCAGGATAGAACAGTGTCTTGAAGACCTAGGGATTGCAGCGTTAGTATGAGAAGAGAGTGGTTAATGGTGTCAAATGCAGCCGAGAGATCCAGAAGAATTATGGAGAGAGTAATGGCGTTCAGTTTTAGCAGTGGTCAGATCATTGACAACCTTGGTCAACGCAGTCTCTGTGGAGTGTTGAGAACAAAAGCCAGACTGAAGAGGGTCCAACAGGTTGTTAGCAGAAAGAAAGCATGTGAGGTGAGTGTAGGCAAGTCTCTCTAGAAGCTTGGAGGGGCAAGGGAGCTGAGAGATGGGACGGTAATTTGAGAGTGAGTTTGGGTCGAGGTTTTGTTTTTTTAGAATAGGAGTAATCACTGCGTGCTTGTATAATGATGGAAAGATGCCAGTAGAGAGTGAGAGATTACAGATTTGAGTTAGAAGTGAAATGAGCACAGGAGACAAGGATCTACCAATTTGCGAGGGAATAGGATCAAGAGGACAGGACGTAGAGTAGGAAGATAAGAAGAGCGTAGAAATTTCCTCTTCATTTGTGGGGTCAAATGAAGAGAGGGTGTCAGAGGGCAGTGGGAAGGAATTGAGCGGCTTGCTTGTCGAGGAAGAGGATACCATTTCTAGTCTGATCTTATCAATCTTGTCCTTGAAGTAGATAGCAAAATCCTGAGCACTGATAGTAGATGGAGGGTTCGGGTGGGAGGATTGAGGAGATGTTTAAATGTATTGAAAAGGCGTTTGGGGTTAGAAGCCTGAGCATAGATAAGAGATTGGAAGTATGTTTGTTTTACCGTGTCCAGAGCATTTCGATAGGAGTGGTAGACAGAAGTATATGTGAAGAAGTCATTAGAGGTGCAAGATTTACGCCAGTGACGTTCTGCTTTACGGGACAGTTTTTGAAGATTGCGTGTTGCTTTAGTGTGCCACGGTTGACATCGAAGTCGACGTGTAGTATGTAGTGTCGCTGGAGCCACTTGATCAAGGGCCGTTGCTAAGGTTAGGTGAAAATGAGGTACTGCCATCTAAGGGGATGAGAATGTAGAGATAGGGGAGAGAAGGTGTTGGAGAGAGGTGGAAAATTGTTTAGGATTAATAGAATTCAGATTTCTGCGGGTATGAGGAGGCTTGGTAGAGATAGACAGTAGAGAGGTTAGAGCAGTGGGGGTGAGTGAGTAGCTGATAAGGTGATGATCCGAGAGGGGGAAGGGTGTGTTAAGAAAATTAGAAACTGAGCATAGTCTAGAGAAAGCAAGATCAAGGCAATGGCCATCCTTATGAGTAGATGATTCAATCCACTGGGAGAGGTCAAGTGAGGAGGTTAGAGAGAGTAGTTTGGAAGCAGCTTTGGAAGGTGGGTTATCAATGGGGATGTTAAAATCACCCATGATGATGGTGGGGATGTCTGAAGATAAGAAGTGAGGGAGCCATGCAGAGAAATCCTCAATAAATTGTTGGTGTGCTCCAGGGGGACGATAGATCACCGCAACACGAAGAGAGAATGGATTAAAAATGCGAATAGCATGTACTTCAAAAGATGTGAATGTGAGTGATGGGACATTTGGTAGAACTGTAAACGTGCACTGTGGGGAAAGAAGTAGCCCTACCCCACCTCCTTGTCTGCCTTCAGGTCTGGAGGTGTGGGTGAGATGGAGGCCACCATGTGAAAGTGCTGCAGGTGAGGCAGTGTCTGATTGCATGAGCCATGTTTCTGTTATTGTCAGAAGGTTGAGGTTTAGAGTTAAGAGGTTAAGAGTTTAGGGACATGGAGGTCCAATAGGTACAAGTTATACATATGACTGTTAGTAGGGATGGACATGCTGATTGACTAATATAAAATCATTTTAAAAATAATAGTTTGAATAACATTGAGAAGGAAAGGAGATTGAATTATTCATAAAAATGAATGCAAATAAATATTAAGTGAAATAACATCAGAGAGTAGTAGTATATGGAAAAGATTACATGGGGCCCATTGGTATTTCATTGCCTTGCTGTCATTTATAGGTACTGGAATGTTGTTATTATCATGGCGTTAAACAGAAGCCTCAAAAAAGTGAATAAAACAGTGCCTGAGTATATGGGAATTCATCAAAAGGCATTGGGAATGAAAGGATTGCACACCTGGGTTATATATGCAAAGTGGAATGCATTTCTTTCATATTGGTCTGGACATATTTAATGTACATATAAAAGAAGCAGTGGAGAGAGCCATTGAGTGGATTGGGAGCAGGCGACAATTAAGTGTGTGAAATGGCCTCTTTGTGCTGGTTAGGGAAGTGGATTTATGGATTTATTGCTTTTCCATGGATAAAGAGGGACTGTGTTGTCAAATTGGGATAGGGGGGTGACCCAGAAAATCAGTTGGGGTGACAGTCCTAGAGGGGTTCTCGATCCACGGTTTTTGGGTGTCCAGTGTCTAGTTGATTGGACACTGTAAATGTCCCTTAGATTTGTAAGATCTGGCATAGTATATGTCGCAATTGGTTGCATGGTACTCCCCTCCCATTAAGATTAAAATGCAGGCATTATAAATAAAAGGCTATTACCACATCCTCTCCACTGCTTGGTGTTGTGTCTGTTATTGAATAAGTGATATTTATTGATTGCAGGACAGAGGGGCAGAAAGTGTCCCTGCAATACTGACTGACACATTATAATTATACCATCCGTGGATCTGTTACAATGTGTCAGTCAATAATGAATACACCTGTGCTGCAGCAAGGAAATATGGAAAACATGCACTGTTAGGGGTACCTGTGGACTGAGTTTGAGAAACACTGTCCTAGTTCAATTTTAAATTTCAGTGTATAAATAAAGCTGTCAAGTATTTGGGTGCTACATGAAAAATCAGCCAGTATTTAACTTATGTGCAAAATAATAAACTAATTTGCACCCCTTGCATTGTAACATGGTTTGTCCTGGATAAAATTTAGTCCCTTACTTTCCTTAATGACTCAGGCACTATGGGTGCATAAATTAAAGTTTTTCCAGTGTCTTGTGTATACACCAATGTATACTGGACACGGTTCTTAGATGCATGTAACAGCATTTGAAGACAGATTGGATGTGGGGAACATAGGACATTTCTGAGAGACGTTTTGCAGATAAGTGGAAGGATGTTAATAACTAGTAGAAATTAGATTTATGTGGGTATGAGGATGTTTGGTTGAGTTTGAGAGCATGGAGGATAAAGTGGTGAAAGAAAAATTGCAGGTGATTAGGTGGTCTGAGAGTGAGAAAGTAGTGTTAAATAAATCAGAAACTGAATAAAGTCTGGCGAAAACAAGATCAAGCTAGTGGCCATCATGATGAATAGGAGAGAGGGACCACCGGGAGAAGTTGAAGGAGGAGTTCCGATATTGGACTAATCTGTCCAATATTAAACTGGTGTCTATCAATATAAGAAATCACAGCTATCCAACAATTTTGTGATTTCAGGACATAACTAACAGCTCTCTAATCAGCTCTTTAATCAGTAGTTACCAAGGATCTTACCTCAGTTGTCATTAACTTACACTGATTTATATGTTGAGGCCATATTACAGCATACTATGTAGACACAGCATACTATGTAGATAAATACTGTAACAATGAGATCCTTCCTAAGTTCTGTTTCTTAGCAGACTACACTGTATACATTTTAATAATTTTAATAATGTCTTCTTTGGACATAAGTCCATGTTTTACAGAAGAGAAATACCTGGTGTTTTTCAATTAATATACATTTTTACAACTTCATTCAGACTCTTTAATGTTTGTGCACCACCATGTCACACTTGTTTTCTCTTCTGCTTTTGTGAATCTCTACTGCACTAAGTGGTAGAACCTCCCTGTGTCTATATAAATTGCTGCAATAAATTGAAAGAATACTATTGCTGCTATTGAGAACTGAGGACTGAATTAAGCTCGAAGGATTTTAAAAGCTAAGGCTAGATCATTAAACTGTAGTTAGTACTCTGGGGTCAATAGTTTAACTAAAGGGGGTACGCCCATCTGATGTCATATGGGAGGACCAGGCATAGCACATAAGTTAGATGGGCGGAGAGTTAAGCAGTCTCTTGGCTTCTGGACGTTGCCCACCCACCCTCCCTGGTTGGATAACATTAGGGCCTGAAGCCGGTTCTGGTACGGCTGGTGTTGTTGGTGGCGTCAAGGATGCTGAAGTTGCTGGAAACGCAGAGCAGTCAGCAGCCAGTGGTTAGGGCGCAAATTACGGTAGCGGGCACCCTTAACCCGTCTCTCTTCGATGGAGTCGGCTATAGTCTCGATCCAAGTACCGCCCATGCGGGTTGATTTGTGGTTGCATTCCGTTAGCCCAGAAGGGTTGCGGGTTCTGTAGTGCCCAGGGCGAATGCCCCATATAAAGTAGATATGTGCGCCCGGGGTGTGTGTGGTTGTCCCCCAATCTGCAGATGTCGAACTGACGGCTCTTTTTCTCCACCACCATACCTTCAAATTAAACTCTGTTAATTTTGCCACGCTAAGGTGTTCTGTCATTTATTTCAAGAATGGTTAAAATAAGGTTAAGAGGTTAAAGGAAGTAAAGATATCAGCCGTTAAGCATTTTAATAAGTTTTAAATCTTGAAGTTGACTATAAATATTATTGCATAGATGAATCTAGTGCGGTGATACTCGCTATTTGACTAGCATTCAGAGGTCCAAGAAGGACCAGTTAGGTGAAGGGCATTACTTCACATGCGGACCCAACCCTATGACTGGTTGCCTTAGGTTAGAACTATGTAGCTTTTGGACCACAGGGAGATGACGCATGTTTTAATACACATGGACTTTTCTCCTCTGACTAAATTTCAATTTGGAGCAATTTTTAAGTGGTCCATTGAATTTGAAAAAACCATGACACCAAGTCATTTAGGATTGGGGCGGCTACTGCTGCAGCTTTAGATGGGCCTTCCTCCATAGCGCTTAGGGTGAAGGAAGCCCGATGCTTACAAGACATTTATTATACCTACTAGAAAGTAAAATGCCCGACCCCTGCCCTCAGTACCCCAAGGCTACACTGCTTATCAATTCTAGCGAGGGCATGAAGACATCTTTCCTATTTTTTTCTCAGACAACAGGCCTGAATATTTACGTGCCTCTGAGGTTTTGCTATGGGTTTTCTACTGTCATATGGGTTACCGCATAACTATACCCCCCCTCCCCCCTCCCCTTCTGCTCAGCGATTTGAGTGTATTTTGCTTATTTGTCTGTCAGAACACAATTTGACATAAGGGTGTTTCGTTTACAGGTGTGTACGCAGTGAAAACAGATATGGGTGGTTGTTCATTAATTTGTGTTCTGGGCGTCTAGGCACTATATGGCTCATGAGTGGTCATCCGTTACCCACCCTATTGAAATTCTTTGGTTAAGTAAGAGAGGTGAATGCTGGCCGGATCTTATGGCCACGTCGGTCTCAGAGGTTGAGTCTCATGGCCTTCCCAACATACTTGTCGTACATCTCGGAAGGAACTGTTGGATTAAAAGCAGATCCATCGAGTTGCTGATTAAAATCAGGCTGTATTTTAGAGGGATCACAAATAGATGGCCAGCAGTAAGTTTTGCTGGTCTGCTATATCCCTAGGATCTGCTGATGGGTATGGGTAGTGAATCTATTACAAGCTGGATTCTGCAAAAACTGGACAGGTGCACTGGCATTTTAAATAAGGAGCTTGGGGGGAGTGGTAATTGAACACCCATTGATTGCAGGAGACCAAGTCATTTGTATAGGCACTGTGGCTTTCGTTGGTCAGATTAATTGGAAATGGGTTGGTTGTGATTAGGTCACCTGGTGACAGGCTGCGTCCGTTACAAGAAAACAGCGTGGCAGGAAATCATTGTGGTCAGAGACTAATATAAAGCGCTTTTGTTGATTAGCCGCAGGTTACCTCCCCCTCGGATGTACTCTGGGTACTTTTGTGTGGGGGACCCCTGGACCTGTTTTGTGTGGACACAAAACAGGTCCAGGGGAACTGCGAGTTGAAATCCAGCGAGTAAATTACCGTATTAACGGTATTTACGCGCAATATTACCGTATTAATGGTAATATTTTTGGAGCGCGAGTATTTCAGCGATCTCGCTAACAATTGAATACCCCCTTAGAGTAATAAGTTTGACGTGTTAAAAGAGGTTTAAAGCAGAAAAATTAGTAACTTTGAACCTTGGCAAAACCATGTTGCAATGCAAGAGGTGCAAATAAGTTTATTATTTTGCACATAAGGAAAATACTGGCTGTTTTTCATGTAGGACGCAAATACTTGATAGCTTTATTTTTACACTGACATTAAAAGTTGATCTAGGACTTGGTCTACCCCAATTATAAATCTGTCCTCACATTTTAAAGTTACCCCCCTCCAATAGAACATGGTTTTGCCAAGGTTCAAAGTTACTAATTTTTTTTATTTGACAGTGTCTGGGGTACCCGACACTGTCAAATAAAGGGTAAGGCACAGGAGACACTCTCTCATCAGTATTATTGCTGATAAGTTTCTTAAATTTGGCTATGTGGTATATCACAGAAGTTTAGTATTAATGAATCAGGCCCAATATGTTTGTGTGTGTGTGTACAATGCACTTACCTATTACCGTTAAAGTTTTGTTAAGCTATCTTTCAGTAGCCAATAGAGTCCGTAGGGGAGGTCCTTGGTTTCCTCTACAGGTCTTCACACTTGGATATTCTGCCTCTTTTACTGCACAAAATCCCTCCCTCCATTGCAGTGTCAATGTTGTGGCTTGATGTATGCCTGTTACTGATATCTTTTCTCCCTCCTTACAGACTAGGCACAGTTGGCAGGAAAGCATCGCGGTCAGAGGTTAATACAAGGCGCTTATTGTGCAGTGGAATGAAGCATTGACATTATGCAGTTTATAGATTGCATAGGTATTCTGTTAAACGGTGCCTGGGATTCTGCTGTGCTTCTGCATTCCTATACATGGTCAGATGTTTGCTTTCATTGTCTAACTTGCACTAGGTAAATGATGACTAGCTGCTCTGGCTCTAGTGCACCTTTGCACAATGTTAATAAATGACCGTTAGTGTGCTGCATTTCTGTGATAATCAACATTTCACAATGTGCAGCAATAGCAGTACTACCATCACCTCCACATTACAAAGAGATGTTACTCTTTATGCCACAAAATGCTTAGAGATTTGTACATAAAGTTTAAATAATGCAATTGGGAAATGCTGGGTTTAATCAGAAATAAGAGGCTTCAGCATATCTATTTTTATGTGTTAATATATTTTAAGTGAAGGTTCCCCTTTAAGTATCCTTGGCCATTTGAAATATTGGAAGGTATGAGGTGGGGTTAGAATGACATAAATCTTTTAAAATGCACAGGGGAGTAATGATACAAAGAGCTCAACAATAAAACATGGGAAACAGGAAGTCACTGCACACTGAACTCATGAATTCAGCAAAATAGCATTTCAATTTTATTAGTGCAGACATGAAAAGTAAGTCATAAAAAACATTGTGATATATTTAGTGAATCAGAATACTGGGCTTTGGGATGCTGCACATATTTTAACTTTTTTGAATTCAACAGGTTGGAAAGGTTGTGAATGGAATGCAATGTGAACTAGCTGACAGTATGGCTCACTTTCTGGATATTCAGATTATTACCAGGTTTTACTTGATAGAGTTACATAATCAGATATGTTAGGTGGGCTCTTAAACTAGCCAACAATAATGTAAATAAAATATAAGAAATATGCAATGAGTAAATGACACACATAGTGCTGAATGAAACCAGTTAATGTTTTAGTATGACTTATAGTTATAAATAATAGTAAAGAAAGGCAATATTTAACATTAATATACATCAAAGACCATGCATTAGTAATTGGAAATAATATACATTAGCTTCACCTGGACTTATCAGGGCACCCAAATACCTGGAGGCACATGGAGAAGTTGCGCCAGTGGATAGCTAAAGACATCCTATGCTAGCAGTCGGCCATGTTGAGCCGGAAGTGCAAGTCAGCTGTGGAACCACTTTTGCCCATGGGATAATTCAGGGATGGGTCATGGACTTATGTGTGTTATCTTTCATGGCCAAAAAATGGCTGCTCTTTGTTCTTATCCAACGTTACCCAGACTTCATGGAGACCCACTCCGTAGGATGTCAGTTGCAATCCAATTTCTTGGGGGAAGTTCAGTGGTTGCTCTCTGTTATACAGGCACCCAATCCAGCAAATTGTTACTAGCCCTACCAAGGCCACTCCACTGTGGGAGCCGGACTGTGCTTAAAGGAGGGAGCCCAACCATTTGATCCACATTTTATCTTCTACTTCAGACAGGCTGGCTAGGGGTTACAACTCCTGGTGGACTGAGTAAGCACAACTAGCTTTAAGGTAAAAGAAGCTGCTACAGGTAAATAAAACACTAGCCTAGTCACTGGTGTTTACAAACAGGGAGGGGGGCCAGATGTGACATCTGTATTAGATTTCATAAGGCACTGTCCAAAAGTGGTGGAAGGGGTTCCGGTTGTCTTAAGGGATTGGGGAGGTAATACTACTACTAATCAATTCAGAAATCTACTTGGGTAATATATTTTATAAATCTCTTTTGAAAAGTAGTAATTGCTGAGAGATGCATCATTTTGGATTTAGCGTTATAAAATGTTTCTGATTGAATGTGCTCCATTACCTTTATACTACCCATGAGACACTGTAAGCTAATGATGTTTGTAACTATTCTGTGCTACAATAGTCAGCAAGAGCATGCAACATTTCTACAGATTCAGCAAATAAAAGAATGTATTAATAACTTCTAAATGTTGCTGCCCAGAGCCATAACTAGACACTTGTGGGACCCATAGCATAATATTGTAAGGGCCCTCATGTATTGATTGCCCAAGGATGGAAAAAACACATACGAACATATAGGGCTTTGGGCTAGCAATGGCTCCTAGTCCTATTTTAACCAGCATGCTAAAAACTTTAAAACATTTTTTTGTACATAATTATTCTATAAAACAGTCACATTGCATTGTTTATAACTCATAATGTACATTGAGTCATAGTAACATTACACAGTGTTAATAAAACCCCTCATACATTAATGTCCCACATGGCATATAGCCCCACCTAAACATACTCTTGTGGTCCATGAATGAGATCTCACGGTATAACAGGGCCGTACAACGTGTTCTTGAGTTTAAACTACATGTGCGTGGACAGGGTTATGTCATATAATTATGTCCCGTGGTAATGACATACACACATATCTTTATAGGGTAGATGACTTGAATCTCTTCTATTGCCAGCCTGTCTCTAGGTCTGGTGTATGTGCCAGATATATCAATGGTAGGATTTTGATTTATGAGGGAGATTAATGATATTTTCACCAGTTCATAGAATACATTAACTCTGACAAATGGAATATGCACATTAGCAGTAAACACTTACACTTTCTAGATCTTGAATTGCAACTCATACGAGACCAAATCTTTACTCAGACTTATCGTAAACCAGTAGCCACTAATAATATATTGCGCTTTGACGTTTTTCACCATCTTACAACCCTTACTCATCTCCCTTATGGCCGATTTGTTATGTTTCAATGAAATGCATCAGATGATCATAAATTTGAGGAACAAGCATCTCAGCTATTTAGTAGATTACTAAAAATGGACTATCCCTACAGAATTATAAATTAAAATATACGCACCCAAACTTGAGGTAATGTAATGGAAAACAAATGAAAAGAGGTATTGTAAAATTATTCTCTTGAACAGGAAAATTTTGTCTGTCAGTATTCACTAAAAGCTGAACAGATATATAGAACTATAGACAATAATTGGAATATTGTTTGGAATGATTTATGTTCACTAATTTACCAAAGTCAAAGATCATTTTTGTACACGCCCTTCACTTAGGAATAGCAATGTAAGAACTAAACTTAGATCTAGTCCAAAGATGAATTGGTTGCAAACGAATCTAAGAGAGCTTTAGATGTGAACATTGCAATATGTGTAATATTACACAACAAGATTAAAGGATAACGTCATGCAAGGTTTTAAGTTTAGTTTGGGTGAATTTCAAAAAGTTCTAATAGAATACAAAGTTCCACTTACCCGGGGTACAGCATTCCCATTGATTCAATGTGTCTCTAAGGGTTGCAACCATCTAACAATGCTCTCGTACTAAGGCAGGCTTTTTGCAACCTCAAAGTGCTGTTGTCAACACCTGTACCTGCATGAATAGTCATGGAGGAGGGGCATCGACAACACCGCTCCAAATAAAATATAAAAAATACAGACCAGATATTTCTGCAGGAAATATATGTAAAATGTTATTTGAAATATTTTTGGTGCACCCATTAATGTTAAGCCCACACAGTACATTTAATGTGCATGCTTACCCTCCAATCTCAGGAGATGTGACTGCAAACTAGAGATGTGTCTAAGTGTGTAGAAAGGTTGAAAAAAATCTCCAGAACAAAGTCAAACCTCCTACTACTTTAGTATCACCTCATTCCATAAAATAAACTTCATTTTATCTCTTATAATACTGCTCTGATTTCTGGCTCATACTCAGGGCTGGAACACACAGAAATGCAGTACCAGACCTTATCTTGGTTCAATAGTCTTTAATGTTGAAAGATAATTTTTCTCCTTCCAGCATATGTCATAAGTTTTTGACTTAATTAAAAGAATCGGATAATATCCTAACACCGTCAAGTCTAAATTAATGAAAAATTAAATCCTTTTGCAGAATGGAAATGGATGGGCAACCCTCTGCTCACCCTGGGGCACACTTAAAAACATCCACACCACCCCTTTATATCATTTCATTAATCTTATACTGCAAAAAGAAATCTTGGTGTTCTGGTGTTACTACTCCTAACTTTGCTAGGAGCACTCTCCTCCTCCCAGCCTGTGCAGCCTCCTTCCCAAATGCTCAATCTTGCTATACAAACCCATGTTCAATGGGGGAAATTAAGGCATCTCTAGGCACACAGTGGATCCAAAACTACTTTTGCACTGCAAAGTATATGATTTTTCCTTTGTAAACGACAAAGCCAAAATGCCAATATGTTATGAAACCTCATAGCCTCAAATGATAATAAGCCCATTATAGATTGTAAGCTTGCGAGCTTACCCCTCTGTCTGTCTGTATTGCCCAGTATTGCTTTATTATTGCTTTTGTTCCCGCTATACTCATATATGTATATATATATATATATATATATATATATATATATATATATATATAGTCAACATTCGCACAAAATTTATGTCTTATATATAATATATGCAACCCTAAATAAGACACGCATCAAAGGGGCATGCTTCATTTGTGTCCAAAACTTTTATCTGCGCTTCTCCCCATCTCTGAACCACACTTCATCTGTCCCTCTGTCAGACTTTCCACCAGACTCCAATTTTGCCAACGCTCAAACAGTTGTTCGCTCCCTGTTCACTAAAGCCTATCAGACTGCTGTCTAACCTTTCCTAAGCGTTCCCCTCCCTCTTCCCCTATACGTGTCATTCCCTCGTTCTTTCATTACAATCTCTACCCATTAGATTGTAAACTCTCACAAGCAGAGCCTTCCTGTCTCTTGTTTCCTCCCTTCTGTTCCCCACTTGCTTCCTTTCCCTCCCTTGTTACCTCCATCTACCCTTGCCATCCTTGTAATTGCCTGGGAATGGCCCTTTGTAATAGGGCCATGTAATGTGATTTGATTTATGTTACCCTCCTTATATACTACTTGTATTTTTTATACGCACTTTTCATTTTTATTTGTGCTATGTAAATTTTTGTGATATTTTGTTTGCTTATATAACCTTTGCCTACGTTGTTTGAACAACCACCTTATACGGCATTGAGGAACTGTGGCACCCTATAAATGATACATAATATGAATTTATTTTATATCCTATATGATACAATAAAAGATACAGACTCTGCAGAACACCAATAAACCCCTTCAATGAAGGCAACATTTTTCCCAGAAATATGTTGTCCAAAATGGTACTGGTCTCAAATTAGGCACCTCTGACTAGAACATGCTTCTCAAATGCTATATATAAATAGGAGCTGGACCTGAGCCTTTTCCCTTGCACTGCCACGGTCTGGTGATCTGATTGGGTTCTGACATCTCAATCATTACAAACAGCATTCAAATTGAATGGCAAGATAATTTGCAATTGGAAATAACTGTGATGTCATCATGTGCATTTTAGAATAGCCCTAGTTACCGGCTAAATGCGTTGCACACTTGAATGGGGCCTCCCATGCAAAACATGCTAATAAATCCATGTAAAATTAATCTAATAGTAATTGCTGTGCTAGTTACTCTTAGACCATTTATATTGGATGTTTTAGTGCTGAAAACAGAAGAGACCTGTTGGAGTCTTAGATGACCCTTTAAGGTATCACCTGGTTAATAAAATAAGAAAATACATTTTTTAATGGCTCTATAACTACTTCAGACTTTGAGAAAAGCACATATACACTATATGGACAAAAGTATTTAGATGCTTGACCATTACTCCAACGGGGACGAGAAAGCCTGGCTCGCAGTCTCCATTCCAGTTCATTCCAAAGGTGTTCGATGGAGTTGAGGTCAGGGCTCTGTGCAGGCCAGTCAAGTTCTTCCACACCAAACTCATCAAACCATGTCTTTGTAGTACTTGCTTTGTGCACAGGGGCATAATCATGTTGGAATAGAAAAGGGTTTTCCCCAAATTGTTGCCACAAAGTTGGAAGCATAACATTATCCAAAGTGACTTGGTATGCTGAAGCATTAAGATTACCCTTCACTGGAGATAGGGGGCCTAGCCCAAACCCTGAAAAGCAGCCCCATATCATTATGCCTCGTCCACCAACTTCAGTGTTGGCATAATGCAGTCAAGCAGGTAACGTTCTCCCGGCATCCACCATACCCAGACTCACCCATCTGACTGCCAGAGAAGCTTGAATCATCACTTCACAGAACACATTTCCACTGCTCCACAGTCCAGTGTCCGTGTGCTTTACACCACTCCATCCGATGCTTGAAATTGGTTTTGGTGATGTGAGGTTTGCATGCAGCTGCTCGGGCATGGAAACCCATTCCACTAAGCTCCCATCGCAGTTTTTGTGCTTACATTAATTCCAGTGGAAGTTCAGAACTCTTCAGTTATGGAATCAGCAGAGTGTTGGCGACTGTTATGCACCATGCGCCTTAGCAGTCGTTGACCCTGCTCTGTGATTTTACATGGCCTTCCGCTTCGTGACTGAGTTGTTGTTGTTCCTATACACTTCCACTTTCTAATAATATCACTTACAGTTGACCGTGGAATATCCAGCAGGAATGAAATTTCACAAATCGTCTTATTACAAAGGTGGCATCCTATCGCAGTACCACACTTGAAGTCACTGAGCTCTTCAGAACGACCCATTTTGTATCATAAATGTTTGCACATGGAGCCTGCATAGCTAGGTGCTTGATTTTATACACCTCTGGCCAGTGTCGGACTGGGGCATGAAGGGCCCACCAGGGGACAGCAACGCTAGGGGCCCACCAGAGGGGGTGTGGCCAACCATCAAAGAGGCGAGACCAGACACTAGAGGGGGAGTGGTCAGCCCAGAAAGGACAGCTAGCGCAATAGTGTAGTATATAAAGAATGCAGTGTGTATAAAGAGTACAGTCTTGATTTACACCTTAGATTGGGCAGAACAGTCACCAAAAATCGGGATTATCCCACTAGACCAGGCTTGACTAACCTGTGGCACTCCAGGTGTTGTGAAACTACAAGCCTCAGCATGCTTTACCAATATATAGCAGCCAATTGCTGGAAGGGTATGCTGGGACTTGTAGTTTCACAAAACCTGGAGTGCCACAGGTTAGCCAAGCCTGCACTAGACTCAGAACATTTGACAGACTGTGCTACCTGTTCTTGTCGCCACCTGTGGCTGCTGGTTTCTTTAGCTGCGGCTTGTCTGGATCCTGGAATGTTGAGGGGTCCTATTTGGAAAAAATAATGGGTACATTTAGAAAATTCCAACCAGCCCAGGCGTTAAATCAATAGGACCCACATTTAATACTTAGGACTTCCTCCAGCCCCAACATAAAAGTAATAGTATTCCCATTTAATAAACCTATTTCCCTCCCAACAGACAGCCCCTGCAATAAATGAATCACATTTACATATAATAAATATACCTATTTCCTGCAACCGTCACTGCCATTAAATAATTCATATTCACATTTAATAAATATACCTCATGCTCCTCAAACTCAGCCCCACATTCAATTAATAGCGCCCAAACCACCCCATCTTAAATTAATAGTCCCCACTATAAAATTAAATTGCCCCATCTTCACCCTACAAAGAAAACAGCACCCATTATTTAGCCACCACCTACCACACACACATTACATTGCCACAAGCCCGTTGTGCCATCACACACACATTACTGCGCCCCTTCATCACCATGATGCTCCTCTTTCTGTTCCATGCTCCCCCTTCTCTGTTCCATGCTCCCCCTTCTCTGTTCCATGCTCCCCCTTCTCTGTTCCATACTCCCCCTTCTCTGTTCCATGCTCCCCCTTCTCTGTTCCATGCTCCCCCTTCTCTGTTCCATGCTCCCCCTTCTCTGTTCCATGTTCCCTCTTCTCTGTTCCATGTTCCCTCTTCTCTGTTCCATGCTCCCCCTTCTCTGTTCCATACTCCCCCTTCTCTGTTCCATGCTCCCCCTTCTCTGTTCCATGCTCCCCCTTCTCTGTTCCATGCTCCCCCTTCTCTGTTCCATGTTCCCTCTTCTCTGTTCCATGCTCCCCCTTCTCTGTTCCATGCTCCCCCTTCTATGTTCCATACTCCCCCTTCTCTGTTCCATGCTCCCCCTTCTCTGTTCCATGCTCCCCCTTCTCTGTTCCATGCTCCCCCTTCTCTGTTCCATGTTCCCCCTTCTCTGTTCCATGTTCCCCCTTCTCTGTTCCATGTTCCTCTTCTCTGTTCCATACTCCTATTTCTGTTCCATGCTCCTATTTCTGTTCCATGCTCCCCCTTCTCTGTTCCATGCTCCCCCTTCTCTGTTCCATGCTCCCCCTTCTCTGTTCCATGCTCCCCCTTCTCTGTTCCATACTTCTATTTCTGTTCCATGCTCCTATTTCTGTTCCATGCTCCCCCTTCTCTGTTCCATGCTCCCCCTTCTCTGTTCCATGCTCCCCTTCTCTGCTTCATGCTCCCCCTTCTCTGCTCCATGCTCCCCCTTCTCTGTTCCATGCTCCCCCTTCTCTGTTCCATGCTCCCCCTTCTCTGTTCCATGTTCCCCCTTCTCTGTTCCATGCTCACCCTTCTCTGTTCCATGCTCCCCCTTCTCTGTTCCATGTTCCCTCTTCTCTGTTCCATGTTCCTCTTCTCTGTTCCATGCTCCCCCTTCTCTGTTCCATACTCCTATTTCTGTTCCATGCTCCCCCTTCTCTGTTCCATGCTCCCCCTTCTCTGTTCCATGTTCCCCCTTCTCTGTTCCATGTTCCCCCTTCTCTGTTCCATGCTCCCCCTTCTCTGTTCCATACTCCTATTTCTGTTCCATGCTCCTATTTCTGTTCCATGCTCCCCCTTCTCTGTTCCATGTTCCCTCTTCTCTGTTCCATGTTCCTCTTCTCTGTTCCATACTCCTATTTCTGTTCCATGCTCCTATTTCTGTTCCATGCTCCCCCTTCTCTGTTCCATGCTCCCCCTTCTCTGTTCCATGCTCCCCCTTCTCTGTTCCATGCTCCCCCTTCTCTGTTCCATACTTCTATTTCTGTTCCATGCTCCTATTTCTGTTCCATGCTCCCCCTTCTCTGTTCCATGCTCCCCCTTCTCTGTTCCATGCTCCCCCTTCTCTGCTCCATGCTCCCCCTTCTCTGTTCCATGCTCCCCCTTCTCTGTTCCATGCTCCCCTTCTCTGTTCCATGTTCCCCCTTCTCTGTTCCATGCTCACCCTTCTCTGTTCCATGCTCCCCCTTCTCTGTTCCATGCTCCCCCTTCTCTGCTTCATGCTCCCCCTTCTCTGCTCCATGCTCCCCCTTCTCTGTTCCATGCTCCCCCTTCTCTGTTCCATGCTCCCCCTTCTCTGTTCCATGTTCCCCCTTCTCTGTTCCATACTCCTATTTCTGTTCCATGCTCCCCCTTCTCTGTTCCATGCTCCCCCTTCTCTGTTCCATGCTCCCCCTTCTCTGTTCCATGCTCCCCCTTCTCTGTTCCATACTCCTATTTCTGTTCCATGCTCCCCCTTCTCTGTTCCATGTTCCCCCTTCTCTGTTCCATGCTCCCCCTTCTCTGTTCCATGCTCCCCCTTCTCTGTTCCATACTCCTATTTCTGTTCCATGCTCCCCCTTCTCTGTTCCATGTTCCCCCTTCTCTGTTCCATACTCCTATTTCTGTTCCATGCTCCCCCTTCTCTGTTCCATGCTCCCCCTTCTCTGTTCCATGCTCCCCCTTCTCTGTTCCATGCTCCCCCTTCTCTGTTCCATACTCCTATTTCTGTTCCATGCTCCCCCTTCTCTGTTCCATGTTCCCCCTTCTCTGTTCCATGCTCCCCCTTCTCTGTTCCATACTCCTATTTCTGTTCCATGCTCCCCCTTCTCTGTTCCATGTTCCCTCTTCTCTGTTCCATGTTCCCCCTTCTCTGTTCCATGTTCCCCCTTCTCTGTTCTCTGTTCCATGTTCCCCCTTCTCTGTTCCATGTTCCCCCTTCTATGTTCCATGCTCCCCCTTCTCTGTTCCATGCTCCTATTTCTGTTCCATGCTCCCCCTTCTCTGTTCCATGTTCCCCCTTCTCTGTTCCATGTTCCCCCTTCTCTGTTCCATGTTCCCCCTTCTCTGTTCCATGCTCCCCCTTCTCTGTTCTATGCTCCTATTTCTGTTCCATGCTCCCCTATCACTTACCTTTTCTTCTCCTCTGTCTTGCCGGCGCTCCTCACTGAACGTCGGGCGTGATGACATCATGCCCGGCATTCAGTGCGAACGGAGCCGGCGCTGCGGTCACGTGAGGGTTTTTTTGTTTTGTTTTTTTTACTATTAAAGTTTCTAGCTCCCCCCACCAACAAAGAGGGGAGCGATTCAGGGTCGGGGCCTACCGGTGGATAGTCCGGTCCACCGGCGGGCCAGTCCGACCCTGCCTCTGGCAACGAGTCTGATTGAAACACCTCAATTTAATGATTAACAGGTGTGACCAAATACTTTTGTCCATATAGTGTTTCTTGAACCCTAATGCGCAAGACAATTAGATAATATCATTTGGGGGTAAATGTATCATAGTGTGGGTTGTACAAGTCGCCGGAAATCGGTGAGATGACAGCTTAAATTTAAAGCGGTGCTGCCTTGTAAAGGGAAACTTCACTTTACAAGGCAGCGCCGCTTTAAATTTAAGCTGTCATCTCGCCAATTTCCGGCGACTTGTACAACCCGCACTATGATACATTTACCCCTTGGTGTTAGATTTTTAAATTGGATAATTGTTTAAAATAAGTAAGGTAAAGTGTATTTTTTCAATTTTTCTCATTTTGCTCCTTACTAGCATCCATAAAACAGATACTTATTCCAATATGCTCAATTGAGCTGATAAGAAATAGTTAGACTTAGAAATAATAAGTGCATTCTCATAAAAAACAACAAATTGATCTGTTCATGAAGGTGCAAAAAGTTCCAGTGTTATTTATTGGTCAGATTAAAGTTACAGAAACTGTGCATGGCAGTGCAAGGTAATTTTGAATAAAGCTTATCTCAAACAAAAGTACCCCATTTTTTCCACTTCAGGAAGAGACACACAAGATACATATCACATTCAAAGTAATTAATTGACCTTGTTTTTAGTGAATTGATAGGTTGCATTATCTTGAATATTGGAATTAGCCCATGAACTAACTGCTCCCTTTCAACACAGGCGCTTTTAATTTTAACACCTCTAAATCATGTCTGGATGTTATACTAACAAAACTTTACCGAATATTCATCAATAATTAATCTGTATTGACTCTGTAGAAGAAAAGTGTGCAGTCTCAGGGGTATATATCCGAAACTACAGGTTTGAAAAAGTGGAAATGTTGCCTATAGCATCCAATCAGATTCTAGTTTTCATATTTTTAGTACATTCTACAAAATGACAGCTAGAATCTGATTGGTTGCTATAGGCAACATCCCCAGTGTCCTAGAATGTGTCCTAGAATCTGTGTTTTTGGGATTCCCTGGTTCTAAAATAGAAAATATCTTATAACCTCATTGTACTGAGTTTTCTCATTTTTAACTATTTATTTTGTACAAAACAGCGGCCTCAAATGTGCATAAAAATTCCACTAATAATTGAATGGCTTTAAAATGAATATTGTAGCAAACCAATTAGTGTCAATGAACCTACCACTTGGCAACAGACATCATTTGATTAGTTTTCTCTGTGACTTGATTTTTAACTGTGGTGAACAACAGAGAAAAGCCACCCAAGGATTTTTAAAAATATTTTTTCATCTCTTCCAAATTATATCACTCACTTGGTCCATCCTAGTTGTTTAATACGGTGGCTCCATCGGCTGTTTGGCTGAATGGCTTGTCTAAGTTAGCCACCCATGTGACACACCATAGTCTCCTCAATTGCAGGAAAAACGTGTTACATTTTTTTTTTCCACTTACCTTGTAAAATCTTCCACTGCTGGTCTCTTCCTCCAATTATTCTCTTTATGCTCCCCTTCCATACCAATATGCTCTAGCTACTCCCAACATCCCCCTCAATGCATGATACTGTGTTCCACCAACTACAGTAAGTAAGAGCAGGGACATGTGCTTTCATACACTGATCCATGGTGGTGGCCTCACTGCTCCATGGTCCTCTGGTAGACCACTTGGGCACTACTGTACTAAAAGATATAAACATGCATACAAGCATTTACAAAGACAACCTCTCTTATGTAATATGTAATCACAAGAGTCATTAATGTCTATACTTCAGGCACTATATGGGGAAACAAAAATGTTTCTGATTTTGAAAAGTTCAAAAGAACAGGTCTAGTCGTAGTACATTTGCATATCCTTTTAAGGGCTTGGCTTGATTATTTTATGTTTTTTAAGCATTTTCAAATACAGGAAATTCTGTTAATCGGATGTAAGAGTTTTTCTTGTATTTTTCTTGTATAACTTAAAGAAGGTAGAAAACAACAGTGTACTTGCACCAAACTATATTATGAAAGGTCCTTACAAAATTATAGCAAAGCAAAAGAAGTCAAGGAGAACAATGTACTTTTTAAACCTATTTTACCTGGACATTATTGTACTTATTTAATGTATTTAATATTTTAGGTCTATATTCACACTTACACAAGGAAGCATATCTATACATATGCAATTGCATACTGTATATGATGGATTTACAGTTTTACCATATGTTCATGTTGATGTGATGTTGTACAACTAAAAATATCACCACTATACTCTATGCCTCCATCTGGCCTGCATCCCACCATTGATTTCAACTTTGAGCCTTGTTTAATCCTTATTTATATATTATATAAATCCTGACAGAGATATAGTGTCAAACATTCGAATGTAATCTGTGCTCATATCTATGTGTCAATTTGTGGTCAATTTTCATGTCTTAGAAGTTCTGTGATGCTGTCTAAACCCAGGAATGCCTGTATGTACAATCTCACCATCTGCCCGTTCATTTCAATATCAGGTTCCTCAAATCAAAATGTCATATTTGTGGCCATTAGCCACGGTAGAGTGTATTGTTGAGACAGTTAGAAACGCCTAGAGAGGATCATTCAAGGCAGCTACTTGGCAGATTGCGGCGTTCACGTGTGGATTATGCGCATGGTTGACCTAACACATGCAAAAAAAGGAGACATCATTTTACTGGAAGTGGCTATTTCAATGAAACTCAAGGGATGGAGAGGACACAATTAAGAGGAGTCCCGTTTAGCAAAAGCCTGCAGAGCATTTTTCTCCATGCTCAGAGAGGTGGAAACCAGGCAATGGTCTATACGTTCAATGGGCTGCCTGTTATACATTTCCAGGCACATTGTGTTGTAATAAAAAACTTTCTAGTAAACTGAAGTGACACATAATACAGAAAGTCCCATTGATCTCTCACTAACATGACTGATTGAAGACATAAATGAGATTAAACTGAGCAGTATTTTTCGGAGAGAAATAGAATCCTTGAAATGAATAAAGAGGGTTAGTGAGCTGGACTTTGAAGTGACACTTTTATTCTTTCCACCATGAGTATTTCCTGCAGGATTTGCAGAACTAAAAATGTACTGTCTGTGTAGATTTATTTTCTGTGGACTGTTCCCAAAACAAGAATATGGGCATGCACCTCGGTATGCGAGCCGGACAGGTAGGTGCAGTTGTGCAAACAGAAATCTATTTTCAATTATTAAATAACCTTTATGATTAGCTCAGGTCCGCTCCTCAACTTTTGCAAAAAGTAGTTCCTCTGCACATCCGTAAGCATACCCATAGGAAGAGGTCCATGCGCTGCTAATACTCTGGAATGCCCACCAGATGGTACTTGCAGGGGTCATGCTCTTTTGTTCTGGATAACAAATGACAATTACCCATTAAATACTGCATCCAAAATCTCAAAGCAACTACCTGATTTTACCTACAGAACCACACAGTGAATGCTCCATAAGTGTAGCCAATTGACATATTGATAAAAAGTCTTTTTCGGCATTATACAGGATGGTATACTATTCTCCTTTATAACAAATTAATAATATCCCAAAAACTAAAATGTTTGTTAGTATTTCCATCCTCATTTTAGAGCAGCTTACTTCAATAAACTATAAATCCATTTCTAAATACTCTTTCTTATTAAAATGTAATAATTCTTATATTGTAAGCTAAATTAATCTATATTTAAGTTTATTTCCATCTGTTTTGTACACTGCCATCTGGTATGACAATTCATGTGGATGGAAATAATTGCTGTTAGTTAATTGCTCATTCGCTTGTGACTGGCTAATGTAGCGCCACAATTCTATAAGTGAAAAATTTCATAATTAAATAGGATCTTATGTCACCAGCATCTACAGTATCTTGGGCAATAAAATTAAAAATGACAAACTATTTAATAGGGACAGAAAATTGTTATGTTTATTATATGTAAGTAAATATAACTGTAATGAAGACAACATATTTAGACTAGTCCGAGTACTTTTTTTAAATGACCAATATGAAATCGCTTATCTCAGAGGTTGGTAAAGTCAAGTTGAGATAATGTGATTTTGCAACAGAAAACCTGGCCATAGGCTGATAAATATACATAGTTAAATGTGTACAACCACATCTGAGGGCATGCATTGGTTGTTTTATACATTTGTGAAATGGTGACACAAGCCCCCTCTGGCTCTGCTGAAATATCTTACTCACTTCGTAAATGTAATAGTCTAGAATGTAAACTATTACAGAAATCAATGTTTATTTGTAAGGCGCCACAAAGCTCTGTGGCGCTGTAGTCATACAAAATATATCGCACATGAAAACAGAACAAGTACATATGAGGTTGTCGGTGAAGGTGTATACCTGAGACCAGGTAGAGAGCATGCAAAATACCGCTGCACAAGGTCATCACATCCCCCATTAATTAAATTTGGCCCATAATTTGTGAGCAATATAATGAAATGGGTGGTGCACCCCAAACACTTAGTAGTACATATACAAAAGCTCGGAGAGAAAAGAAAGATGTCATAAATGGGGCACTCTGTGAATTGCTTCTATCGTATGATAAAACCGTATTCTTTATTAGAAATTAATTAAAAGAAAAGAGAAATTCCCATTGATTCCTAGATAGTCACTAGTAACGAAATGATTAAAAACTCAAAACATAGTGTGGAAATGGTGAAAAAAGTATTACAATGAATTAAAATAGCAGACTGACTGCCATGCCCCGCTATGCTGTATATTATATTGTTTGTGTTATTTCCTTATATTATTGCTCAGATCTCTGTTTATGGCTTACAATAAAGCTCTCACTTTAAATAAAAATTTATCAACCGCCTGTGTCCATTCAAGCTAGTAAAGATGTTTATTGTTTTATAATAAAGATCCAATGTTCAAAGAATATCCTCTGTTTTGCACATTAAGATAGGGTTATTTATCTTAATATCAACAATGAGTATTATATAATTCTCTCAGTATTAACTTCACTTGAATGGGGCAGACCAATATCACCAAAATTCTTGGTAATACTGTTTGCTACTGATTGTCCCAATTTCGGTCCAATAATTCCCTAAGAGACAATAGTATCCTTGGTTATAAACAGCTGATCAATAAATTGCAGTTGCTGGCATCAAAATGATTCTGCTTCTTCTAAGCTGCAAGTGAGACTGCAGCTACTAACAACTGATGTCAGTACCGTCAGGGGGAACCATTCAATCCTCCAGAGGGGTCCACTTCTTTAGGATGCTGTGATTGTTGCAATAGCAGCTTCTTGGTTGCACTGACATTAGCTATTGTTATTAGCTGCGCATATTTGCAGCCATGAAGAGGCTCTCGAATCCCCATGCAAAGTTTGAGCTAGCTCTACCCAGATATGGGGAAGAAGCAATGCAGCCTGGTTAATAGATCATAGATACAGTTCAGTTCTGTGCAGTGTTACAAATAATCGTGCTGGTACTCCAGCATGCACAAAGATAAGGAAAGAAGCAATCAAAAGCCAGTGTAGCATACTGAAATAGAAGGGTGCTATCAATACAATTTCTATTGCTACACCACTGTGAAAATGTGCAAATAAATGGGCATATATAACAAGCACTGTCTTTTAAACACCCAATGATAAGGAACGAAAGTGACTATTTATGAAATTCTTCTTTTGGAAAAGCAGTCACAAAAAACTGCTGTTCCTGCGAAGATCTACCTTCTATGTCGTCTAACCGATAACTGATGTGCCCACTGGTTAACACCATATGAAGATGGCGTCAACCATTGGGCATAAGTTCCAAAAGTCTTTGATCTCTGATATGTGCTGTGATCCCATATTTATAAATAGAGGGGATACTTAGAATTGCGGTGGACCCCAAAAATGGCCTTTTTGGGGGATTAGGAGCTTGTTAAATAGGCCCCTAAATCTAAACAGTTACTTAAAGTTTATCACAGATATTTATGTATTGCTGCTTTGCTAGCTAACACCGCACAACAAGTACCAGTCATACTTTTCAGTGAAAGTGATCAAAAGGGTCAATGGTGGATTAATAGAAGATACAGAGTTCTATTTCCAGTCTCCAAAGGACTTGTAGCGATATTGTCAGCTTAAACTTTAATAAAAAAAAAAGTAATCCATTGTTTGTATCTTATCAGGCCAGGTTTTCCAACTAGAGCATAATATCTAGTGTCGTTTTAGTGTCCAATAAGCAGTTTACCACAGATTACTTGATTCATACAAGAGTATAGTCTATTTCATTGGATCTCCGAGAAGTGACAGACTGATTAGATCCATTGTAAGTGATACACTGCAGGGATTAAATCAATGGTCACAAGAAGGACCAAAACTAGTGCTCTCAAAGTCTCTTCTCTCTTTTTTAATTAGTACAATCACCATAATTGCATCCAATTAGTTCAGTGTGAAGTGAATAACGAGGAGGCAGTGCTGGGATGCACTTCTTGTCACTCTGGGAGAGGATGAGCCAATTCACACACCCACCCCCTGTCCATGTGGACAACACACCTGAGCGCATATGACCTCTCTTGCCATACACACAATACTTTTATTTTACATTTGCAAATAGCTAATAAACATTCATTCAGTGGTTAAACAAATGTGCTTCTATGCAATGCTACCCCCACAGACATACAATCTTTAGTTCCCATCCGCACTGATGCTGTTAAACACAACAGTTTGGTAATGAAATACGTAATGGGTAAACTGGAAGCTTAATAAATAGCTGTTGTTTTGTTCTCAACAGTTATATGTATTTAAGTATTTGCTGTACAGATTTTATAATATTCAATAATATTGGTGCATGAATATTTTATATAATTATCCTTTATTTATATAGAGCACACATATTGTATAATCAGCTAATTGTACAGTGCTGTAGAATATGTTGGTGTTATATAAATATTTATGAATCTGTCATCTGTCAGTCTATATCCCAAGTGTTCTTAACATGGGTGCCCATATTGTTTATGGTGGGTTACTATGATGCTATTTTTGAATCACTATAATGTGCAAACAACTAAGAAACAACATATTTATGTAAATAAAAGAAATAGAGTAATTAAGTTAAAACTGAGCCATCAGTACCACAGTTGGTTAAGAGATATTACGGGTATACACATTGAGACACAGTCATTTGGCCTGATCACTAGATCTGCCAATATGGCCACACACACAGATGACCAAATTGGATAAATCAGGTCATTCAGCAGCTGAGTGGGACCACCATACTATATAGAATGAACAAATTGAATGAAAACAAATATTGGATTTTTATTGTTCTCTCCAACAGTGCTGGTGAATGGAAGCCCACATCTTTTGCCATTTTGATTTTTGCTTCTGAATGACACTACATGCTAAGAAAGTCTACTTGGATGGATAAAATATTTCCCAATTGTTTTATTTATTTTGAAATATCTTGGCAAATTATCAGGCTTAGCCGGTTTAGATAAAACCATTAGTTTTATCTAAACCGGCTATGCCTGGTAATTTACCAAGATATTTAAAAATAAATAAAATAAATAATTGTGCACTAACGCTACAGTATTGTAATTATTGAAAGAAAATACATATATACCCTAAAAATGTGTGCAGTACCTGAGCTGAATGTGCATAAATATTTATGTTCTTACACCATTGTTTTAAAATTGTCATAGGCAAAATTATCTTTTTTTTTTTAGTATGCTTGTTCCTTTAGTGCTGTATAAATCATATGTGATGCAATGATACATATTCCAATAGGCTACTAAAATATTGTTCTCTGTATCTCAAATAAAAGCTGTATAAACTGTAGCAAAAAAAACAACAATTCCCACTGTAACCAACATATAAGAAGAACATAAACTACAAGATTCATGGGATAGGGGCAATGCAGTCTGTTCTCCTCTGCAGAGCATGCGCGTGAGGCCTGCACATGAGTGCGAAGGGTTCTCAGATAATAGTGGGTGCAGACAGGGGTGGAACCATCTCCCTTCATGGCAGGGAGTGCGGTGGTTCCAGGGCCCTCCTCGCCTCCAGGCCTGGTAGCCTTTTTATTTAAATTAAGTAATGTATATTTATGGCAGTTTTTAAATTATAATGAGTTTTTACATGACCATCCATGTTCATTGTTATTAATCATAACATTATCTGCTAACTAGATCTTGCTAAATACGGGTCCAGGTCCGCTCTGCTTTACCAGGCACAATACACAGCAGGATACGTCCAATACATATGTGGAATATAAAGTCCCAGCGGAAAACACAGAAAAAAAATAATATTGAATTGCAAATGGATTTTTACAGTTGTTCCTGATGGAACATATTTTCTAGCATCATTATCACTCGGCACTTTCACCAGACCTGTAGCTGGTGCAAAATTGGTGATAGTCACATACCTGAGAGGTGCCCAAAGGCTGAGTCCGACTTTGCCTGGCACTCCCTTACTGCACATTGACTATGTGCCATTTCCCTTCCTGCTCCTGTCATGAATTTGTAGGCTGTGGAAGATGAATTGGATGTTCTTGTGTTCACTGACGTATAGTCCGTTTCTGGCCATGCGCAGTGCTAATTATGCAAAATGGACCACGTATCATATTAACGTTCCTCGATGACTCAGACTCTATAAGTCTACTACACTACAGAAACTTACGACACTGTAATAATTCTGTAGGTATTATTGTAATAACCACAAAGTTGCACTATAATAAAAAACACCTAACATCAATATAAAGTAATAAGTACATTAAAAAAACGACTAAAATGAAATCAATATAGCACAAGGCTTAAAATAATCTTAACCTTTTAATTCCAATTCCAAAGTGATCTTAAAATTATATATAAATCACTGTTATTATATTTATCTGCTATTTTATCATCACAAAAATTCAGAAAAACATTTTATTAATGTTATATTTTATATCAGTTTAATGGCATCTCCGCAGAACTAAGGGATGTTTCTAAAATGTGTCCTTGATAGAAAAAAAATAGGCGTTATTGATACTGAATTGAGTATATTATAGTGATTGATAGAAATAAACATGTTAAGAAAATGAATTGTGTAAGATTATACTAAGCAGCATATTCTCAAACCATTAGTTAGTTGTGTAATTCTTGGTTCTGTAATTATTTCCTTATATTAGACAGTGTTACCTATAGGTTATACAATTTTAAGATACATGTCTTGACCATTAGCTCAGAGGTTTAGCTGGGACGCAAATCACAGAAAACATTTGTTCCATGGCCAATAAAAGTTAAACATCCCTGTAAATGTTGGGGTAATTACTACTTTTTACTATAATCTATTATCCAAAGTGGGCTACATACATTTCTCAAACTGGTACTAATCTTGTGGTGTTTACTCCGTGATGAAGACTGTCCAATGTTTATACAACATTTACAAACAAAATATTTTAGTGTCATACATTTTAAGTCAATACCTTAATCAAGATGCTATAAAGACATTATACCATCATAACTGTTAAATTATTCTTTATTACACCATTTCATCTATTCCTAATTGATTCATTTTAGGATGATTTTATTTCTGTTCAGAACCTCAAATCTGCAAATTCAGCCCAATGCATGTTGGGTAATATGTGTCCAAATTTAGAAAATAGCCATTATGTGAATGTGTATGGAAAGTGAATAAAAGCCTTTTATAAGATATGGTCAATAAGTCTGAAACCTTTAAGATCTGCTGTCTGTCCCAAAAGTAGCCATCATGGGTCTTGCTGTCAAACATCATTGTGTCACATCTAGGATACAATACAGATAAGACAATGCACTTCATATGATGTTATTATACACATTAATTTCATAGTTGCTTACTCCTAAATTTCTGGGAGATCAGGCTAATCTCCTCCCAGTTCCTAAAGACCGAAGTAGTAAAGTGGCGGGGGTAGGGCTTGTGAGGCGAATTGTTCATCATCGTGGGACCAAATGGCACGATCCGCTGGCCCCCACCCCCAACACCCCCCCCCCCATCTCCCGGAGCTGGCCTTGCTTAATTTATATAACATTAACATATTATGCAGCACTTTACAGAGAATATTCAATAATTCACATCAGGCACTGTTCCACTCTCAATACTCTACAACAACAAACACACACTAACATTAACATCCCAGTATGTTTTTGGACTGAGAGAGGAAATTGGAGCACCTGAATGAAACCCACACAAATTTGGGGAGAACATACAAACTCCACACAGATAATGCAGGGGGTGAAATAGAATCCTTGAACCCAGCGCTGTGATGCAACAATGCTAATCATTGTGTCACTATGCCATCCTACTGGGCAAGGCACACTTTACGTCATTGAGGAATTATGAAAGCTTATAAGCATCCTTCTGATAGATCAGGCCTGGCCAAGCTGTGGCTCTCCTGGTGTTATAAAAAACACAAATGCCAGCATGCCTTGCCTGCTATCGGCTGGCTATCTAGTGGTAAAGCATGCTGGGACTTGTAGTTTCACACCACCTGGAGAGCCACATATTGGCCAGTCCTGTGATAGACTGTATTGCATTGTACAGATGTAGTAGATCTAAGTTTACAGTCTTCGGTTCACCATGAATCAGATGTCACAGCTACATGCATACATTATTTTATTATTAATATCTTTTATTTATAAGGCACCGAAAAAGGTCCGCAGTGCCATACATGACATAAATGAGAAAGCAATGATCCATAACACATTATATGAAGAACAAAATACAAAGACAATATGGAAAAACAAAAATACAGATAACACGCTAATGCACATCAAAAGGGACAGTAAGTGAGAGTGACCAACGTGAAGTAACTGAAGTGAGCTTAAGAAAACAGGGCTAGGGAAGCAGGCCAAGTAGTACAGGGTGATCCAGCACTAATAGACCAATGATCAACGCTTTGTTAGCGCTCAATCAAACCTAACTTACAAAATGTAAAATAAATCCAGCAAGCATATAATTAAGTGATGATGTATAAATCAGCATTTCACAGTATCCAAACCAGCAGGTATCCACTAGAACGATTGCTGGATACAATGTTACCATTATCTCTCTAACTGGTGCTAATTGAGGAGCCAGTTGAACTAAATTATTCAATTAAGTCCGTTCCACCTGTAAATTTCCCAAAATATGGCACCGTGAAATAGATGAGATTAAAAAGCAAAATGCTACCAAGAGGTTATGTTTTGAGGCTGAACTGGGACAGTACGTGTTAAAATTATAGAAAGTACATTAAGTTGTGCCCCCACTATTTATAATTTTACAATTATTACTTTTAAGCACTTTTCTAAAAGAACTATAATTATTTAACAAGGGTAGAGGGGTCAACCTCTTAAACATGAAACACATCATTCATAAGTTTGAGCGGGAAAAAATAAAGAAATGTTGAAAAAAACCAAAAATCAGACACCTAAAATGTAGATAATATGTTGCGCTCAGTTTTTGTTTAGTAGATTAAGTTAGTGAATTGTTGGTCAGAAGCTGTTTAAATCTGAAGGTGTCCAGCCTGCCAGTTATAGTTGAAATCAAGTTTGATTCATCGCTAATAAACCAATGAGCATTGCTATGTAGTAAGCATATAAATAAGTAATCATATATAAATCCATATTTCACAGTGTCCATGCTAGCAGTTATCCACTAGTTCAGAACGATTACTGGATGAAATGTCACAACACATAAGAAGGTTGTTTTGTGCTTAATTCAAATGACCATATAGCAAGAGGCCAGGGGATATCCCAATGTATGGACTATTGTGGACATTGTCCAATCAGATTTTTCTATCTATTTGGTTAAATCTGAGCATTATATGACTAGCCACATATTCAGGATATTGTATTCAAAAAGCAACTTGTTAATACTTTCATCAACAAATGCTGAGCTGACCTCTGACTTTGTGATTTCGTCTTTTGGCACAATTTAATGATTGTATCTGTGGCAAATTTGACTACAGACACGAAGGCCAAATTATCACAGATACAAACATTTGGATCCAGTCACTTGGTGGATGGGTAAGCTAACCAAATCACAAGAAAAAAACTTTTTTTTTCTTTACGATGTTGTCAAAAGCTGACACCCTTTTTCATTCAGTCTGGTCAAAATTCTGCCTAAAACAAATTTTAATGCGGCCACACATTTGGGCTCCACAAATATTTATGTATAACCAATTTGGTTGCAATCAACTAAATTAGCCAATGAAAAACTGACATTGTGTGGTAATAATTAAACTCTTCAAATTATTAAAAAACAAAAAATGACAGATGTATTCTCTGGGCCAAAAGCACAATTTAGCTCCCTTTGGAAGGGATTGCTTATAATATTAGCCAATGGTTGGTATTAACCATTGTCATCTGTCATAGTGGCAATTAAAGTAACCAATACAAACTAATACCATTGGTAGCATGTGATAATGTGAAATTTGCATTTTGGTATACAAATGAGTGTCTAATTTTATTAAGTTGCATGCTTCAAATACATAATTGTCTTTCCTTTTATTTAAATATTAATTTGTTTTATTTTGTTACAAACATACATCATACTCTTTTGAAGAGTATACAGCGAAAGCAATAGTGAGATTGAAAATGATGTACAGGCAAACATGAAAAAAAACAAGTGCATATTGTACGTCAAATAAATGATAAATCACAGGAGGTGAATTGGTAATAATACCAGGTCACCAGCTAAGCTAAGTACAGGACTTCAGGGAGACCTCAGTTTCATTCAACTTTATTTAAACAGTTTGTCAGTGAAAGTATTATATTTCATATGTTTATTTAATTATATGTTATATTTTATTCTATTTGCCATAATATTGTTGCATAGCCACTGTTTGTAATTGGAAAATAATGAACATTAGCACCTAGTCAAGTCATCAGAAAGAGGTCACCGTTCATTGTCATTGTAATTAAATTGGCTGCTAAGCACAACATTTACATTGAAATTCACTTTTAACTGTATGCTCACTGTGTAACTTGAAAGTGTAAACTTGTATATAACATATATAGGAAATTGCATTGTCCAGTTGTATATACGTAATTATGTGGCATTATACATCACAGCTGGGGACATACTGATTGAGGCTCTAATGGGATCCAAATTCAAGTGTGTAGTGGGATCACTTCCTGATCAATAGACAAAGATACTCTATTATCAAAGGCTCAAGTTAGTAAACATGCACAATTAATAGTGATTCTTACGAAGTGAGAGGGAGCAATCCACATAGCAGTAAAGTGAATCAAAAACACAAAGATTCTGATGTAGACTTGGATACAAGTACATTTACGTATTGCAATTTTTGGCAACGTTAAATTTGCCGCACTGCACATATGCACAACTTGCTCTAGTATTTTGATCTGCATGTATCTAACACTTGCAGCCACTTGCACTTCAAGAGGCATATCAGCTGCTGCAGAGGCAGAACTAGTGAGCTGTGGGCCCCGGTTCATGGAGGTGTGGATGAGGGTACCGGGGCCCCCGACCCTCTGCATCTGCTATGCAGCGGGCTCCATTATCTCCATGGGCCCCGGTGCACTGCATCTGCTGCACCAATGTTAGTTCTGCCACTGAACTGCAGGTATTTTACAGTAGGGGAGTGACGATGCACGCTAACCACGACCCCCTGAACTATGCACATATACAGGGTTTGAGATACATCTGACATGTGTGGTTTATTGGCATATTTCATGTACCTACATGAAATGGATACATGTTCTGTGCTTGTTATTCAAGTACTAACTTGCACATTGGTTACTTCTCTATACAGAGCTGAGATGCGTCTATGCATAACACAACTCTAAATATGGCCGGACATGCATCTGTACTGTAAACTTTTGTGCAACTCTAAATATGGGCATCTGTACTGATTTGCACAAGCACATGTTTGTAAACTTACGTGCAACTGTAAATCACCCCCAAAGTGTTCAAATATAGTTTAGCCAATATTTTCACCAATCATGTGTGGAGAGTAGTATAGAAATACATGAGGGCAGTGGTATATGATATGCATGTGGAGAGTTTTATATGAAATAAATGTGGAGAGTTGTATATGAAATACATATGGAGAGTGGTATATAAAACACATGAGGGCAGTGGTATATGATATACATGTGGAGAGTTTTCTATTAAATAAATGTGGAGAGTTGTATATGAAATACATGTAGAGAGCGGTATATGATATACATGAAGGCAGTTGTATATGATATACATGTGGAGAGCTTTCTATTAAATAAATGTGGAAAGATGTATATGAAATACATATGGATGGTGGTATATGAAATACTTGTAGAGAGTGGTATATGATATACATGGGGGCAGTGATATATGAAATACACATGTGGAGAGTATTTTGTGAAATACTTGAGAGTAGAGATGGTCAGGCTCGGTTCCTCGAGAACCAAACACACCCAAACCTGGAAGATCCGAGTACCAAGCCGAGCCGGCTTGGTACTTTCGCGCACCCTCGGAATAGAAAACGAGACAAAACGTTGTTGTTACGTCGTCGGATCTCGCGATTTTCGGATTCGTTTTTAAGATCCATTATAACGGTGGGTGGGAGGGAGAGCGGGCCCCAAGACAATTCCATTTTGCACCATTTTTCTTTTCTGCCACTGCTGTGTGCCAATGTGTCCTAGATGTGCTAGGCACTGCTATGTGTTTGTGTCATTGCTCTGTCGCTTAGCATCCAGCCAGGTCGCTGCAGTATTTGTCCGAAAGTGTATAAAAATAATGTTGTGACCTGTGAGGTGGTCAAAATTGACTACAAATGACTTGAAATGAGTGTTATTGAAGTTAATAATAATGTAGGAACAAAAAAAAAGCAAAAATATGTGATTTTAAAACCAAGACACACGAGGGCAGTTTTGCCAAAACCAAAACCAAAACACGAAGCTAATCCAGATCCAAAACCAAAACCAGTTCACAGGGGTCAGTGAGCATCTCTACATGAGAGTAGTGGTATATTATATACAAGTTGAGAGTGGTATATGAAATATATGTGGAGAGTTGTATATGAAATACCTATGGAGAGTGGTATATGACATAGATTGTAAGCTTGCGAGCAGGGCCTTCTCACCTCTTTGTCTGTTTTACCCAGTTTGTTTATTAGTTTATTATGTTTGTCCCCAATTGTAAAGCGCTACAGAATATGTTGGCGCTATATAAATAAATGATGATGATGATGATGATGTAGAGTGTGGTATATGACATACACGTGGAAAGTGGTATATGAAAGAGTTGCATGTGTAGTAAGAAGCAGGATAGACAGATTTCTATATACAAAGAGAAGAGTTCCTTGTGTCAGTCAGAGGACACAGCCAAGACACGGATATCAGTGTGAAAGTAACTCTTACTATTATGGAGTGATAATGGAGTTATTGTGTAAAGGTGTGCATCATTGTCAGTGTGATTAGTGGAGTGTTTTATAGTATAAATGTATGATAGGTTGTGTATTGCTGATCTCTGAATGTGTTTCAGTTGATTGTTGAAATGTATGTGAAAGTGTGTATTATTGTCACTCCATGCTATTGTGGGTTAACCATCCCATTAATTGTAAGTTCATTGTATTTGTCTTTCTAGGTAAAAAAAACAATTCCCTCCAAAAGTTAATCAAATCCTCATGCAAAAAAATTTGTGGCTTGTTTTGCATCACTACTCCATCGGGATACTGTATAATATTCAGTACCAAATCAGTGCTTGGAGATTATCCCCATTATTCAATAATAATAATACAGTATAATTGCAGTGATTGCCAGGCATCTGGACTACAAGCTCACAATTGTTATAGTGAATATATTACTTAGATTAAGAGCAAATAGTTCATGAGAGTGAATGTAAAGTTTAGCAAAGTCCTATTTGTGCAATTATCTATACCATAGAAAAGAATGCTGAGCTGTGGATAGATTATGACAGTATGCCAATATAAGCTGCATTACAGGGAGTGCGGAAGGAAATCCAGACAACACTATGATGGATGTGTAAATCTATCTATCATTGTGAGACCTACACAGAGTAATCAGAGAGTGAAAGGAAATGATTGTGATTTACATACTGAACAGACAAGTAGTCTTGTTCAACTTGTATACCTAAATAGAAGGAAGGTCATTTATACCTGATATATATTTAAGAACTACGTAGTAGTGATACTACCTCATGTTGGGAGAGTTGTTCTAGAGTACAAAAGAAGGCATAAAACAAATATTGAAGGGTAAATTTTCAGTGATGGGCTTTGAAGACAGAACAATAACTGCAATAAGCGTAGCTACCACAATGTATATTATAGAATGATGGGATGCGACATAGATATGGGGATTTTTTACTGACTTCATGAAATAGAACTAGGCCTGGATTTAGCCTTTACTAAGGCAGAATATCTCACAAGAAGCAGTGCTCTGCTCCATCTGAAAGTGACAATAGAAGGTCCACACACCTCGAGAAGTGTAACTTCCAGAATAGTCTGCCACCACAGCACTAATCCCTTATACAAACACTTCCATATGTTTGCTACTATGTAAAAGTAATTTCCTCATTATAAGAAATAATGTATCACCCCATTTGGACCTATTGCAGTATCTTTAATTGTACTGTTTGTTGTAATAGGAGATAATATATAACTTATTCAGATATGAATTAGTATGAAGCAATAAGATGTGTTACAACTGATGCTATATACAGGAAGAAACAAAAGGGGTTATAATGTAAAATAAAAGACCCATTGTGGGGTACATTTAAATAGGTTATTACATGTTGCAATTAGTACAGTAAATAGCACACTGTATTATTGATTGTAATATATATGCAATATCACTGTGACTATTTCCAATATCTATTATTGTATCCTCATTTTTATTACACAAACTCCAGTTGCAAATGTTGATTAACATCTTGTATTATTTCGCAATACACGTTTTGCACTCTATTTAAAAATATACATATAGAACTATTCTCACTATTCTGTTTATTTACAGATGTTGTGTTAGAGTTCTTACAGTCACATGTGAGTGCATACTTATCACATAGTAGTATTCCTATAAAGACACAGATCATTATATGTATATCATTCTTCTATACAAATATAATTCATATTATTACACTTCTAAATTGGAGAGATTATCCAAGATATAGGAGAGTTACAGAGACCCCTTATCTCCCTGCTTACCACAATCAGTTTTTGTGTTCACACCACCTTATTAATGCATTGAGCAGAATTAAAATGTCACTAATCTCTTAATATTAGTAAAATATTACATTTTCTCTCTGCTCATAATTTTGCTGCGACTCTGTATTGTCATTTCCAGCCAATAATTGTAATATTTTCCCATTCCCTTGTCCTTTACTCTGTTACCCTCTTTTCTTATTTCTTTGCATGTCTTTCTGCGTATGTCTCTTTACATTCTCGTGGTCTCCCCAGTGTTTCTCTCTCTATACTCATCCTTTCCCCCACCTCTTCCTCTCTCTGTATCACTCTCTCCCCTCTCTGCTCATCCTCTCCCCTCTCTCCTGGGTGGGTCCAGGCTGAGTCAGGATGCTGTGTCTGAGTGTGTCGGGTTGGGGGGGAGCCCGGAGTCCCCGCTGCGCCCCGCTGGGCTATTCAATGTTGTTAACAGACACTTTCCTCGGGCTGAGACCCCGCTGAGCGACTCATCAACTCCCTGAGTGACTGCAATATACTTCGGGAAGATTGGAGAGGGGGCCTGGGCGGGGGGGCTTTGTTTGCTAGCAGCGCCCCCGCCTATAAATCCAGCGCTTGACCCACTCAGCTATCAGAAGATACATCTGCTACAGGACTAAACTGTGCCCTCTGGCAGAGTGACCTGGTGCAAGGAAGCCAATTCCCTATAGGAAGAGTGACAGAGAGTGACAGGGACCCGAGCACAGTGGCAAAGTGGCACATAGTGTAACACAGGGACAAGTGACACAGTGGCAGGGAGAGGACGAAGCATAGGAAGTTTCCTACAGTTATTGCTAGTAATTGGACAGTGCAGACAAGGTAGTGGTAAAGTATCGAGGGGCATACAGGGGATTGGATTTATTGGAACTGAACCTCTAGTGACTCGCTGAGGGGTATCATGGAGATATCATATGCCCACCTCCTCTTACTGACGCTGTGGATATTGGCTGCTGATGCTTCACGTCGCAAAATTCTTCTACCCATCAAACCTGAGCAGGACCCTTTACCGTCTAAGTCCCAGATAGGTGAGTGACACTGGGAACCAGGTGATGTAAATGTATAAGACTCATGTTCATGTTAGACAGATCCGCTGTTCAGCAGGTGTTGAGGTGCAGTAGGTGAAGCAGGGGTAACGGGACCTCTATAGATCTCCGGCCAGGGGCATGTTGGATATGTGTTTAGCTGTACTTAGTGCATGACTTGTGCTGAATTGCGCTCTTTGCACATTTAGTGAACTCTGGTGTCAGGTTGTCTACCACTTTATGGCTAAGGAGGGAAGGCAGAGCTATTATTGCAGTGAAACTGTGTTTTTGAGGAGACTCGGGGAATGTTCTGTCACAGTAATCGCTCCCATAGGAAGAGAATTGCTTATTAGTTGCTATGAGAGAATGTTTATGTAACTCAGCCCCATTACACAGAGCTCTTCAGCTGCCAGAGCTTGATTTAGTCATGCCCCAGTCCGATATTCGGGGTTCTGAACTTTCTGTCAGATTCTCCCCTTTAATTGTTCCCCTTAATTCCTCAGTAACCGCAATATTGCACTAAAACAACTAAAAGTACCATCTGGCTTGCAGAACCAGTTCACTCGTTTTTTCTGTTACACACCAGCTTTGGGCACCCTGTGGATGTGCAGTTGCAGTGCAGCTGTGTAATTCTCCATAAGTCCTCATACTGGTAGGGTTTGCTACGACCTGTAGTTCCACAGCAGCTTTAGAGCCACAAGTTACCTCTGTATACACAATACTGTTTGTTCAACTTTGTTTGCCCTTTTGCCAAGTGTCTGCAAGTTGGCTGCCTGCTACTGTGTGTTTGTTTGTTTGGCATGTAATTTGCACTGTAGCTTTTTGTTTTCACTCATGCTTAGTATAATACAGGTTTTATGTGCCTCATAACGTGTTCAAACCATGTCAGTTTTTCCTATATGCATGCACTTATTTTTTAGCTGTTCCTGTTCTGCCTAGCTGTTCACATGATCCTCTCTGTGGATCATAATGGCTATGCAGGGGTTAGCAGGAGTTGTTTGTGGGATGCAGTTGGAGCAGAATTTTGTCTGGTTACAGTACCTCAGAGGCAGCGTCTGGCTCCAGCACATTCCTCTCACACACCCGCAACCTCTGCCAGGAATCAGCATAGCCAACAGCTGCACCAACTTCACTGTAATATATTCCAGAAGGGAAAAGAGGCAAAGTACATATTCTATGGGACGCCACTCTGTGTATACTGTATAACAACTGAAGAGATTGGCCACTGACACTTTGTGACTTTCTTGTCTTCATACAGGTTGTCATCTTGGAGATAAAACGTACTCCCTAGAGGATACATGGCATCCAGACCTGGGAAAACCATTTGGAGTAGCCTACTGCGTGGTGTGCCGTTGTGAGGTGGTAAGCACTGACATGGAGAATACTTTAGTTGGACGCAGTCAAACAAGAACATAAACAGAAACAGAACATAAATGTAAAAATTCTGTACCCTAGAGGTGGTATGAGGAAGCTAGGTAGAGCAGGTTAAAGAGAGAATAGGAAATGTACGTATCTACAGGTAGTTAAAGAACAAAACAATAAGCAGCCATTAGAAATGGAAAATGGTCTGGCTATTCAGAAGTAGTGAAGCAGCCAGACTGTGCAGTGATTGATTGCTAATTACTAGATGCATAATGAACTAAAAGGCCAGTAGGAGCAGGCAGTAATGTGTTAAGAGAAAGTCTTTGTTTTGTGTATTGTAAGGCTCAGTTTGTGGGCAATTAGTGAGTGGTAATAGAAAGATGCACTCCATCATTATAAACTTATTATCCCCTGATTAAAGACGTGATGCTAGGAGCTCTTCAATCAAGACCTGTTTCAGGGCAAGAAGGCAACTTAACATCATCACTTTTCTTTCATGTGCCCCTACGTCTGTTCTTCTCTAGGTTTCTTTGTGTCTAAGAGGTAAAATTAAGTAGCACTTTTATAAAAATTGTTGTTGTTTTTTTTCTTCTGTTAGCAACGGAACCGTTGGGGAAAAGAATCTGGGAAGATCAGTTGTAAAAGTGTCAAGAATCACTGCCCGACACCCACCTGTGCTAATCCCGTTGAAGTCCCTGGGCAGTGCTGCCGGGTTTGCCCCAAGAGTAAGAACTCAAGACTTCTCTGACTCCTTTCCTGTGCTGTTTATTCTACACTCTATCTCCTTTTTTGCCCTGTATTTCTCATGCTGTATTCTTCTGAGAAACTTTCCGCAAGAGTCTCTGAACTTCCATTTTGCTGTTTTAATTATGTTGTGAACTATTTACTAGTCTTTTTCTTGCCAACTTATGTAACTCTTTCTTTGACACTCTTACATGTTTTCTGTTTTTATTCGTGCAGCTCCTCCTCCTCCTCTTCTTGTGAAGAAATCAGAATTTATTTTTGATGAGTTTGAGTATTTTCAAGAAAAGGATGATGACCTTTATAACGATCGCTCCTACCTGAGCTCTGATGACGTCGGTGTAGGGGAAAGTCGAACAGGTAACAATCACCAGTCTGATGTGGAATATATTGATAGATGGACAGATTTTTTACAAAGTTTTGTTATATGAAACAAATAGGCATAACAGTATTGTTGAGCACATCTTTGAAACAGCTTTTATTTATTAAGAAAGGGGGTGTGGCATAGGGACACGAGCCAAATCCTCACAATGATTTGGGGACAGGGATCAAAACCCCTGCATTAACTGTTTCATTGCTTACTAGTCAATTCATACTCTAATTAACTAGTTCCATATTATGGGTTGTGATAATCTGAAATCATTTCTGGGTATATTATTACTTTTCAATATGATTAAGTATAAATCAGTCATTACATGCTACTCTTGCTTGACTATCATGTTGTCTTGTTATACAATAATATATGTATATGTTAATATGTTTGCAAACATTCATCATCCATAGCACAGCATGTCATGTTGTATTTGTGTGTTATGCTTTGACAGAATATGTCGCCTTTTTGACTGCTTCCAGCCGTGCTTGGCCCCCAGTCAGCAGTGGTCTTGCCAAAGCTAAATTCAATTTGCAACGTTCCAATCTACTCTTCTCCATCACCTACAAAGGGTCAGAAAGCATCTGCATGTTAATCTTGTTTGTTTGGTCTTTCTCTGTCTTGTCTTTATCTCCCTCATTGATGTTTCTCCTCACTGCTTCTGGACGTTCGTTCTGTTTTACTCACATATTTACTCTGCTGCTGTTTTAATTGTTCAGTCACATTGTCTCTCCCTTCTTTCTATCTCGCACTATTTCACTGTCTGTTTTACTCTCCTCTGAGTTGTGTGGCTGATTTCTGTTGTATCCTTTCCATACAGTTCCCTTCTCTTTATTAATTTGAGTCATATTTAAAAGTCAAGCTCTACAATCACAATCAGAGTCAAGTTCTACAATCTACCTTTTGCTGCCCATCCATATGTCTTCTGGCTTTTGTGATTTAAACCTTTTTCCCATATAGTGCTATCAGTTCATGTTTACCATTCACCTGTGATTACCACAACTATCTAACTATATTGATGTAATCTTTCTGTCACTAAGGATGGACAACCTTTCCCGTGTTCGTTTCTCAGACTCCGACGGCACTGTGCTGTTTGAGCACCCTGTGCACAGAGTTGGGTACCCACCCAGTGACACAGTAAGTAAACATCTTTGTTTTCTCTGTTTTTTTGACAATCATCTTTACTCTCCACCACTAATGAGACTATTTTATATTCCAGATCTGTGGTATATGGAGGTCAATGCCTCGCGCATCTCTGCACCTTCTGCGTTTGGGACATATTGTGGTTTCCTTGGTCACCACAACTCTTTCCGAGCCTGAAATCTCTGGCAAGATCGTCCGTCACAAAGCTCTGTTTTCAGGTAATGGCACAGAAAGCAAACATACCTAAACTGGGGAAAATATTACAACACAGGAAAAAAGTGTTATAATATTGGACAGAGTACAGACTAGATGCATACTGTATTTATAAGGTGTGTACCTATTGCTAAGGAGAAAAAGAACCAGGGAAATACAAAGGCAATGTTACTGTACAAAGCTTGATAGCAGTGAGACAGGGAATGCAAAGAAATGTCATTCTGATTGTTGTGTCTTATTTGTTACAGAGTCTTTCAGTGCCCTCCTAACACCAGAAACCCAAGAGGAATCATTTCAACGAGGTCTTGCAATGCTGACACTTAGTGATGTGGACGACAATCTACACTTCATCCTAATGCTCAGAGGAATACAAGGAGGAGAAACAGGTGAGAACTTTAGAGTCTGCAAAAAAGGAAAAGAGGTGGAATATAGGAGGTGGCATAAGATGACCACACAGAACCAGGGGTAGCCGGCCTGTTTACCAGTGCAGTCAGAGATTCCAAAGGAGAAAAAAAAACAGTGATGCAGTTAAGAGTTCATAACCCACATTTATTAACCCTTTGAGGCCAGAGGACTATGACCATGCCAATTTTCATGGCTTTGCACTGTGTTTGTTTTGCCGGGAATTGCTTTTAAATTTCTCTTTCTACCCAAGCTATTTTTATTTTTTTTCCACAGGTAGAGGTTTATTTTTTTGTAACATATTGCAATAGATATATTTTTATTTTAGAACCAATAGTCAGGGAAAATTCCATAATGTTTTCCAATATTACTTTTACATTTACACAGCAATCCTAGAAATTGACTCTAAATTGACTAGTACAGGGATACCAAATATGTAAACTTTTAAGGTCTTAGGGAGTTTTAGGGACGGAAGGAGGGATGTGTTTTTACAGTTACTATTAGATCTATGTCAGCAAAGATCTAATACTAATATCATGCATGCATTAGTGGAGGCAACTATTCCAACAAGGACACAGACCTGTTGACCTGGAAGAAGTCTGTAGTGATGTCACATGGTGTTACCACTGGGGAATCCTTGTATAAGGCAGAATTACTACAGTGATGTTGTACTGTACAAGCAGCTTTCAGTTTTGCTGTTTGCAAAGAACGCGAGTTTGTTGTCCCATTGCTACACCTGACATATGTAATTGACAGCTGTGCAGGAGAGAGAGGCGTTTACGCAGGAGTATAATCCCTTCATTTCCGTTATTACATTTAAAAATGTCAAACTGCACTAATGCAACAGCATATGTGGCATTTCTAAACACCATATTGCATTAAAGGGTCTGAGATATCTATATAAGCCAGCACAGTGTTTTTGGTGGAGAATGTTGTGTGGAAACGCCCTCTTTTCTGGTACTCTACCAGGATGTGGTTGTTCTGTCAACGTTCGGGAGGAATAGGGGAACAATTTAATCACATGTTGAAAAATAAAAACAGAACTTCTGCAAAAGGGAAATAGCTGTAAACCTGTCTAACGTGAGGCTGTACTGCAGAACTTGTATAGTGGAGCAAATAGCACGAAAACAAATCCACTGGGAACTGTGAAAAATGAGTAATAAAAAGGGAGTGATTTGAGGAAAGGAATTTGAATTTTGTTTTTGAAATTTCTTTTATATCTCTTGATGTTTCTTTCCTTTCATTACAGAACGGATTCCAATAACTGTGCAAATCTTACATCAGAACCATGTAATACGGGAGCTGTATGCCAATATTACTATACAGGTGAGTCATACATGTGTTTCATGACTGATAGTGTAGTATGCTCACTATTATAGTGTCCATATGTATAGTTTGTGGTAATTCACTGCATATTTTGTATAATTAATTAAATTATTTCACCTTTTCCCTTATCTTCCTCAACATTTGCATGGCTTTCATTACTCACTACTAATGTCCATGACAGGAACCAGACTTTGCAGAGGTTTTGCCAGATCTCTCCAGCCGTGAGATGCAATGGCTTGCTCAGGGACAATTGAAGATCGCAGTGCTGACAGAGGGAAGACATGAACAGCACATATCAGGCGTCATCACTGTCAGGAAGTCATGTGATAGTAAGTCGAAAAAACACTCTTGTGTCACATGATACAGGTGATCCTAGTTGGGTGATTCAGTCAGGTTATAGAGATTGCACAGGATTGACACCTCAAGCTGAATTGTATAATTGCGTTATTTTAGTGAAATTGACCTGAAAGACCAACAGTAGAGGTGTAGGTGTGTGTACTAGGCCAAAAAGGGCATCAATGATTATATTCATATCTGCTCTTGTGACGCTCTTCACCCTGCTATCGCTAAGTATCCCAACTGATTGTATTAAATAATGCAGTTTAGCCGGGGATATCCATCCCCTTTTAAATAGCACAAAGCAAGGAACCTGAACAAGGACTACTGTGATCTATTATAAGGCCTGCTCCTGAAAACAGTAAAAGTGTCCAGAGAGGACAGCTAGTGCTGTGCAATTCTTGATATACAAAAGTTTACCATCAAATACATTGCTAAGAAGTCTACCTTCTCCTATAGGAGGCAGATTTGCTATAGGCAGTGGCAGACATTATACTGATTGTGACATAGTTGTTGAATGGTAACATGTTTTGCAGTAAAGCAGATGTAAATATAGCTGATGTAGTAGACTGACATATGCATTAAATTGAGGCACGGTTGGTGGTATAGGTTTTCAAGTGAGTCAGAGATTAAAGTTAAATGTTAGCTATAGTGCTAGACACGCACATTGTAATATATGTCCTTTAATACCTTAGTCCTGCAGAGTGTGTTGTCAGGAGGTGACGCTTTGAACCCCACAAAGACTGGATCAGTGGGCTCAGCAACCATCACCCTACATGAGAATGGAACACTGGAGTATCAGGTACAGTGTGTGGAAACGTATTTCTTGGATCCCTAGATACTTATTTTCGTGGTCTAACTGGGATTTTGGATTTTCACTGGAGAATGTATCTGATTGAGGGCACTTCACTTCATCCTTATGGTTTTAACTGGTACCCATTATAATTCATGTCCTCTGTTTACAGCTTCAAGTCGCTGGTATCATGAGTGCAGTAACAGCAGTAACCTTGGAGACCAAACCTCGAAGAAAGATTAGGAGAAATATTCTACATGATCTTACAAAGAACTACTTTGACGGGAGAGTAAGTAAAAGCATATAATGGCTTGTGACTGGAAGGGAAATTGTTCAGCAGAAGTTATACATGGAGGCATGGTTTGAGAGAATATTTAAAATGTAAATAGTGCCCCTAGAGGTAATCTAGTGCTGTGCATGCTCATATAGTAAAGTGACGATGGGTATAGTTGATGACGTGTGCTGCTATCTCACTGTACAGTACAGGAGGTGCTGGCACGTTGATATTGAATGCTGGTACAATCACTATATGCAGGGACTTCAGTGCTTAGAAGCACAGCTGGTGACAATAGGTGAATGCCCAATAACAACATATATACCATTTAACGTCACTTGTTTGCTTCTCCAAATAGGCTTGGGGCTTATGGACAGGCGCCAATGCTCGAGACCTGCATATGCTACTTCAGAGTGAACTATTCTTCAACATAATCACAAAGGATTACCAAGAAGGAGAGCTGAGGGGGCAGATCACACCTTTACTATACAGCGGGTTGTGGGCAAAGCATGAGGGTGAGTTTGAAAACATCACTGAATATATATATATATATGTTTGACAGCTTACATACCGTTGTTGTGGGGTTTTCTCTCTATCTATTATCTATCTTTGTATTTAACCTTTATCCCTTCATATGCGCTATGTTTGCAGAAACAGTGGCATTGTGGGGTATACACTGCTGCCCGTTCTGTTTGACTAAGTCTGAGCTTGTCCCATACCCTTTATTCTACTCTTTAAATCTTTTTCTCTATATGCTATTCTGATCCAAGTCTTATAATCTCTGTTCTTCAAAGTGTGAGGTGGGTCACAACATGGAATCTGTCTAGATTAACCCTTTGCTTGAATCTTCATGAGCATCATACCGTCTGTCCTCATTCTGCAACTTTTATCTGCTTGGCATTTAATGCGTGTTGCTTTGTTTATGTAGAGCTTCCAATACCTTTGGCTGGTCAGTTCGTCTCACCACCTCTCAAGACAGGGTCGGCAGGCCATGCCTGGGTGTCTCTGGATGAGCACTGTCACCTGCATTATCAGATTGTGGTGACTGGACTGGGACGTGCGGAGGATGCAACACTGAATGCACACTTGCATGGGTTTGCCGAGCTGGGTGAGGTCAGCGAGAGCTCCAACGGACACAAGAGGCTGCTGAAAGGTTTCTATGGATCAGAGGTGAGATTGCAGGGGCGAGATCTGCGGGACTGAGAGTGAGAGAATAAAGGTCATTTATAAAAGTGCAAAATGAATTGCCTCCAGCAGTGCACATGTTATTTGCCCCTAACTTGTGCATTTGCACCTGTTTTTTTTTATAGAGAAGCATATGGGTTTGTGGGCCAAGATAGTAGCATCTGAAGGGGTGCAAATTTGACATCTTCTGATGGTAAAAGCCAGGGTCGGATCTAGATAAAAAAAAAAAAATTTGGGGTGGGGGGCGATTTAGGGGGGGGGGGGGGGGGTTTAGTCCCTGCCCCCTTTTTGATAACTAAGTCTGCCTGCGGTTGCACACTATGTGCAGGTCCGTTCGGCAGAGACAGGCAGGGAGAGTGTGCTCCCTGGCTGTTCTGATTGTGTTTAATTAGAGCAGCTGGACAGCACACTCTTCCTGCCGAACGGACCAGCACATAGTGTGCAGCCGCCAGCAACAAGCCCCTGAAAGGGGGGGGCGATCGCCCCAATCGCTCCATCCTGGATCCGCCACTGGTAGAAGCTGGGCAGATAGTCCCTTGCTGAGTATGAGCTAGGCACATTTTGCACCAAATAGAAAAAAACAAGGTTGGACACGACACATTGAAGGTAGCATTCCTGTTTATCGAGGGCTGTAAAGCATTTTTCTCCCCACAAAGGGACATGAATATTACACATACCTGACGATGGTAGTAACCATCCTTCAGTCTATACTCTCAATGGGATGCTTTTTGCATCTTCTAGTTTCACTTTATGTGGGAAAGAGCATTTCGACCAATATAAAAAAATTAAAACACACAAAATTGACACATGTAGTAGAGGCAGTCCTGATGGTCCCTTACATAATTAATTTAATATATAATTGAGGCGAAACCGAGCAGTGTTTTTGGAGAAAAACTGAAAAATGTACAAATAGATTTTCATGGGGCAATTTCTAAGAAACAGAATGTTTTGCACTTTTGTAAATGACCTATCGTGCCTATGGTTCATTACCTGAGGGTGTGGAAACTTTCTATTTTTTTTTCTGAATGTGACAGAATTAGAAAGCATGTCATTACAGGAAAATGTGGAGGAATAAAAATGGAAGACTCTACAGCGTTAGACTTATCTGTTATAAAAAACAACAACATATATCCGTCAGGTCCATTCCATTTGTGATAATTCTATTCTTATATCAAGCAATAAATAATCACATTATTACTCTCACCTTTAATTTTACCAGGCTCAGGGTAGTGTTAAGGACCTTGACCTAGAGCTGTTCAGTCACCTGAACAGGGGAACAGCTTTCATTCAAGTGAGCACAAAGTTAAACCCACGTGGAGAGATTCGGGGTCGGGTGAGTAACAGTAACTGTTTATGCTTTGTGTTTATCTCATATGGCAGCTCCTGAACTTGGAAATACATTTCCGTATTCAATTATTTTTTATTATATTATAATTTCATATCACTAGAAACAGCCCCTCATGATTATCTAAATATCTATTACATGAAGTGAAGGGGATGGGAAGATGTTAAATGTTAAACTGTCAATACCAAGAAAAGTTTGTTTAATACTTTATCGCTCCTCCCCTGTTCCTTTTCTAACAGGTACACATTCCGAACAGCTGTGAATCTGGGGGGGTGACACTATCTCCTGAGGACGCAGAGCGTGAGGCTATCGAGAAGAATAATAATCGTAGCCCAGAAGAGCTCCGGAAGGATCCTAGATCTTGCTATTTTGAAGGCAAACTGAGGGCTCATGGGGCCCGATGGGCCCCTGACTATGACAGGAAGTGCTCTGTATGCATCTGTCAGGTGAGGAGGAACCTAGTATATGTAATGTCATGTAGTGTGTGCCATCGAAGACCTGGTAAGGTGTAGATATGTGACTGCATTGTAATACGGCAGACTGGCGGTGGTTTTTATTGATGAAATGCTCACCCCATTATCAGCACTAAATCTAACCACATGCAGTGGTTGGAAGTGTATAGGTAGCACGTGGCTACAAGTCTTCATCCACGCCCTTTAACTATTGCACTACTGAAAAGTGGAGAGGATCTATAATCAGGAATTATTATTTATTGTCGCAGTGGGTTATTTTATACTGTCATGAGTTTATTTTCTCTGTGGGATCAGAAGAAACTTTTAAAACATTTCCAATTAAAGGCAGCATTGGGTGAATAATAGAGTGTGCCTGTTTCCACACGTGGCTTCTTCATGTTGGCTTATATTGTGTTGAATAAATAACCCATACATTTGTAATGGGCTACTTGTCACCTTGAGATTAGATTAGGAAATTTTAGGACTTGGTGATGACTAAATGATTGTTAATTATGTACTGATATATAAAACCACAGATTTGAAAGAGACTTTACTTTTCTCTTCATATAACTGTAAATCAACCAAGGCATCTGACGTACATTACACTAGCAGTTATGTAATTACAGAGTATTTACCCTGTCTCAGTATGTATGGAATGAGCCTCATAAAATAATGCTCTAAACCAGCTGTCTCATTTAAGGATTTTACTTTCTGTATATGTAATTAAGTAGTTAGCCAAGCCGTAAGGGGAGACACTATATACACTGAGGTTTTGGATCACTGTTGAACTGTCTAATTGCCTGTGTTATCTCTCTTTTAGAAGCGCACAGTAATCTGTGACCCCATCGTGTGTCAACCTTTGAACTGCACCCAATCCGTCCATTTGCCTGACCAGTGCTGTCCGGTGTGTGAAGGTGAGTGGTGACTTGCAAACAATCAGGAACAATGTTCCTCTGGGCCTTTGGTAACTTAAGCAGAAATGAACTAGAAAAGAGAAATGTTTTGCATGGTGTAGTGGTGTACAGGGTATTACAGATTTCCGTGTGGCACAAATTACAGTAATATAACAAAGGATTTGAAGAGGATTCCAGTGATAGAGAAAAGTAATTTTCAATACATTTTAAAAGGTAGATAGGGTGTCCTGTAGTTATCATCTTCCAATCTGTGTAAGATCAATATACTACTTTAAATCACAATTTGTTTTGATTTTCTTTTCTGTTCGTTTTGCTCTATAATTCCCCTTGTTTTTTTCAGAGAAAAAAGAAAACCGAGAAGTGAAAAAACAAGGAAGACCCCAAAATGAAGGTGAGACAGATCATTTCCCCTTACATTTCCTCTGTGTACTCCAAAGTCCACTCTTTCTTCCTCTGATCTCATGTCCCTGTCTTTCCATAGTAAGCTTTCTACTCTCTTTCAGGGTGTTATTTTAATGGATTATGGAGGGCAGCTGGAACACGTTGGCATCCAGTGGTTGAACCGTTTGGTCTGGTTTTATGTGCAACATGTTCCTGCAAGGTGAGATTTACCACAATCCCCTGAGTGCTCCCTACCAATCTCTGCCTCAGCTCTACTGATCCATTTCTTTCTTTACCAGAGCTCCTCACAAGACCTACACTGTGTAAGAGAGACCTGCCCACGGCTTACCTGTGCCAATCCCATCCGTGCCAATCCCATGGACTGCTGTAAGAAGTGCCCAGGTAAGAGAAAATGAGAGGAAAAGCAAATCTTACAAGGTGCCACATGCTAAATAGATTTACAAATGACAGTTTGAAGTGAGGAAAGTACATGAAAATTTCAGGTAGAATAGTTAGGACCGTACTACATGAAGTGGTATTTATTGCTATACATGTCTGATAATTCACCACATACTATAGTCAAGGTGATCATTTCCGCATGATTAATTCATTGTTCCATATAGATTAACATATTGCATTATGAGACCAATAGACTGTTCTCCTTTGCAGTTGAAGAGCAAAACCCCTTGGAGTTGGTGGACAGAATGCAGTCAGATGAACCACGACAATGCAAAGTTATGGGTCAACTGTATTCAAACAATAAGAGATGGCACCCGACACTGCCGACACATGGTGCGGTGAAATGCGTAACGTGCGTTTGTGTGGTAAGTGAGAAAAATGGTAGAGAATAAGTTGGAAAAAATGGATTAGTGAAGCAAATTACAAAAGTTAACATGTAATGGGATAATATTATTATAGAAAGAAGCAGGTGAGAAGCATGATTGCTCAGTGGTTAGCACTTCTGACTCACAGCAATGAGGTCATGAGTTCAATTCCCAACCATGACCTTATCTGTGTGGAGTTTGTATGTTCTCCCCGTGTTTGCGTGGGTTTCCTCTGGGTGCTCCGGTTTCCTCCCACACTCAAAAAACATACTGGTAGACTGCTATCAAAATTGACCCTAGTCTCTCTCTGTGTCTGTCTGTGTTAGGGAATTTAGACTGTAAGCTCCAATGGGGCAGGGACTGATGTGAATAAGTTCTCTGTACAGCGCTGCGGAATGAGTGGCGCTATATAAATAAATGGTGATGATGATGATGAAATAATGATCAGAGGAGAACAAAGCATTTGCAGGTTAAGATGGTGGAACAAAACAAGTGATTGCAAATGATTAAAAGAGATTGGAAGACACCATTGATGATGTAACGTACCTCTGGACAGGAACAAGATGTGACTTGTATTTATCTTTCCAGGATGGAGTTCCTCAATGTGAAAAACAGAAATGGAAGTGCACTGACCCTGAATGTAGTGCTAGTGGAAAGCAGGATAGCATTTGCTGCAGTGAGTGCCAAGGTGAGTTTGTGTATCATTGAAAATACCAGTATTTCAAATTATGCTGCCCCGTGTCAGTGTTTCTCACACTTAGCTTATGTGCTGTCATTATCTCAAAAAATATACCTTTATTTTATTATATTTAAGCTGATATCAACCAAGTTTCTCTCACAGGTAATAGCCAGGATGAAGATGAGAAGTTCAAAACAGAGGAGCCTGTGAGTACATGGAGCTATTAGATATGTGAGACAAAGACTTTTGGGAAATAAGAAAATCCTCATGAAAACTTCAAGACAGCTGCAAGATTCTGATGTCATAACTTCCATGGAAACTCTATTTCAAGACAATTGCAGAACTCTGTAATGCTATAACTCCCCCTGGCTACTCCGTGTCATGACAGTTACAGGACTCTGTATTTTCATAACTCCCCCTGGCTACTCCATGTCATGACAGTTACAGGACTCTGTATTTCCATAACTCCCCCTGGCTACTCCATGTCATGACAGTTACAGAACTCTGTAAGGCCATAACTCCCCCTGGCTACTCCATGTCATGACAGTTACAGCACTCTGTAATTCCATAACTCCCCCTGGCTACTCCATGTCATGACAGTTACAGGACTCTGTAATTCCATAACTCCCCCTGGCTACTCCATGTCATGACAGTTACAGAACTCTGTAAGGCCATAACTCCCCCTGGCTACTCCATGTCATGACAGTTACAGGACTCTGTAATGCCATAACTCCCCCTGGCTACTCCATGTCATGACAGTTACAGGACTCTGTAATGCCATAACTCCCCCTGGCTACTCCATGTCATGACAGTTACAGGACTCTGTTATGTCATAACTCCCCCTGGCTACTCCATGTCATGACAGTTACAGGACTCTGTAATGTCATAACTCCCCCTGGCTACTCCATGTCATGACAGTTACAGGACTCTGTAATTCCATAACTCCCCCTGGCTACTCCATGTCATGACAGTTACAGGACTCTTCTGTGATGCCACAACTCCCCCTGGCTACTCCATGTCATGACAGTTACAGGACTCTGTGATGCTATAATTCCCTCTGGCTACTCCATGTCATGACAGTTTCAGGACTTTGTGATGTCATGATTCCTCTGGCTACTATCATAAAACGATTACAGGACTCTGTGGAACTTTGCCGGATTCTGTGATGCTATAACTGTTCTTGGCTATGTCATGTCATGACAGCTACAGAACGCTATGATGTCTTTCCCCTTGCTTCTTCATGTCAAAACAACTGCAGAACTCTTTGATGTCATGACTACCAGTACTTTGTTTTGATTATCACTGAAGACACGGGAGGTTTAAGGTGTAAGCAAGAACCTAAAATATGATATCTTGAGATGCATTATTTCACAAATTAGCTTGTCTGTCTGAGTAACACCAGCCAACCCAGGGAAATGTCAGTTCCCAGGATGACTTGTGGAACAGCGCATATTGCTGGGAGATGCTCTGAAGATATAATGAGTGCACAAGTGCACTGATCGGCAGGATGGTTTCAGAGACATTAAATACTTTAAAGGCTTGGATAAGAAGTTATGTGACAGACAAAGATTCATTGTGGATGTGGGACGAACTGTATGTACATACGTACATACTTAATGTGGGTATATATAGTGAATGTATGAACATACACATGTATTTGTTGTGTTTTGTTTTTTTAAAAACTTTTGAAGAACTTGTATTATTTATAGTGTTTTCAGTGGATGCAGCCACTTTGCAAATTAATTATTAATTTTGAATGTATTTATTGAACTGAAATAAACGGCAAAAACTTTTCCACCTATGTATGGCTGTTTTATAGCATATTGCTGGTTTGAAGGAAGAGGTGCAGAATACAGTTACTGATATATTAATGGCGGCAATTGTAAGATGACAGAATAAAATGCCTGGTGAAAGGTAAACTGAAAATGCTAAGATCATAAACATGATCAACCTCTAAGGGATTCTGACAGATGCAGATATTCATCATTGATGTCATCATGTCAGAACTGTTCACTACCTGAATTGTGTGGTCATCCTGATCTTCAAGAGAGCTTTCCATTGTTATATACAAATTCATTGATACCTGTGTCTGGCATGGCACCACAGCGAAGTTTTGATGATGCTGACACATACAATCTTAATGCAAGCGATCTCTCCCTCCTAATCTCTAGAACTGTGGCTGTTGCCTTCAGTAACTGTTTGATGTATTTGGCGTTTTGGCCAACATTAGGGCTTTTTGCCCTTAGATAAATATATGCCCTTTCAGACACATTTACTGTACCCACAGAAATTGACCCCAGTAAAATATGCAGTGACTACATATTTGTGTAAAGCACTTGCGTGCAATATTCGTAATGGAAGACAGGGCTGGTGGTGGGTGAACATAATTATTAGGGGTTAATGACACCCACTTTAACTTGTTCATTGGTAACTAACAGGTCAGTCAAATGACATAATGATACAACATACATTAAAATGCATATAATAATTGCTCAACTTTGCATTAAAGGCAATAGAGGATTCATCATACAAAATCCAGCAAAGGTAGAGCTTGAAAATGTTGTTAAAATGATATTAGTCCCCTAATAGCTCTAAACCTCATCCAACATTCAGGGGGGAATTCAATTAGCAGGATTTTTAGAGAAATCTCAGCTGATTTTTCCTCGCACCTCTGTGGGTGAAAATGAGCAGTGATTTTGCCGTAGTAACGGTAAAAATGTGCAACTTTGATGTTCTGAGGAACATCTAATTGAATTTTCCCTTAAGTAAAGAAATCAACTCATTTTTTCTCCAGGATTTCATCTGCCTGGGCTGGATTATTCCAGGGTTATACAGCTAGGAAAGGAGATTTCCAGGGAAGAAATCTGGGAAGGCCCCAGGCCCGAATGGCTTATCAGCAGGCTAATATAAAACATTTAAACATATGCTCCTAACTTATTTACACAATCGTTTCAATGATATCCTTAACAGTGACCATTTTCCAATATATGCATTAGAAATTAACATCCACAAACCAGGCAAATAACCTAATTCATGCACCAGGTATAGATATATTTTTCTATTGACTAATGATATAAGTGTTTTTTCAAAAATATTAGCTACTAGTTTAAATCAAGTTGTTCTAGATCTTATACCTAAAGACCTGGCTGGTTTGTGAAAGATAAAGCAGACAAGGGATAATATTTGCCGAACCATTGATTTGGTATATCAATTTAATCAAAATAAGACCCCACCTAACCTTATCCTGGGAGCTCTTTACAAACTCATCAGACTAGCTTCTAGCCAACAGCATAAATTCAAGCACTACACATATTGGGAATGGTACTACTAAACATGCATTTTACCCTCTATTTTTTGCCTTAGCTGTAGGCGCTTTGGCAGAACTCATTAGAAAGAATATACTGGGAACTGACGAGCGAGGTGAAGAATATAAACTACTTTTATGGTGATAATGTTTTGCTTACTATATCTTCTAAATCTATATAAAACTCACATTCCATCTTATCAGGCTACAAAGTCTATTATACTGATCTGCCTTTACACATCCATGAATCAGATAAACAATTCTTAATTCAGAGCTGCAACTTTAATTAGAGAACTTAGATAATTAAATATTCAGTGTTTTTATTACAATTAACTATAATTCTCAATATAAGGACAATTTTCCCTCTTTATTTAATAGCATAAAATCCAATATATACATATAGGGATAGCATATTATTTCCTGGTTCAAAAGCAGTGTGGCTATTAAAATGAATGTCCTACCTGGAATGCTGTATTTTTCAAACAGATCAAGATCATGTTCCTGAAGATATTATTAAGCGAATCTCTTGATTTATTGGGTAAACCACCCAGATTTAAATTCTCCATTCTGACTACCGATGGGAGCAGAAATACTATTATATTACTCTTTTTAGGCAAGATTCTGGCATAGGCTTCACCACTTGTGACCTTGAGTCAGAAGCGGATCTAGACTTTGCTTTTAGAAGGGGGGTTAGCTGAACCCCCCCTATCTCTATTACTACTCTGATTGGTGAATGACCAGCCACCAATATGCATGCTACTGGTTATGACACTGTCATATCCATGCATTGCGCAGCTGCGCACTGCATGGCTGCGCCTGATGGCTGAGAAGCAGGCAAGGGATGCTGTCTGGCCACTCCAAATGTGTTTTAAACACTGTGAGGACATCGGGGTTGGAACTGTAGTTCTCTAGGTACCCGTCCCTCTAGGTTAACAGGTCACACAGGTAAGGAGGCAAGAAGGAGATTACAAATTGCACACACTAAGTAAAATACAACACTGCTCCCAAGGAGAAATGTGTTCCCCCCGCCAAATATAACAAGTGTCAGAATATCATCAGTGCAAATAAAACTTTACAACAAAAGTCCCCAGCTGGTTACCTCACAGCACAGAGTCCTAGCAGGCACAAAGTCCCAGCAATAAAGTCCACAGATGACAATCCAAGTGTGCCAGTGGTTCTTGACTGTAAAGTGGGTCTGTGTATCTTGAAGTTCGTGGCTGCTCAACCAACTCTCCACCAGCTTGGTGAGACCTTGGGTATTAGTCTCCCTACTGATGTAGGTTCACCAATTCCCTACATTCTATGATTGTCTACCGATGGAGTGGTGACAGAATCAGTCTTACAGGTGCACCCTGCTCTTCCTTTCTGTCCCTGAGAAAATATGGTTACTCTCAATCAGTCCAGGTCTTTGCTCTACCAAGATTCTCCAACAACAACCCCCTCCCCTCTCAGAGTCCCTTTTTGTCCCTTCTCTAAAAGACATCCGATCCTGGCCCCTCCCTGGATCAACCCCATGCTCATTGATCCCTTGTGATTGGTGGTGTGAAGAGTTTGGGTGGTAACAGGGGTGGAGGCAGAGTATGACACCAATGGTCTCCCACATGCTGTGTCTGTGTCATCCAGTCTGGGTTGAAGAGGCACTGGAACAATAGTTAGCAAACAGTCAGAGTCCACCTCCTGATTGTAGAGAAAGTCCTGACCCTCCTGTTTTTAACCCCTTCCACACTTTTTTGATGTCACAGAATCCACAGCTGTTTCACATTTCCTGTGAGCTTCCTCTCCGCTCCCTCTCTGGACACCACAGCAATAACAGATCTGACCACCGGGTGGCATTTAATAACAGAGGGGGACGAGGTTGTTTGATTGGCCAACTGATGACAGATCGGGCTGGCATGATAAACCCCATGTAAAGCCCGGGTCTGTCACAAAAACAATCAGTGTGGCCAGGCAGATTCCTCTTTTTGCATTTTGTCCATCAGGCACATATGTGCAGTGGATGGCCGAAAACAGTAAAATTAAATAGGTCCCTGCTAGAGGGGGATTGCCCCAAACATATCCCCTCTGGATCCGACCCTGACATGAGCTGGGTATTGATTGAAACATCTAATGTAGAGGTAATGTCACTGGTTTATATCTTTTGACCCTTGAGATCTAATAGAGATTTGGCTGATCCCGAGAATAATAGTTGTGACCCCAGCAGCCATGAGGCTACAACATAATGGTGGAGAGGAGAAAAGAGAGTAAGAAGGTGGGATAGAGGCAACCTGTTGACCCCAACTGCTAACGAGAAGAAGAGAGAGGATAAATTGGAACTGGCCCAGAGAGAAGGGGAAGGTGTCATTTTGTGAGAGAGTGAAGTACGTGCAGCAGAGACTGAGTGTTGCAGAAGAGTATAAGCATAGTAGAGTCCAGCCAGTTAGGGTTGGAGAAACATGTTGAGCCAGAAGTCATCCAGAGTTGCTAAAAGTGTTCACCGTGAAGAAACCTTTTACAAGGAAATTGTGCCAATGAACCTCCAGGTGAGCCCTGTGAAGAGTTGTTATTGTGGGCATACAAAGCTAGCCCCTGGTCATAGAGGGAGTCTGCTATTCTGGGTGAATTGCAGGTGAGCAAAGAGGACTGCAAGCAAGAGGAGGTTTGGTCCCAGTGGTTTGCACTGCAGCCTGCCCAGAGTCTAGCCTTAAAAAAGATTAGCGAAACGCGCGTCAGTGTTGTCGCTGTTAGCGCTCTTCTTATTAGAATTTGGGCACTATTTTATCTGCTACTTAAATCCAAAGTTAGTGGAGCGTAGCTAGTTAGTTAGCAATACACACCCCATAGTTTCTCATGCTGATTATTGTTACCAGCTTGTTTTCATGGTAGAAAGAGTGGGGCATGTTTGGACAGTCTCGTGTTTTGTGTTTTGGATTCGGATTTTCTTGATGTTTTGGGTTCGGATTTGTTTTGCAAAACACCTGCCGAAAGGTTTTGGTTCGGATTTAAGGTTTTGGATTCGGATTTTTTTTGAAAAAAGCATAAAAAGTTCAAAAATCAAGTTTTTGGGCTTATTTTCACTCCTACGCTATTATTAACCTCAATAACATTCAATAACAATCATTTCCACTAATTTACATTGTATTCTGAACACCTCACAATATTGTTATTACTCCAAAACGTTGCAACGAGGTATCTTTCTGGACTGCGTAGTGGAGTGGTCCCCACAATATAATAAGAAAACCATCAACTGGTCTTAATCGCATCAAAAAATGTACCTGGACTGCGTAGAGGAGTGGTCACCACAATATAATTTAAAAACCCTGAACTTGTATGATTCGCACCAATAATTGTATCTGGACTGCGTAGAGGAGTGGTCACCACAATGTTATGTGCGTATAGTCGCTAACCAATAAGGATTGTCGAACCTCGAGTTGTGTTTCCAAAGCACAATGATTTATTCGCAAATAGTAGAATAAATATGCTCAAGCGAAGTAATAGTAAATACAGCCGTTACTTATCGCAGGCGCTCTGGATCCAGTGCAGTCATTCAATCCTGAAGTCTGGGGACAAGATGTCTGCATGCTGGATCACAAGCTGCTGCTTATATACACAATCAAATACAGTTATACAATGAAGATGGTATAGCTTGCATCTATTGGTCCAGGTCTCAGGAATGTCCATAGGGTTGTCAATCATTGGCTGGTTCATCCTAAGGAATCCAAAGGAGGGGGTCATCTCTGCAGGGGGTATGCTCTGCTCTTCCCGCCAAGTTTCCTTAGTCTTGAGTAGTTCATAATTCCCTATCATTCATAACTTGTGTATGCACTCTGTGATTCCCTCGCAGAGTAAACCAAACAGTAGGATATGTAACAAGGTTCATTATGATACCACTCATGATGTTATTCCTTCAACCCGTTCTGTGTATTTCACTAATATGCATGTAACTCTGATATAACATATAAATACTACTATATTTCGACATAACTGACTATGTGTTGCAACTACCATTAATGTGTACTATTTTATAAGTATGCGTGTTTGTGCGAATGTATGGTAAAAGACCAATTACTGTTGCTGCCACGTGTAGTGGATGCGTACGCCCTTTCACGCCGTAGCTTGCCCTTGTACGTCGTAGCGTACCGTACGCATCTTTTTAGACAAAGACAACCAAGTTTGCTAGACTTTAATTGAAATGACTTTATCCAATTTGCTGACTTCGACAACAATATAATAAGAAAACTATCAACTGGTATGAATCACACCAAAAAATGTACCTGGACTGCGTAGAGGAGTGGTCACCACAATATAATATAAAAACCCTGAACTTGTATGATTCGCACCAATAAATGTATCTGGACTGCATAGAGGAGTGGTCACCACAATATAATAAGAAAACCATCAACTGGTATGAATCGCACCAAAAAATGGATCTGGACTGCGTAAAAAAGTGGTCACCACAATATAATTAATAAAGAACCCTCCACGGGTCTGAATTCCCCAAAAAAAAAATCTGGACTGCGTAGTGGGGTGGCCCCGGTACCCAATTTGATACCGGGGCCACAATATAATTAATACACCCTCAACTGGTCAGAATTCCACCAAACAAGTATCTGGACTGCGTAGTGGGGTGGCCCCGGTACCCAATTTGATACCGGGACCACAATATAATAAATACACGCTCAACTGGTCAGAATTCCAGGGAACAGATGGCGGACACCGGATGGACGTCTAAAACCAACATAGCCGTTAAGGGCGCAGTTCCTCTTTTTTGTGACTGCACAAACAATTAACGTAGTAATAGAAATGACAGTTTTTTGGTTTTTTTTAAATAGAGAAAGAAAGAAGGTAGTACTAGAAATGGCAGTTATTTTATTTTTTTTAAATATAGAAAGAAAGAAGGTAGCAATAGAAATGGCAGTTCCTCTCTTTTGGAACTTCACAAACAGTGATGAAAATGAAGGTGAAGCTGGTGGCATGTCACGGTCCTCTTCAGAGGACAATCTCCTGACCAGCAGGTCTTTGCACCGCTGTAGACTTGTGTCCGCCGGAAACAGAGACACAACAAACGCTTTAAACCGAGGATCGAGAACGGTGGGCAGAATGTATTCCTCTGACTTTAAAAGACTGACCACCCTCGGATCCTGGCAAAACGTATGAAGGGCTTCATCCACAAGAGCTACATGCTTGGTGGAATCGCAATGGTTTACCAGCTCCTCCCTCACTTTCTCCAGCTGCTTCTGCAAAAGCCTGATCAGGGGAATCACCTGACTCAAGCTGGCAGTGTCGGAACTGACTTCTCGTGTGGCAAGTTCAAATGGCTGCAGAACCTTGCACAACACGGAAATCATTCTCCAGTGCGCTTGACTCAGGCGCATCCCCACTCCTTTTCCTATGTCGTAGGTGGCTGTGTAGGCTTGAATGGCCTTTTGATGCTCCTCCATCCTCTGCAGCATATAGAGGGTGGAGTTCTAGCACGTCACTACCTCTAGTTAATTTAGATTGCAAGGCTTGTAAATACTTTGAAGATAAAAAAAGCAGCCTGCATAGACTGTAGAACTAGAAATTCAAATATACAAAGAAATGGACAAAGGCTGTTTGGTATCTGTCTGCATCAGATCCCCTCTCCACTAGGAGTAAAATAGAAAACTATTCAGCCGTTATATAATCTAGAATATAAATAGAAATTGAGAAAGGCAATTTGGTATCTGTCTGCATCATAATCATCAACATCCTCCTCAGCGCCAGCTACATCAATATCCTCCTCCCGGTGTACAACATTCACACCTTCATTAGCCAAATCTGTAACTGGACTGTGGGTGATCCTTCCAGCATATGCAGAGGGCGTGCTGCAAATGCTGGATGGAGTCACCCCTGTTCCCGTACAGTGATGGGAAGGTCAGGCTTCACAACCACTCGCCTTGGGGATTTGTGATGTCATCTGTTTAGAAGGCAGAGTTCTTTGCTGTTTTGTTGTTGTTGCTGACAGCATAACTCTCTTAAATTTTTTGTAGGGGGGGAGGAGGAGGGCTTAGATCCTTGGGTGAAGCTGGACCACTAGTCATGAACACGGGCCAGGGCCTAAGCCGTTCCTTGCCACTCCGTGTCGTAAATGGAATATTGCCAACTTTATGTTTCTCCTCAAATGATTTTAAGTTTCTCTTTTTGCTATTTTTTGAGAACTTGGGCTTTTTGGATTTTACATGCCCTGTACTAGGAGATTGGTCATCGGGCTTGCCAGACGACGTTGATGGCATTTCATTGTCTATGTCATGACTAGTGGCAGCAGCTTCAGCATTAGGAGGAAGTGGGTCTTGATCTTTCCCTACTTTATCCTCCAAATTTTGGTTTTCCATTATATGTAGCACAAGAGAGCGTACCCCTAAGCCACACACACTCGGAAAAGCCTTTAAAAATTATATGCGGCACAGGAGAGTACCACTGGACTTATACTGCTGAATCAGTGAACTTGGTAATATATCAGTACCACTGGACTTATACTGCTGAATCAGTGAACTTTGTAATATATCAGTACCACTGGACTTATACTGCTGAATCAGTGAACTTTGTAATAGCAGTACCACTGGACTTATACTGCTGAATCAGTGAACTTTGTAATATATCAGTACCACTGGACTTATACTGCTGAATCAGTGAACTTGGTAATATATCAGTACCACTGGACTTATACTGCTGAATCAGTGAACTTTGTAATATATCAGTACCACTGGACTTATACTGCTGAATCAGTGAACTTTGTAATAGCAGTACCACTGGACTTATACTGCTGAATCAGTGAACTTTGTAATATATCAGTACCACTGGACTTATACTGCTGAATCAGTGAACTTTGTAATAGCAGTACCACTGGACTTATACTGCTGAATCAGTGAACTTTGTAATAGCAGTACCACTGGACTTATACTGCTGAATCAGTGAACTTTGTAATATATCAGTACCACTGGACTTATACTGCTGAATCAGTGAACTTGGTAATATATCAGTACCACTGGACTTATACTGCTGAATCAGTGAACTTTGTAATAGCAGTACCACTGGACTTATACTGCTGAATCAGTGAACTTTGTAATAGCAGTACCACTGGACTTATACTGCTGAATCAGTGAACTTTGTAATATATCAGTACCACTGGACTTATACTGCTGAATCAGTGAACTTTGTAATAGCAGTACCACTGGACTTATACTGCTGAATCAGTGAACTTTGTAATATATCAGTACCACTGGACTTATACTGCTGAATGTGTGAACTTGGTAATATTGGAGTACCAATGGGCTTATACTGCAGGATTGGTTTTGCAAATTTTGTTGTAATTAATTTTTTTTTTAAATTATTTTTTTGTATTTTTTTTATAACTTTTTTTTAATTTTTTAAACACTTGGGAATAATGGGGAAATAACTATGCCCTTAGAAGCACAGAGCACAGGACACAGCACCACTGGACTGAACAGGACACAGCACAAGACCCAGCAGCACCACTGAACTCAAAATTGACAGAGCACAGCACACAGCACCACTGGACTGATACTGCTGAATGTGTGAACTTTGTAATATTGCAGTACCACTCGACTTTTACTGCTGAATGTGTGAACTTGGTAATATTGCAGTACCATTGGGCTTATACTGCAGGATTGGTTTTGCAAATTTTGTTGTAATTAAAAAAAAATTTAATTTGTTTTTTGTATTTTTTTTTATAACTTTTTTTAAATTTTTTAAACACTTGGAAATATTGGGGAAATAACTATGCCCTTAGAAGCACAGAGCACAGGACACAGGACCACTGGACTGAACAGGACACAGCACAGGACCCAGCAGCACCACTGAACTCAAAATTGACAGAGCACAGCGCACAGCACCACTGGACTGATACTGCAGAACACAGCACAGCACAGCACAGCACAGCACAGCACAGCACAGCAAAACACAGCACAGCACAGAACTAAACAGCACAGCACAGAACTAAACAGCCCAGCACGAGATCTACCAGGACAGAGGACCACCTAACACACCCTCCCTCTACCCTGATCAATGCCCGAGTGAAGATGGCGGCGACTAGCGGGGAATTTATAGGTTCCGAGTATCGCGAGATCCGACAGCGGGATTATGACTCCGAGCCTCGGTTTCAAGTTTTCATTTGGCGCCAATACCCGGATCTGTCTCGGATCCGACTCGGATCGGAAACGTTCGGGTGGGCTCGGATTCACGAAATCCGAGTGCGCTCATCTCTACTTATTTGAAGCATAAATTTTATTTTGGCTGCATCTGTTAAGAAACTATTGGCTCTGTGAACCTTCTCAGATAGTGAGATAAGAATTCTAGGTTACTGCAGAGATGAGATAATACCATCACCATCCGTTCATCATTTTGATCTGAGGGACATGATTGCCAGATACTAAAGTAAAACATCACTACTAATCTATACCCTAGATTTGATTGAAACCTTAGAGGGCAGACATCTACCTATTATGTGCTATTTATATATCGTTATGCCTTACAGATTCTGAGTTGTTACTATTCTAATATATGAAGATGTGAAACCCACTACAATATGGGGATCTTCATTTATTTCTATGACTAATCATACCTTTTGGAAGGAGAGTGCTTCCAGCACATTTTTATCTCACTTTACACTTTTGCACATATTTACACTTTATTTTCGCTATTTCATTTTTATTTTAATAATAAAAGTTAAGTTTTAATTGGAGCACCTAAAGTTTATTCATATCCTATAACTCAAGGAAGTTGTTGTGCATCTCATAAAACACAACTTTTTGCTTTTTTAGTATACAAAGATCATGAACCTGTAAACACTATGGAGATCATGATCGTGAGTGCATACACACTGCATGATCAGAAGGTGATTGTAACAAGATTATTAAACAGTATGACCAACCAAATGAAACGGCAATCAGCACTTTGGAACGATTGTCGTTTATTGTGTGATTATACTAAGGGTGTGCACCGGCCACTTTTAGTGTTTTGGGTTCTGATTAGCTTGAGGTTTTGGGTTCTGATTTGTTTTGCCAAAACACCCCACGAAAGGTTTTGGTTCTGATTTTGGGTTTTGGGTTCTGATTTTTTTTAAAAAAAAAAGCATAAAAAGTGCTAAAATCCATATTTTGTTGGTTTTTTTTTTCACTCCTACACTATTATTAACCTCAATAACGTTAATTTCCACTAATTTCCAGTCTATTCTGAACACCTCACACCTCACAATATTGTTTTTAGTCCAAAAGGTTGCACCGAGGTAGCTGGATGTCTAAGCTAAGCAACACAAGTGGGCAGCACAAACACGTGGCCCATCGTAGGTGGCTGTGTAGGCTTGAATGGCATTTTGCTGCTCCTCCATCCTCTGCAGCATATAGAGGGTGGAGTTCTAGCGGGTCACTACCTCTTGTTTTAGTTGATGGCAGGGCAGGTTCATGCTTTTTTATGTAGCAGGAACAGTGTACGTAGTTTAATATCTGATACTAATATTTCTGCACTGCAGGAACAGTGAACGTACTTTAATATCTGATACTAATATTTCTGCACTGCAGGAACAGTGAACGTATTTTAATTTAGCAGTACTAATATTTCTGGACTGCAAGGACAGTGAACGTAGGTAAATATAGCAGTACTAATATTTCTAGACTGCAAGAACAGTGAACATAGGTAAATATAGCAGTACTAATATTTCTGGACTGCAAGAACAGTGAACGTATTTTAATTTTGCAGTACTAATAATTCTGGACTGCAAGAACAGTGAACGTAGGTAAATATAGCAGTACTAATATTTCTGGACTGCAAGAACAGTGAACGTAGGTATTGCAGTACTAATATTTCTGGACTGCAAGAATATATTGCACTAGAATTTTTTTTATACTTTTTAAATTATTTTTTTATATTTTTTTAAAATTATTTTTGTATATTTTTTTTTTTACATTTTTTTATGATTTTTTAATAATTATAAAATTACTATGGACGTAGCAGAACAAAGCACAGGACAAAAGCACCACTGGACTCAGCAGGACAGAGCACAGGACACAGCACCACTGGACTCAGCAGGACAGAGCACTGGACAAAGTACTACTGGACTCAGCAGGACAGAGCACTGGACAAAGCAACACTTGACTATACTGATCAGCAGGACAGAGCACAGGATCTCCCAAATAACCACTGAACAAAACTAACCAGGACAGGGTCTCCCAAACAACCTCCCTCTTCAGTGATCGCAGGGAGAATGAAGATGGCAGCCGCGAGCGGGGAATTTATGACATCCGAGTCTCGCGAGATCCGACGCAAGACTTGGATGTCATAGCCTCCTTTTGGATTGCTTTGGCGGCCAGGAGTACCCGAACAGTGCTCGGATCCCGTCGGATCCGCACTGTTCGGGTGGGCTCGGATTAGCGAAATCCGAGCCCGCTCATCTTTAGATTATACACACTAGAGCGATATGTGGCCGTGTGGTCGTTTATTGGGTGATTGGCCGATAATCGTCTCAAAAACCTCCAGTGTGTAACTAGCCTTAATTACTGCAGCAATACATATTAGAGGTATTCACATAACCTGAGTTATGCAGCAAGTGCAACAAAGTTACTCAACAATTGATATGTGAATGTATTATCTCTTTAACTAGCCAGAGGTGGAGAAATGTGATTGAGTGATTCTAAATCAATTAGTTTGATTCAAGTCTATTTTCATATTCAATTCAATTCTACTCTATTTGTTTATTGCTCTTTGCCTATTTGCCTCTATCAGATAGAGGTCAGTGGGAACAGGAAACCAGGTTTAGCTTGGGCGTGGGGTTGTGTGCCAGCATGGTAAACCTGTAGGTATATACATTCTGGATTGATCTTGTAGAAGTAGAGATTGACAAGTGCAATCTAATCATGATTGAAAGTTGGAATGAAAATTAAACTGTCTATTGCAGTTTGTATGTAACAACCTGTTAATTTAGATCCTTTTTTTAATCCAGTCTAATAAATATACCAAGATTGTTTTTATATACATACTCTTGAGTTATCCCTGAGAGGTCTGTGTGCTACCGTATCCCCACAAAAAGCAACATAGAATACTTGGGTGGAGGCACTGTGCTAACAAGAGTAGAAGTGAGTAACGTGAACATCTGCAACACCTCACTCAGGAGTGGAGTGAAGGAGTGTTACATAAGCATTCATATTTTAACCTTCTCTCAAATAATTGCACCAGGCAATTCAGTCTGACCACTTATGCCTTCCCTTTGGCCTACTCCAGAATAATTTTCCCCCAGGTTTTTAATATTCTTAGCCCTATTCATGGAAGTTTCTATACTATACAATATATTGAGACCCTCTAAACTAGATGCTTTAATAACTGGATGAAAGAACTTGGCCACCCACCAGAGTAAGATACCTATAGGCAAGAGCTAAATAGAGAGTTGCCACATCATGGTCTCCAGACACAACCTTTTATCCAGTCTCTGATTTCCCTCCTTCAGGGTGGCACTTTTTTCTAACTCCTCGATTGGAAGTCTTTATCGCTCAAGGCTAGATCCTATGTCAGGTAATGCCCATCTCTATTTGAGACCTCCTGCTCACCTCTCAGTGAACCTGGGTATCTGATGAACATAAAGGGGTAAAGGTATCCTGAAAATAATCCATTGTCCTTGCAAAACAAGGCACATTAATGGTTGGCAAAGTTAATACTTTGTTTTGTCATATATGGTACGTGTTAGATTTAGTAAATTCTACCCATCCACTGCACATTTACGTTGACATGAATGTATATTCTGTGGACAAACCCAAATTTTTCTATTTTTGGAGGAAAGTTGAGGCATTGGTCTAAGATGTTTTACAAATAAACATCTGTTATATACAACTACTAGCAACTGTCTACCAATCCCTATGAATAATTACTATGATAAACTACGATTTTGTGTTCTACATGCAGCAAAATGTATACATGCAAAGATTTAGAAAAAGTATTTGACTAATCCCATCCAAGCGGTGGAAAAAGTATAGTTTTCACAGTAGAAAAGATCACCCAATAACTGCATAATAAAGGTGATAAGTATACTCAAATAAGGAAAGTGGTTTATTTACTCTTCACTGCTATTCATTAAATATCTAAGAGTGGAAAATGTTTCCCCTAAATTAAGATCTAGGAATAAATATAAATATATAATTGATAGAGCGCTGTTTGAATGTGAACAGCAGACCCCAAAAATATACAGTATATATATTTTCTTTGTTTTTAAAATACAAAATGTTTCAATGTTAAAGAAATTATGTGATTATTTCCAGGATACCTTTATCAATGACATCTGAACTGTTTAGTGGGCAGAAAACAGGGTGACTATGAGCAGAATACCCGAAAATAAATATATATATTTTTTTATTTTAAAATCCCAAGTGTCTCAATCTGAAGCAATTATGTGAGGGTCAGTATCAGTGATATTGGAACTATTTGGTGGGAAAAAAGCAAGGTGCTGTTTGACTGGGAGCAGCACACCTCAAAAAATTATATATATCTATACTGTATATATATATATATATTTTCTTTTAGAATAACAAGTGTTTCAATCTAAAAGCAATTGTGTGAGGGGCAGTCCCACTGACATTTGAAATACACAGTGGACAAAAAATAGGCTGCTGTTTGACTGTAAGCAGCACACCTCTAAAATAAATATAGATATTTATTTTATTTTAAAATCCCAAGTGTGTAATTTGGAAAGCAATTGTGTGAGAGGCAGTATAAGAGACATCTGTACTATTTAGTGGACAAAAAATAGTTTGCTGTTTAACACACCAAAACAGTATGTATATTTTTTGCTTTTAAAATCCCAATTGCTTCAATCTGAAAGCAATTGTGTGAGGGGCAGTATCAGAGAAATCTGAACTATTCTCTAGTTGTATGTTTGTTTTACTGGGGATTTATAAAGAGACATCTATTTACCTTGTCATCATGTATTTGATGATCTAATCCTCAGTATTTTTGACTATTATTATTATTACTATGTATTTGTAAAATATTGTATTAATTCATTATGGTATATTTGATAGCAGTAAATGTATATTATACGTCACGAGCTTCCGCGCTACTTGCAACCAGTGGTGGGATTATTAACAACCAGTTCTCTGCCCTAATGACCGTTTTAAGTATACAAAAAGATATACCGAAAGGTAGTTTAATATTTCATGCATTTAATACTCAAATAAGAACAATAAAAGAGGTAACCAAAACTAGATTATGTTATAAGAAGGAATTTTACAATATTAATGAAAAAATATTAAATAATACCTGACAAAAAACTAAAAACTATATAAAGTACCAACAATGGAAGTTACATGGCAACAAATACATTGAATCACAATAGGAATTAAATTTAAATATAGGCAATAAAAGAGTACAAATTATTACAACATTACACAGACAATAGCAAAGTTATAAACAACAAATAATATAAAAACTGCATAATGATAAATTATTTATATCAATATCAAATTATTCCACAGTAATGCCCCAGTTCATATTATGCCACAGTAATTCCCCTCTTCATCACACTGTGCCATGCTGCTTTTACCCCCTTCACACTGTGCCGTGCTGCTTTTATCCCCCTTCACACTGTGCCATGCTGCTTTTACCCCCCTTCACACTGTGCCATGCTGCTTTTACCCCCTTCACACTGTGCCATGCTGCTTTTACCCCCCTTCACACTGTGCTTTGCTGCTTTTACCCCCTTCACACTGTGCCGTGCTGCTTTTATCCCCCTTCACACTGTGCCATGCTGCCTTTGCCCCTCTTCATACTGTGCCATGCTGCTTTTACCCCCCTTCACACTGTGCCATGCTGCTTTTGCTCCCCCTTGCTTCTGTTCCTTCACTTACCTTTTTTATCGGCTTCTTTCCTCTCTTTTCTTCTCTTCTTGCTTGCTGACTCCTCTCTGTGCTGCTCCTCACTGAATGTCGGGCATGATGACGTCACGCCCGGCATTCAGTGTGGATGGAGCAGGGAGGAGCAGTGCCGACGCCGCAAACAGGTATTTTTTTGGACTCAGTTCGTTGCCACTGGTCCGCCGAACTGACCTTAAAATTAGGTATCGGTTCTGGCGAACCAGTGCTAAGTCCCACCACTGCTTGCGATGGCTCGGCTGTTCTCTCTGCTCGCATCCTGGCTGCTTGTCTGACAACCAGGACATCACTTCAAACCACGGCATCCCGGTCACCAGGGGCAGGCTGGGCCGGGGGGCAGGGGGACATCTGCCCCCCGGGCCGCTCAGAATTTCCGTTTTTAGGGCCGGGGGGTAGGCCGGCCGGCCGTCCCCAATGCAATTTCTCCGGATTTTTTTCTGCGGCCGCATCTGGTGACATCAGATGCGGCCGCGTCAGCGCACAGGCGGCCGCATCCCGTGTAATGAGATGCGGCCGTCTGTGTGCCCCCCTGCCTGCAGTATCCCAGCCCGTGCCTGCCGGTCACCTAGGTAATGGCTGGGATGATCCTGTTAGGTCGCCGTTTCTCAGGACTAGGTCAGACTGCTAGTCCTGAGTTTAAAATCAATGTACACAAGACTTGTCTTGCGTACATTGATTTTAAATGCAGATTATATTTTCATTATCTGTACTTTGCGGTAGGGTTTATGCCCCAATACATAAAACACAATTCCCTATTTTTCAATATTTGCACTTTATTTATCTCACTTTGCGCCAGGATTTACATTTTAGATTGTTATTCGCATTAGAGGGAGGGACATCCCCTGCCTTTTTCTGAGCTGCATCGTAGATAACTATTTTTCCAGCAGCGCATATTGGTATTTTTGCTATTAATAAAACAATACTGGGTAATACATACATACAGAGAGGGGACAATGGGAGTTTGAAACACAAGGGCATGTGATACATCATATTGCACACTGGACCAGCTAGAATGCAAAGGTAAACGTATTGAGTGGGCTGTGTGATCAATCACACAGCAAAGTTAGTCAGAGGGTTGTTGTCTTGTGTTAGCTGTGTAGAAGGTGGTAATAGGGTAAACTAGGGAGATTAAGATGGTGGTTGAAGAATATCATAAGCTTGCCTGAAGAGGTGGGTATTCAGAGAACGCTTGAAGGTTTGAAGACTAGCGAAAAGTCTTACTGTGCGAGCGAGGAAATTTCACAAAGTGGGTGCAGCCCGAAAAAAGCCCTGTAACCGGGAATGGGAGGATGTGATGAGAGTGGAAGAGAGAAGCAGATCTTGTGCAAAACGGAGGTGTCGAGTTGGGAAATATTTTGAGACAAGTGAGGAGATGTATATCAGTGTAATTTTGTTGATGTCCTTGTATGTTAGTAGAAGAATTTTATATTGGATTCGTTGAAATACAGGCAACCAATGTAGAGACTGACAGAGTGGCTCAGCAGAGGAAGAACAGTTTCAAGGAGAATCAATCTAGCCGCTGCGTGCAAAATAGATTGTAGGGGTTCAAGTCTGACTTTGGGAAGACCAGTAAGGAGGGAATTGCAATAGTCGATAAGGGAGATGATGAGTACAGGAATTAAGGTTTTTTGAAGTGTCTTATGTGAGATATGTGCATATTCTGGAAATGTTCTTTAGATGTATGTAACATAATTTAGATATAGAGTTGATGTGGGGAATAAATGATAGTTGTGAGTCAAGGATTACACCTAGGCAGCGAGCTTGCGGGGTGGGATTTATGGTCATGTTATCAACAGAAATAGAAATGTCAGGCAGGAAGATTCTGTTTTTGGGTGGGAATATTATTGATTCAGTTTTTGAAAGATTCAGTTTGAGTTGGTGAGAAGACATCCAAGATGAAATGGCAGAAAGACAGTCAGTAACGCAAGACAACACAGATGGTGAAAAATCAGGAGAGGATAGATAGATTTGTATCATCCGCATAGAGATAAAAATGAAATCCGAAGGAGCTTGCTAGTTTTCCAAAAGATGTGGTGTAGATAGAGAATGGCAGGGGACATAGGACTGAGCTTTGTGTACTCCAACTGATAAAGGAAGTGGAGCAGAAGTGGATACGGAGAAATTAACAATGAAAGAGGGATTAGATAGGTTGGATGAGAACCAGGACAGGACAGTGCTTTCAAGACCTAGGGATTGTAGCATTTGTATGAGGAGAGAGTGGTCAACAGTGTCAAATGCAGCAGAGAGATCCAGGAGAATTAGAAGAGAGTAAGGGCTTTTACTTTTTGCTGTCATCATATCATTGACAACCTTGATCAGCACAGTCTCTTTAGAGTGTTGAGAGCGAAAGCCTGACTGAAGAGAATCCAGTAAGTTGTTTGCTGTAAGAAAGTGAGGCGAGTGTAGGCAATTCTCTCGAGAAGCTTGGAGGGGCATGGGAGCTGAGAGATGGGGCAGTAATTTGAGAGAGAGTTTGGGTCAGAAATTAGTTTTTTTTAAATGGGAGTAATCACTGCATGATTGAATAGTGATGGAAATGTACCAGTAGAAAGAGATAGATTACAGATATTAGTTAGAGGGGGAATGAGCACAGGAGACAGGGACCAACTAATTTGTGAGGGAATGGGATCAAGAGGACAGGAGGTAGAGTAGGAAGATGAGAAGAGAGTAGAAACTTCCTTTTCATTTGTGGGATCAAATGAAGAGAGAGTGTCAGAGGGTGCTACAAAGGAATTGAGCTGATTGCTTGTCGAGGGAGATGATACCATTTTGAGTCTGATCTTATCTATTTTGTCCTTGAAATAGGAAGCAAGATCCTGTGCACTGATGGTAGTCGAAGGATTTGGGGCAGGAGGATTTAGAAGAGATTTAAATGTGTTAAAAAAGAGTTTAGGGTTAGAAGCTTGAGCTTAGATAAGAGATTGGAAGTATGTTTGTTTTGCAGTGTCCAGAGCATTTCTATAGGAGGGGTAGATTGCAGTATATGTGATGAAATCATTAGAGGTACAAGATTTACGCCAGTGTCGTTCTGCTTTACGAGAAAGTGTTTGTAGAGTTCGTGTTACTTTAGTGTGCCATGGTTGGCAACGAAGTCTTCGCAGAGTATGTAGTGTCGCTGGAGCCACTTGATCAAGGGCAGTTGCTAGGGTTTGGTGACAATGGGGTACTGCCCAAACGGGGGAGGAGAATGTAGAAATTGGGGAGAGAAGGTGTTGGAAAAAAGGTGAAAAACTGTTGAAGATCAATAGAGTTGATATTCCTGCGGTTGTGAGAAGGCTTTGAAGAGTTTGACATTGGGGAGGGTGAAGAACTGGGGGTAAGCGAGTAACTAATAAGGTGATGATCTGAGAGGGGGAAAGGAGTGTTAAGGAAATTAGAAACTGAGCATAGTCTAGAGAAAACAAGATCAAGACAGTGGCCATCCTGATGAGTAGCGGATTCAATCCACTGGGAGAGGTCAAGTGAGGATGTTAGAGAGAGTAGTTTGGAAGCAGCATTGGAATGTGGATTAGAAATAAAGATGTTGAAATCACCCATGATGATAGTGGGGATGTCAGAGGATAAGAAGTGAGGGAGCCATGGAGAGAAGTGTTCAAGAAATTGTTGGTGTGGACCAGGGGGGTGATAGATCACAGCAACACACATAGAGAATGGGTTAAAAATCCTAACAGCATGTACTTCAAAAGATGTGAACGTGAGTGATGGGACATTTGGTAGAAATTATAACTGGCTAAAGTATATACAGTACTGTGCAAAAGTTTTAGGGAGGTGTGGAGAAAATTCTGCAAAGTAAGAATGCCTTTAAAAATAGAAGTGGTAATAGTTTACTTTTATCAATTAAAATGCAAAGTGAATGAACAGAAGAGAAATCTAAATCAAATCAATATTTGGCGTGACTTTGCTTTGCCTTCAAAACAGCATCAATGCTTTAATTCTTCTAGGTACACTTACACACAGTTTTTGAAGGAATTTGGCGGGAAGGTTGTTCCAAACATCTTGGAGAACTAACCACAGATATTCTGTGGATGTAGCTTGCTTAAATCCTTCTGTCTCTTCATGTAATCCCAGACAGACTTGATGATATTGAGATCAGGGCTCTGTGGGGGCCATAACAAAACTTCCAGGACTCCTTGTTCTTCTTTACGGTGAAGATAGCTCTTAATGACATTGGCTGTATGTTTGGAGTCCTTGTGTAACGGGACAGATGGTTGGCTCCACAAAAGTAGTATAAGGAAGGATTCTACAGGCCCGGTGCTATGGTAGAGAGGCAAAGGTCATCCCAGTAGTGATGGAATAAAACAAGGAGCACAGGGCTAAAACTGCATAAACTCGTGGATTTATTCTCTTTGCTTGTGGCATAAGACTTTACCACAGCAGCAGATCAATAGCGGTAGTGTAGAGAAGTAATAGCACAATACCATCAACATGCAATGTTATTCAACATGTCACAAAATAAATCACATTTTAGGAATCTTGGTTCAACAATATGCAAACATAAATCAACACAATACTTTTAGTGCAATTATACAGATTATACTTATCAGACAAAAATCAGCAGATTTGCAATAAGGGTTAATCCAGCTTGTTCAGGTTAATGCTTTCTAGTTCACTCTATGATATACAGAACCCAATGGGGGAAATTATAATCCACAGGCGAAGTTTCAGCTGACACATGAAGATTATTTACTTGTACAAGTTGAAATCAGTAGTCCACTTAGCAATCCGTCTAATGGAATAAGCAACTCTCTCCCAGTAACTGTAGGGTTAAACAATTTGCAATTCTCTCATCAGCATCAATTTAAGGCAGTTGCAGTCAGCTTGCAGATAACTTTAAATACAGCAGATTTGGCTGGAACAAACTCTTCCTTTAGCCAGTGCTACAACACCTGTCAATAGCAATATTACAGTCCTAGTCAGAGGTTTTAATAACGCAGTTTGAGGTCTCACTTAAATAATATGAATATTGCAAAGCAAAAGAAACTTATCTGTCTTGATATGAGTCCTGCTGACATCTCATGGGCAGTGGCAAGTCAGGTCTTTTCCTATTCTGCAAAGGTGCTTCTTTCTGGGCTGGCTGCAAACATTCCTCAGGACAACAATTCAGCTATAGATTCAGTGGCTCTTTATGGGAAGATCTTACATTAGTTCAGCCAGCAGCAACACACATCACTTCTCTCTCTAACCAGTCAGTTTTTGGCTCCTGCCCTTTTCCCCACGAATCTCCCTGAAGCCGTTTAGTACATTCTTGGGCTCTAGAGAGCAGCTTGGGCTGTAGTTTGCAGTCTGTCCACCCAATTTGTATCTAACTTCCCAGAGGCACTCTAGGGAATTATAATTTTCTGAATGAGTGCATGCAGTAATACACCTGAAATTTGCAGGGTATTACACTTGTCCTGCTGCAGAAAATATTTGGAGCCCATCAGACGCCTCATTGATGGTATTGATAAGATAAGTACCTGCCTGTATTTCTGAGCATTGAGGACACCAATAATCTTGACCAAATCCCCAACTCTATTTGCTGAAATTTAGCCCCAAACTTGCAAGGAACCTCCACTATGCTTCCCTGTTGCCTGCAGACACTCATTATTGTACCACTCTCTAGACTTTCGGCTCAGATGCATTGATGCTGTTTTAAAGGCACACCAAATATTGATTTGATTTAGATTTCTCTTCTGTTCATTCAGTTCGCATTTTGTTAATTGATAAAATAAACTATTAACATTTTTATTTTTGAAAGCATTTTTACTTTACAGCACTTTTTCCACACCTGCCTAAAATTTTTGCACAGTATTGTATTCCAGGAACCCACTTAGATGGACCCCAGCCAAACTTATCCTAGTCCTGAGCAGGTTTTGGCTTGCCAGATCTAGACCATATCTCAGGTGGTCGAAGACCTTTTGTCACGGGCACTAGGAGTCTTTACCCAGGGATCACCAGGTGATAAGCTTACCAGAGCAGTATAGGTGGTAATATGGTACTCTGGTAGCGGGGTGATCACGGAACAGGAGACAGCAGATGATAGAGATGATCGGGAAAGTCTATGACTAGCAGCACTGGTAATATATATGTAGTAATACACGAGGAACTGAATGGACAAAGGACACGTGAGGGTAGTCAGTGGTCTGCGGTAGCAAGTTGTACCACTGCTATAGTGAGGAGGAATGTCCAACAGAAACGAGGAGGTGATGAGAGTCAGCGGTCTGCGTTTAGCAAGTTGTACCGCTGTCTGGGTGAAGGAATGGGATCCAGGTGAAGGTATCCGGGAAGTCAGTGGTCTGCGATAGCAAGTTGTACCACTGCTATGTGAGAGGACACTGGAACAGGTGACACTGGAAACAGGAATCAGTGGTCTGCCTCTAGCAAGTTGTACCACTGAATATATATGTGAAGAGGAGCATGGGGAGAGACTGCAATACAGAGTATACACGGGCACCTTGAACTTGATCCACAATGACATGCACAATATAGTAATGACTGAACAGCACTGCAATAATACAAAGTCATAGAAACTATCCGGGCAAAAGATAACACAGTCAATGATGGCAAAAGTCTCAGCGGATAGTAAGCTCCAGAGGAGAACAACTCAATCCAGCAAGATATGCAATACACCAGCACAGTCAATGAGAAGTATGCATACCGTGGTTCAGGAGCAGGCTGTCAGACAGGAGTGCAGAGATACCTGAACGGCTGGAGGCCGGCAGGATGCGAAGTCCCTGGAGGGTGAAGCAGTAATCAAGTAGGTGCAGCGCACAGGTAGGTAGACCAGCAGGGGAACAAATACTCAGGAAGCAGTAGTATGTAGAACTGGACTCCTGGAGGACCCTGAAGAGTAGCGATGGTCTAGACGAGATGAAAGCAGTGAGGCGCAGATCCGATGCAGACTGGCGAGTAGAGACCAGCAGGAACACTGAGAAGCATGGAGAGCGGATCAGCTGCTGCAGACACGAGTAGAACTGAGGAGTAGCAGTCAGCAGGACTCTGCAGGTACACGGAGGTAGCGGATAGCAACCAGCAGGTGCAGCCACGATGAAACACGGGAGAGTAGAGCTGAGCTGAAGACTGTAGCGCGCGGAGGCAGCAGATAGGAATCAGCCAAACAGTCACGATGAAACACAGGAGAGTTGAAGTGGTCTGAGGACTGTAGTGCACGGAGAGCAGCGGATAGGAATCAGCTAACAGTCACGATGAAACACAGGAGAGTTGAAGTGGTCTGAAGACTGTAGTGCACGGAGGCAGCGGATAGGAATCAGCTAACAGTCACGATGAAACACAGGATAGTTGAAGTGGTCTGGAAACCACAGGAGAGTTGAAGTGGTCTGGAAACCACAGGAGTAGAAGTGGTCTGGAAACCACAGGAATCAGCAGTGCTGAATACACGAGGAAACACAGGAACACCTTCAGAGGCTCATGGGGAATGAGACTCCAAGATCAGGCAACGAGGAGTGGACAGCAGGTGCTTTAAATAGGGAGTATTGCCTGATCAGCCAATTAAGTTAAAGGAACAGGTACTGAAGGTTTTGAAAGGGCTGCGCATGCGCAGACCCTCAGGATGGTGGACGGCCACGGTTCCTAAACACACGGGAAGAAGCACTCACAGTCTGGTGAGTGACACCTTTCACTTCGGCTGTCGACACAGGAAGAGGCCTCTGATTGTCCCAGACCACCCTGGCCCCAGCAGTAAAGCCCAAGTTAAATCTTCCGGATCACTTCTCCGGGGACCGGAGACTCTTCAGTAACTTCAAGGAGAGTAAGCTGTATTTTTGCTTGAGACTCCGCTCCTCAGGATCCAAGCAGCAAAGAATAGAGATAGTTATCTATCTCCTCCAGGGTGATCCTCAGTCATGGGTCTTTGGTTTTGGTCCTAGCAGTCCCACACTTCAAATTGAGAAAGCGTTTGTAATGGGTTATATGATGAGCCTGATCGAGTGACTTCCACCGAAGCACATCTTTGATCCCTAAACAAGGGACAGTGTATGGCAGGAGAATACTGCGCTAAGTTCCGGCGCTTGTCCACTGACAGTGAATGGAAGGACCTGGCTCTCTGCAGTCAGTTTCGCCTGGGCCTCTCAGAACAGATTAAGGACTCTTTGTTTCAATACCACGCTTCGACCTACCTCAAAAATCTCATGCAGCTGGCCATAAAAATTAATATGCGGATAAAGGAGAGGAAAGCAGAAAAAGGTCCAGAAGACACTCCCAGGGTCTCTGCCTGTGCCATTATGGCATCAAGGTACATCTCCTCCATTCTTGCCCTAACAACGACCCTGGACGGGTCTAAGGCCTTTGAATTCAGGAAAAGAGCCCTATGAGTTCACTCTATAATGATTGACTGAGTCTACAGTGGAGGCACCAGCGTGGTAAAGAGGTGTTGTAAATATTGTTAAAGTTCTGATGCACTAACTGACTCAGGGATATTTCTCACACTTAAGTTATTCATATTTCCCTATTTTCTAAATGTTCTTTCTTTTGTTCAAGAAATTCCTTATTAAGATAGTGCATATCTTTGTTTACTTCTTCTTGGAACTCTAGGGATTTATCCGTCTTTTTTTCTAGGTCAAACGTCCATTCGTTGAGGTGTCAATGTCCTTCTTGAGGCTCCCTATTGACTTTTAGAGTTCAATGGTGAAGGAACTTTAAGGTCTATGTATTAGGGCTAACAACTACTTAGATAAACTTTTAGAACCAAATAGGATAGAGGTCTTCACCTTTAGCAGCCGCCTTTCACGTAGAACTGATTCTGTTTGAAGGTACTCCGATGCCCCAGGACTTAACTCTAGAGTAGTAAAAGTTTATCAACCGCAACCGTAGCTCAGGGTGGTGGGCAACCGAAATACAGAAAGCAAATACCAGGGATAGTCCAGAGGATGTTGGTCAGTAGCAAATAGAGTAATCGAGGGACAGGTCAGGGAAGGTTGCAAACACAGATAATCCTAAAGACAAAGGTCAGGGGCAATCAGCGTTCAAGCATGGTGCAAAAACAAGCCAAAGGTCACAACAGGAATCAGGTCAATAATGCAAAGTATCTACAGGAACAAAAGCTAGTCAGCAAAATGTGGAGCTACAGGACATTATAACCGGCAGGGAGTCTATGCCTTAAATACAAGAACTGGCCAATCAGGAGTTGGGGCCTTTATGTTAATAATTAGCCCCCTTCCCCAGGAGGTGCCTAATTAATTTATACTATTTGTGCACGCGCCTGGCTGTCACAGATGCCAGGATGCGGGGCTGATTGAGAAGGCGTCCTGGTCCAGGTATGTCCGAGCAGAACGGAAATACTGGAAGTGAAGTCCCGGCTGTTGCCATGACAGCCGGGATACAGGTAAGAGAGGCTGGACACGAACAGCGGCTCGCAACACCATGGTCATAGCTTACAGATTAATGATGTCTGCCTTGGTAGAAGGGGCTTCATCAGATCCGTGTCCTGGTCAGAAATTCCTGGAGGAGAAGGCGGAGTCGCTTGTATTCTTTTGGGTGGTTGGGTAATTACTGTTGTACCTACTTTCTTGGTTCTGGTTAAAGATGTTTGAGTGATTATAGTACTCACCACAGATGTTCACGTATTCCATGCTTATCAAAGCTCTGGTTGGCTGGACCAGTCTTTTACAACATTTAACTAAGTAATTTCTGTTTGTTTTATTACAAAGATGAGTGCTATCTAAATTTCCACCAGCAAGTGGCGCTGCTGTTTCACAATTAGAGAGAGGTGAATTGAATCCTTTGTATAATTATTACAGGGTAAAATGGAGGATTTAATTGACTTGAACAGAAAAGTATCTGAACTCCACAATCCTATCAAAATTTTTGAGTGCTTGAACGGTGGCAGTTAATCACTGTTCAGGCTGGCCTGATAACATGAACCCTTATAAAAATTATTGCAATAAGTTTGTTTTATTTGACAAAGAGACACAATTTAATACAGCTGAGACCCCTACTCCTGTTCTATAGAGTCAAAGAATATGGTGGGCTGCAAGTATGTTTAATCACTCTGTGTATGTTTCCTAAGGCCTCTTGGCAGGCTAGAGTGCAGACCCAGATGGCAGTTTTAAGTTCTCAGAAATGTTTAATGGGTCCCCACAACAAAATTAAAAGAATCTTTGGGGCGTATTCAATTGTTAGCGTTAACGCTAAAAAACGAGTGCTCGAAAAATCTTACCGTTAATACGGTAATTACTAGCGGAATTTCAGCTCGCCGCTCCCTGAAATTCCGTGAGTGAACTACCGTTTTAACGGTTTTCGCACGCAATATTATCGTATAAATGGTAATGTTTTTCGAGCGCTCGTTTTTCAGCGTTAATGCTCACAATTGAATACGCCCCTTGGAGCTTTATCCAAGAAGAATGTTATAGACTAATCCAGACAAAATCGTATAGTGACCGGATTGGAGACAATACAGATTCCTGCTTTTCGTGGGCTTATCGCATAGTACCATTCCTACCACAGACTTCAGTCTAGTGTACGGATGGTGCAGTGGTAATTACTTTGCTAGCAGTTAAGAATTGTCAGGGGAGTGTATGGTATATAAGAGATCAATGGGCACAGCTTGTTTACCCTTCAGAAATGACTGAGCCGCTCTATTAGTGCCTTGCTTCTTTGAGGGCCTCAGCTTTCTATGACATTCTTCCAAACTTTGGGGCTTTAACACTTGCATCCCATTGATTGCTGATGTTATTCTACTTACTGATGATTCTGGTAATAGGGTCACTGGTACATTATTTGTTGGAACCCCAAATAATATGATTTAGGGTATTTTTGTTCAGGAGGTCCAGTGAGACACATCTGCTCTCCACTGCAACCAGGCCACAAAACAGGAAACATTGCCTCAGCATTCTGTTCCTGTTATTCAAATTTATGCAATATAGCCAGACCAACACCACAATTAGACGAGGAGCAAATAGATGGTTATAGCTGTCTACATGACGAGAGTTAATTTCCCAGGGTCTTCAGCAGAGGACATTTAGAGAAACCATTTACCCTTCCTGAACAGGAGAAGGCAATAGCATTCTCCCCCACATTAAAGATCCCGGGGCATGATGTCTTCAAAATTAGCTACTACAAAACTTTCAAGGAAAAACCTTGTCTACTACTCCAGGCTTGGAATGTTATTTTGGACCATTTCCTTCTCCAAACAATTTCTGGAGGCACATATCGCTATGTTGCCCAAAGAAGGGAAGGTCCCTCCCTGTGTCCCAGCTACTGACCCATTTCTCTGATCAATATCGATGTGAACATATTTGTTAAACTTAAAGCAAACAGGCTGAAATTGCTATTACCATGCTTTATCCATGGGAATCAAGTAAGGTTTGTGTCGGGTTGAGAGGTTTGGGACAATAGAACGAAAGTATTAGCCCTCACTCCCTACATTTGAAACCCCAATTCTCCTCCTGTCAATAGATGCTGAAAAAGCCTTTGACAGGGTGGACTGCAGGTTCATGGCAGGACTGTTGAGACACATGGTACTGGGCCTGACCTGTATACGATTCTATCTCTATGTGATTGCTTCTTGGCTAGAATTAAAATGAATGGATCATATCGTCCTCTTTACAATTAACAATGGCACCAGGCAGTGGTACCCTTTCTCACAACTGATATTTTTCGTCCATTGGGAAACCCTTTCAAGATCTATAGGAATGAACCCAGATATTACAGGGCTCAAGGTAGGATATAAATAATATAAACTAGCACTTTTTGCAGGTGACCTGTTGGTGACACTTATAAGCCCAGTTGTGGTAGTTCCTACACTAGTAGTTTCAAGAATTCAGTAGATTATCTAAAATCAAAGTAAACTACTCAATATCTGTAACTCTTAACATCACGACTCTGCCTTGCATGGTGGACGGCCTGTAACATGCATTCTTCTTTGTTTGGCACCAAACTCACCTTAAATACTTGGAGGTTTATATCAGAAATTACCTTACCTAATTCTTTTGTGCTAATTTCTTAATACTATTAGCTTAATTATGCAAAGAATTGACCGGCCAGAAATCTAAAAGCTTTTCTGCATGGCGAGGACTAGCATTCTTAAAAAGAACTCTTCACCTTAAATTTTATATCTAATGCAGACACATTCCTCCCAAGTGGTCCAGAAAATTAAAAGAGATGTAATTTGGGGTGGTAAAAGGCCTGACTCGAAATTGGTGTCCTATATAGATACAGACATCTAGGGTGTCTTTAACTTCTCCACATGACCAGTTATTACTATGTAAATATGCTAATTAGAATATTTGATTGAACCAGGGATGTGGAATCCATACAATGGAATGATATAGCAGATCAAATGCCAGCAAGGATGGCAACTTGGATCTCCAATCCACCCTTAACTACTCATCCAATGATCTCACCTACCCTTATATATTGGAAAAACTTCAGATGTTGGACCAGCATTTTGTCGATGGCATCTCCTCTGATATCTTTTGTGGCTAATTCACAATTTCAATGAGAGCTAGATATTTTGAGTTTTCGACATTGGCTGGGAGTGATTATATAAGTGGAACCTCCCTCAAACAGAGGAGTGGAAATATCCGCAGGTTCATCACTTCTTCAATTAAAAAGGTATGCTAAGGAAGGTACGCAGAGATCTTACTCATTTCAAACAATTGTTTGCAGCTCCACAAAATCCAACACACATATTCTCACAATTAGAAATTATCATTGAAAACATGCACAACATGCTCCTGTTACATGAAAGCATGGAAGAGGGATCTTGGGTATTTAGTGAATGAAGGAAATTGGGGCAAAATCTTTGAAATAGCACATGCAAATTCCCAGATGATGTATGTATATGAAACACAAATCTTAAATGACATGTGCCTAGCGGTACCCAATTCCTGGTGAAGATGTACAGGACGGGGATGGGCCCCCTACTTTATATTTATTGAGAATGTACAAAAATAACATCCTACTGGAATAATGTGATACAGATTACCAAGGAAATATTGTGAGGAGATGAGCCCAGGGATCCTAATTTCTGGCTTCTGAAGCAATAGCATATACCCCAGGAATAGCGTAGTCTGATATACTACCATCTAAAGCAACCCTGAACGTACATGTGTGTACAGTGTACTCATTTGCAATGTAGAGTACAGTGTATGCCGTATTTTCATATTAACACTGCTCTCAATTAACCTTTTACATACTGTACTACATGATAAAGTAATGTTACATTTAACACTGCATATTTATGGTGTACTGCTACATCCCCATTAGGAACTGTATTGGTTTATTTGGAACATGATTACTACTACCACTTACTACTACCACCTTCTTATTGATTGTCTTTGTATTGACCATTGACAAAGTTCTGTGACTGTCCCATTTGTAACCAATAAACACATCGTTACCTTCACTATTATCACTTTATTAGGTATTTGTACACTGTGCTGTCACTGCAACACTAATAGCTCACATTAATCAGTCTTATTTATTTACTTGTAAGGCACCACTGATTTTGTAGCGCCGGATACAGAAGCAAGTAACAAATAGATGAGGTAATACATGTAATAAGCACAGATCACTGGGAGTAATGCTATAGGGACATACACAGAGTGCAGCAAAAGATGTGACAGGACGTACAAGGGACAGGAGACAGACGTGGGACAATAGGCAGCGAGGACCCTGCCCGCGAGGACTTACATTATAGAGGGAGGGGTGATGAGAGACAGTAGGACCAACAGGGAGACCATAGAGATGGCAAGCAAGGAAGAGGAGGTGATGAATATAATGGTTAGAAGGTGGTAGGATAGGCGAGCTTGAAAAGATGAGTTTTGAGTGAGCGTTTGAAGGATTGAAGCTTAAAGGGAGAGTCAAGTGAGACACGGTAGGGAGTTCCAAAGATTAGGGGCAACACAGTAGAAGTCTTAGAGGCGAGCATGGGAGGATTTAATGATGGGTGAATTGAGGCGGAGGTCAGAGGTGGAGTGGAGTGGCTGGTTAGGTATGTACCTCAAGACAAGGTCAGAGATGTAAGGTGGAGAAGTGTTAGTAAGGGCTTTGTAAGTGGGGGTAAGGAGCGTGAACTGAATTCTAAAAATGGATAGGGAGCCAATGAAGGAGAAGCAGAAGAGGTGTGGTGGGAGAGGAAGATGAGCCTAGCCATAGCATTTTGTATGGATTGAAGGTCAGAAATGCGAGAGCGAGGAAGGCCAGTGAGAAGGAAGTTGCAATAGTCGAGGGGACAGATTTTCGTAATGTTATGGAGGCACAAGTGGCAGGATTTGGTGAGGGACTGGATATGAGGGGTAAAGCTGAGGGCTGAGTCAAGGGTGACTCTAAGGCAGCGGGATTGGGTGACAGGAGAAAGAGTGATATTGTCAACCAAGAGGGAGATATTGGTAGGGATTATAGGCAGCATGGTGGCTAACTGTGTGGAGTCTGTATGTTCTCCCTGTGTTTCCGTAGCTCTCCTCCAGGTGCTCCGGTTTCCTCCCACTCTCTAAAAACATACTAGTAGGTTAATTAGCTGCTGTCAAATTGACCCTAGTTTCTCTCTCTCTCTGTCTGTGTGTGTGTATGTTAGGGAATTTGGACTGTAATCTCCAATGGGGCAGGGACTGATGTGAATGAGTTTTCTGTACAGCGCTGCGGAATTATTGGCGCTATATAAATAAATGAGGATGATTATGATGATCATAACACTCTTTACCACCAATGGATTCATTTCATATGGATAAAACTGTACAAAGTGTGGACAATGAAACAACAAGATTTGAACAAAAATAAAATACTTATATTTAAATATTTACATTATATTAAAATATTCTTTTTATAAACCATTATATAGATATATATATATATAAATTGACATATTGCATGAGATAACTCAGGCAATCTCACATGACCCTCGTGATGGATGGCCATCTTCCTTTATCATAAGGGAGGGATTCCCTCCTCTTCAGCAAAAAAGGTAACATATCAGTGTTGCAACAATCATTTCATTTCAAGAAATAAACAGTCTAAATACACAGTTGATACATAATTTTTGAGGATTAGGATTAGCTGGGGCAAATTTTAAGTCGAGGGTCAAGACTCAGAAGCCTATTAGGAACATTTTAAAAGAAAAAAATGCAGGTGTCCCAGTGACCCAGCCAAGGGTAGCCCGCTATAGTACTGGCCCAGGGGCCAGATGTCCCCCTGCCCCCCAGCCCAGCTTGCCCAGAATATGCAGAAATCTCTGTCATTTACATAACTTTGACACATTTGTCCTACATGTCTCTAACAGAATGATATCACAGAACACTTTACTTAACATTTGTCCCAGATTTGTTTCTGTAAGCAAATAGAGATTGCTTTATTTTTTTAGACAAAAATGTAAAAATATAAAATAATAAAGCTCAATTAATGCAAACACCTACACACTCTCTGAGGTTACACCTACACAATCATTTGGCTTGGCCAGCACTGACTCATCTAAGGCTTACATTTTTATGCCTACTCAAACATATATGGTTTTCAAATAGGATAAGATGCTGCACTTATTTACCTTCATCCAGGTTCACCCTCTAAGGGCCAGCCACCTCCAAAGCCATTGCCTACTTCTAAGTCACGACCTCATCTTACCCGTCCTCATCTTGCCTCTCCTCTGATGGCAATACCTCCTCTGGCACCTTCACCTCTTGGCACCTCCTCCTCAGGCACCTCCTCTACTTGACACTTCGTCTTCTTGGCCCTCCTCCTCAGTCTCCGCTCCTCCAGGGCCTGGGTCGCCTGTATGGCTTGCTCTCTGTGTTGCTGCTCTGTGAAGTAGAAATTCAAAATCGATTTTTTTTTTGTTTGATATTTTGTTGTTCAATAACTACACAGCTGTAATGCAGACTTATGTCCAAGTTAACAATTTGGATCTTTTTTTTAAGAATGTAAATCAATATATAATGTTCTGCTTTACTACACTCACCACATTGTGCATATATTTTTTGGGTAAATAGCTTACATAAAACCTTCAGTAAGCTTTATAAGGGTGAGGTCATAATAAATTATACACCATAAATCTGAATATTTTAATAATTTTCTATTTTGTTCTAGCATGTTTTTTTTTTGGGGGGGGGAGGGGGGCTAATAACAATCACACATTATTTTAAATACAACATTCAAAAGTCATGTAGCATTTGGGCCTATTTGTCATACTTTAAAGATAACAAATATTCTCATGAAATTTAACTGCTAACTTACACCCCATATTCTTTGTCCTAGCAAGAAGCACAGGCTTCCTCCTTAAGTCGCTCCACCGGAGTTGTAGTTGAGTGACGGAACGTCTTGTGGTCACCTGATGGGAATTTGTAGGCCCTGTCTTTGACTGCATCACAAGTGACAGATACCTCAATGCTCAGTTACCTGTCCATTGTTTCAGTTAGGAGCAGCATCTCCTGGGCTTGGTAGACCTTGTAGCTCGCATTGTTTGCAACTTATTGAGGCTTTTCAATAAACACTACTCTAATTAGCTGCTTCAACGTATTCACACTGCCGAAATGGCTGCTAAGCAAATATTCATATTTTAATATATAGTAAGAGTTGATTCACACACACAAACATCTATACCACAGTTATGACCTACTAGGACAAAGAAAATATGCCTAAAAAGTCCACAAACATATCTAATCATACTATATAATTCATAAACATATAATATCTACAAATATAGAGGCATCATAGGCAACTGCTTGCCATTTTCATGCCTAAAACAAACAACAGCAAAAAAATAAGGAGTATAGGAGTGCCAACCCAAATTTAGATATACTGAATTTGAGGTACTGGTGCAAAATGTGGGGAAGAATCTGCACAACACCACCAGGCACTAACGAGTTTTAATGTGTAAGATAAGCACTATAAAGATTATATTATCAGATTTATCCACAAAACTTTTCACTTAGGATATTACGGCTTTGAAGTGAGTTTGGTAATCACATTCATGCATGGGGTCCAAGTGAAATATGATATGAATTTAAGGTTTTTAAACTTAATGCATGTATGATTATGTATTGTGTTTATATTGTATATTTATATGTCTATGGATTTTATTATGATTTCAGAAATTTTATTTGAACTGTGTTGTTGAATATTCATGAGCTATCCCATAAATTCTGTGAATTTAGTCCCTATCCCTACTTGCCTGGAAAAGACCAAATTAGAGTTAAAATGGGTTAGTTCGCTCTTTTGAGAGGTTAAGGACTCTGACTGGACTCCACACATCCTGGTCTGCTGCACGAGAAATAGATAAGCGTGGACTCTATCTTCAAGTCTGTTTACATTGACTGCTGTGTTCTGGTATGAAGTCTTACCTCTCTGTCTGTATGTATTACCCAGTATTAATGTTTGTTCCCAATTGTAAAGCACTATAAATAAATGTTGATGATGATGATGATGATGAAGTTTTGCCTATTAATAACCAATTTTCTTATTACAAGTTTTATTATATGCTGCAATGTTTTTACGTTAAATGTTAGTGTAAACTCATCTGCAAATGATTTTAACATTGCATGTAAAATAAAACAGTATTACTCTATATTACTTTTTAGTCCTCTTTCCCTTCAATTTATGAGACTGAGGGATAGATTTACTAAGACTCGTGTTAGATGTCAGTTTAGTGCTCCAAACCGCCAAATTTACTATGCGGCAGTTTGAGTCTTGGATGTTAAGTAACTGGCAATGTTTGCAGATTGAAAACAGCTAACCTGCCATAAAAAAAATATAGGTTTTTATTACCTGCTTCTGATTGGCTAATTAGCTCAAACATGCTATTTAAACTATCTTGCCATTCAGAACATAAGAGGAGGCACCACTGACTTATGAATTATGGGGGCAATCATTACTTATTGAATAAAGGGAAATATTAATTTATAATTAGCTTATGAGCAAATTGTATTTTTTAAAGGGCCAATATTATTGTATTATATTGTGGGTCCAATTATATCAAGGGACAATACTATTTAATTGATAATGGGGTCAATAACTATTTATGATACGCACATAATATAGTAATACAATAATATTGCCCCCCTTGATATAATAAAGCAATAATATTGCCCCCCTAACTGGCGGTTTCATCAAACTGTCCTTTAGTAAATCTAGCCCCGAATCTACATTTACTGAATGATGAAGTCATAGTATCCAGTTTTTGTTAAAGATCCTACTTCATACTACACCCAAGTGGCTCTAATGTGAGGGTAATCACAACGGGTGATGTTTCCTGGTTATAGCACTTCTTCACTGATTGGGAACCAATATAAATGTTGCTGACACTAGTGCTCTATAGTTTCAGATTCTATATACAGTATATATGAATTTTACTGAGCATAATACACTATAATACACTATATTTTAGATTTTGTTTCTCTATGTAAGTTTGTGACAATTTTATGAGAGACTGATTCACATTAAAGATCTGGAGCTATTAAGAAAAACACGCTGAAGAAAAGTATTTCCAAATATACTTTATCTTTGAAGGAAGGAGGTTATTATTTTGTGTTTTGATTTTGCACATTGTGATTATATTCTCTATTCCTAATCCAGTGAGGGCACCACAATTCACTCATTTTAGTTTTTATATCAATTTAAGTGTGGTGGCGTTTCTGCTAGAATTTTTGTTTGATTATCATTACCAGGATCTTCCATGAGGGGGAGCAAATGCACTATACGTGTCGCTAAACAGTGATGATGTTTAAACAACGCAAGAAGAAAAGGTTTGAAAAGAACTGTTCAGATCCTTTCAATGTTTTAAACTGTTTCATTAAAAAGGATACATGCACATCTGTTTTTCCAATCAGTACATTTTTAATTGGAAACTTACATGATCAAATACATTTTATTGAAAGCACTGGAGAAGCACTGGAGCCTGAAACAGGCTTCCTATGCAATGCATTAGTAATAGGGTATTGGCGGGCAACAGGTGGCCCTCCGAACCTTCACCTGGGGCCCTAGCTTCATCTTTATTGTCAGATTTATTTTTCTTAGCTTGTAACAATAATTTAAAGTCCCTGCTGATTTGTTATTACAGATAGCTGTGTCTTTGTTTGACTAAATGTATTGTTTTAACAAGTGGTCTGTCATGATCTGCCTACAGCGTATGCATTACATGCTGCCTTGCATGGCAGCTCCTGCCTTTTTGTCATTCTATTATTTGTATTTCTATTTTGTGTTCCAGCAGTACCTCTTTTCACCAGAGGTGCTGCTATCGTGCATTATTCTTGTGCTTAAGGAGTTAACCTGTATGTTCACTAATTATCTCATGCACCTGGGTGTGTCTCATTCCCCTTATATATACCTGATCCTCCCAGCAGTCATTGCTGGTTATTGTTGTCCCATCCTGTGATGTCCTTTCCTGTTGTCCTAATCCTGATGTCATTTCCTGTTGTCCTTACCTGATTGTTTCTGGACATTCATGCTACTTGCTGCATCAGCTGGAACCTGGTATTTATCACTGCTCCTTATTACCTGTTGTTATCACCTCTCTGCAAATAAACACAGAGTGTTTTCACCGAATTCATGACTCCTAGCTGTACTTCTGTTTGAGAACCGTGACAGTATAACCAGCCCAAAAAACAGCTTTGGAGTCAGGTGAAAGTTTTGTTTTATTCTGGGACCTTTTTGCTGCAATCAAGTTTTCATTTGTCTTTTGCAACATGTCTGTTTTACCTATCATGGAATTACCCCTGCTACAAACCTTACAAATGGACATTATATTGTTGCGCTCCCAGCTGGCCGGATTTTCCGCTTTGCTTTTGGACCCACTCAGGAGACTATCAGAGACGGTTTCACTGAAATCTAATGCTGTTGATTTGACCCAGCCAACTCTGTCTGCTGCTGAATCCGTGCCGCCAACACCTTGCAATAATACCATGTCAAATTTGCATTTAACTAACAACTGCAGTTTAACTAATGCCCGGTTCACAAGTGGGCCACGCCCCCATCTGACCGAAGTGGAGCGACAGCGCAGAGTAACCAACAAACTGTGTCTCTACTGTGCCAGCAATGCACATTTCTTGCAGGACTGTCCTGTCCGTAGACCACGTCAGCTTACTGAACCATCTCCTGTTGTTTCCTCTCGGCACTCCAAATCTGTTTATGCTCCAGCATTCCTGTTCTCTGCGAAGAGACCCAATCTGCCAGCTCCAGCCGCCTGTCCTGAGGCACCCATTCCCTCTGTCTCCTGTGCCGAGGTGCCAGCCTCTGTCTCCTGTGCCGAGGTGCCAGCCTCTGTCTCCTGTGCCGAGGTGCCAGCCTCTGTCTCCTGTGCCGAGGTGCCAGCCTCTGTCTCCTGTGCCGAGGTCACATCATCTGCCTCCAGCTCTGAGGTCACATCATCTGCCTCCAGCTTGGAGCCTGCTGCCACTGTGTCCGGTTCCGAGTCTCCTGCCACTGTGTCCGGTTCCGAGTCTCCTGCCACTGTGTCCGGTTCCGAGTCTCCTGCCACTGTGTCCGGTTCCGAGTCTCCTGCCACTGTGTCCGGTTCCGAGTCTCCTGCCACTGTGTCCGGTTCCGAGTCTCCTGCCACTGTGTCCGGTTCCGAGTCTCCTGCCACTGTGTCCGGTTCCGAGTCTCCTGCCACTGTGTCCGGTTCCGAGTCTCCTGCCACTGTGTCCGGTTCCGAGTCTCCTGCCACTGTGTCCGGTTCCGAGTCTCCTGCCACTGTGTCCGGTTCCGAGTCTCCTGCCACTGTGTCCAGTTTTGAGTCTTCAGCCGCTGTCTCTGTTCCTGAGCTCCAGTCTGCTCCAGAGGGGGCGCTGCCCTTCCAGTCTGCTCCAGAGGGGGCGCTGCCCTTCCAGTCTGCTCCAGAGGGGGCGCTGCCCTTCCAGTCTGCTCCAGAGGGGGCGCTGCCCTTCCAGTCTGCTCCAGAGGGGGCGCTGCCCTTCCAGTCTGCTCCAGAGGGGGTTCTGTCCCTCCAGCCCGAGTTGCCAGTCCATGCGGTCCAGCCCGAGTTGCCAGTCCATGCGGTCCAGCCCGAGTTGCCAGTCCATGCGGTCCAGCCCGAGTTGCCAGTCCATGCGGTCCAGCCCGAGTTGCCAGTCCATGCGGTCCAGCCCGAGTTGCCAGTCCATGCGGTCCAGCCCGAGTTGCCAGTCCATGCGGTCCAGCCCGAGTTACCACTTGGTGCTGTCTGCCCTCAGGCTTCTCAAAGTGCTGTCTGCCCTCAGGCTTCTCAAAGTGCTGTCTGCCCTCAGGCTTCTCAAAGTGCTGTCTGCCCTCAGGCTTCTCAAAGTGCTGTCTGCCCTCAGGCTTCTCAAAGTGCTGGCAAGCCTGCCGCCCAGTCCGGGTCAGCTCCCAAGCCTGCCGCCCAGTCCGGGCCAGCTCCCAAGCCTGCCGCCCAGTCCGGGCCAGCTCCCAAGTCTGCCGCCCAGTCCGGGCCTGCTCCCAAGTCTGCCGCCCAGTCCGGGCCTGCTCCCAAGTCTGCCGCCCAGTCCGGGTCTCCTGTCAAGCCTGCTGCCAAGTCCGAACCATCCGTTGCCAAGGGTGCCAAGTGTGAGCTGTCATCTACCTTTGAGGGGCACCTTTCTCAATTTAGTGCTCTACTGAGGTTTTGTGCTTCTTATTTCCCCTCAGTACCTAGCCTTGCCAGTGACCCAAAGAGGCAAGTTTTGTTTTTGTTAACACATTTTAGAGGAGAGGCTATGGAATGGGCAAACCCTTTTGTTGAGTCTGATCACCCCATTCTTTCTGACTTACAACTATTTGTCGAGGCAGTGATCAACAAGTTTTCACCAACACCTCCCGCTATGCCTTGTTACGGGGCCTCTGTATTGTCAGCAGGTCCACCCATCTCACCTGGCCTAGAGATTTCTTTGTGCTCCACCCAATTGGTTCAAACTGCTGTTCCAGGGAATTCTCGCAAAAAGAAAAAGCGAAAGAAGAGAGCAAGGTCTACAGAGCTTGAACTGGCAGCTGGCATAGTCTCCTTTGCTCATCCACCCATGGACGAGGACTTTTCTGCTGGCCCCCCAATTCTGGACTATGATTCCGATGATTTCAGACATTTTTGGTAATTGGGTGTCTGGAATCCGCCCTTAAGGGAGGGGGTACTGTCATGATCTGCCTACAGCGTATGCATTACATGCTGCCTTGCATGGCAGCTCCTGCCTTTTTGTCATTCTATTATTTGTATTTCTATTTTGTGTTCCAGCAGTACCTCTTTTCACCAGAGGTGCTGCTATCGTGCATTATTCTTGTGCTTAAGGAGTTAACCTGTATGTTCACTAATTATCTCATGCACCTGGGTGTGTCTCATTCCCCTTATATATACCTGATCCTCCCAGCAGTCATTGCTGGTTATTGTTGTCCCATCCTGTGATGTCCTTTCCTGTTGTCCTAATCCTGATGTCATTTCCTGTTGTCCTTACCTGATTGTTTCTGGACATTCATGCTACTTGCTGCATCAGCTGGAACCTGGTATTTATCACTGCTCCTTATTACCTGTTGTTATCACCTCTCTGCAAATAAACACAGAGTGTTTTCACCGAATTCATGACTCCTAGCGGTACTTCTGTTTGAGAACCGTGACATGGTCGAAGTAGAAATTTAGACGTGGCGGTATAGAAAATGCCACTCAATGGCATTTAATAGCTTTACAATGAATGCACTAGGAGAAGTGCCAGTATGGCATACCATCGTATACACCCCGACTTCCACCACTGTTTTATACTTATCACTGTGATTAAGGGTAATGTGAAACCTTTCTGAAGGTTAGAGGGCCGCACCATTTGACCCCTGAAGTGTATCAGGTTTGCCCATCACTGCAACAGAACCATGGAAATGTATTTAATATTAATTGCTATAATAGATACTATCAGATCCAATTTGCATTGCATCTATAAGTGCTGGATAAAGGGGAGACCTATTTGACTCTGGTAGGCAGGGCCGGATTAACCATAGGGCTAACTGGGCTACAGCCCAGGGCCCTCGGGCATCCAGGGGGCCATTGAAAGTGCTCAGCAGCAGTATTGATCGGTCGGGGGCGGGGGCGCCCCTGGCGCGATCAGTGCTGCTGAGCACTTTCCCTGCAGTCCTTCCCCGGCGCGCTGTAGTCTCCTTACTGAGGAGATCTCGTGAGTCTCACTCTCACGAGATCTCCTCATTAAAGAGTGTACAGCGCGCCGGGGAAGGAGGAGAAGGAGGTAAGTGCCCCCCTCATGGGGGGGCCCTCACGGGGGAACGGAGGCCCACTTAGCCCAGGGGCCTCCATTCTCTTAATCCGGCCTGCTGGTAGGTCTCCTCTGGTTGCAAAAAAGAAAAATAATATCATTGCTCCTAGCCCTAAAACTACCTCAAACCTTAGAAAAGTTTCACCAAACACTGGAGATCTAACAATGCATTTCTAGGGTCATTGTTTGGAGTTGTACTATTTGTGTCAAAGTATCTTTGGGAAAAAATTATGAAAAGTGTATTTTGTGTGCTTGTTTCCATTCTGCTCTGATGTCCATAAAATAAAAAATATTTTCTTAAACATGCTACCACATATAATCCCTATATCTTTATATGGCAGAGAAGAAAACGGTAAAATAGGTTTTCCAGAGATGCACTGAATTCCCTTCTTTAATATAGAGAGCGTATGTAATACTTTTCAGCTGGCAGACTGAAGGGAGTAAAGCTGCGATTTGGCATTTTCTGCGAGTTGATAGACAATCGTCAGTAAAGTCAGTTTTTTTAAAATCGCCATTCCAAAAATTGCTACAAATTGCAGTTCCGACAATTTGCCACTCTAGCAGTACAAGTGGTCATATGTATGAAGCTGCCATTTTGCAAACTCTCCCGAGATTGCTGTGAAAATCGCCAAATTAAACACACTGCTTTGTATAGGCGAGATTAGCAAACACATCAGCTTTCCACTGCTGGTCAATGTTACATAACAGGAGACACAATACAAGTTTTACTTATGAGGGTAATCTTGATTTCTGGTTTAGAGGGGAAAAATTATTATTAATGATCTTACAGGGGCCAAATTATTTTATGAATAAATTAGTGGCCCAAATTTCATTAAAGATTATATGTATGGGAATTTTATTTAATTTTATTATATTATAGTGTCTTACTATTTAATTACCAGTAGGGCAATAATTATTTTTTTATGATGTGGCCACACTTAATATTTCCAGATGGGGACACCATTAACAGTACATAGTTGTGACACTATAACACGCTGCTTTGTTTATTCGTGATTAGCAAACACATCAGCCATTGAACTAAAGATGACTATAAAAAGGGCCCCAAATGGGCAGTAATCTGAGAGTGGTAGAAAATGGAGTTGATAGGAAATTTGTTGTTGGGTGTTTTGGTCAGGTAGGGTACAGAATAATGATGGTGATTATTCCAACAAGACTTACCCTGACGTCTTCACACTGAAGGGCTCCATCCCGACGATGCTGCAGGACGACTGATGTGCCCACCGACTGCAAGCAATCGCAATGAATTAAGAAGCCGGCGCGAGTTGATGACTTCACTGGGAATTGCGACGCTGTAATCGGTGCTTTGAAGCGGGTAATGCAAGTATGCGGCCATGGACAGTGTACTTTACAAAGACTTGTACATTGTCCATGTCCACATACTTAAATTACCCCCTTCACAGCACCGATTACAGCGTTGGGGTTCCCAGCGCAGTTGGTGGGCATATCAGTCGTCCTGCAGCCTCGTCGGGAAGAAGCCCTTCGGTGTGAAGACATCAGGCTAAGTCTTGTTGGGATAGTCAGCATTGATATGCTGTCTACCACCGGTTTTGGCGCAACATCAGATTTTGGAGTCAGCACAGAGAAGGAGAGAGGATCCCCAGCACCAGGCTCCTCTTAAGCTGTGCAGGCAACATGATTTTAGGACACAGCTGAGTCTGGACTCCCTGTCAGAGCAAGAGATTATTCAAATGTTTAGGCTCAACAGAGCAAACCTCCTGCAGCTGTATAAGCATGTGAAAGATGAATTGGAGCCTTTAACATCTCGCTCCAATGCATTGACTGGGATGCATAAATTGATGTGTGCTGTACATTGCTTTGCCACAGGCTCATTACAGTCAGTATGCTCCCAGGCTGTAGGCCAGGCACCTTTCTCAAGGCACTTATCTGTAGTGTTAAGAGCTCTTAATAAGCTGGTGCCTACCTATATCTGCTTCCCCCACCAGAACTCTGAATGGGATGAGTTGAATGGAGCTTTCTATAGGATCTCAGGATTACCTAATGTTTTTGGGGCAAAAGATTCTGCACACATTGGGCTGAGACCATCTCGTCAAAGGGCTGAAGTGTCTGCCAACAGACACCATTCATACTCTATGAATGTGCTGGTGGTCTGTGATGCAAACATGAAAATCATGAGTGTTGTTGCAGGGTATCGTGGCTCTTGCCTATACCTTGCACCAGTCCGCCCTCTATCATAAATTTCGGCATGATGAAATGCTGGAGGGATGGCTACTTGGTATGTATTTTTATTTTATTTTCTGTTGTTTTATGTGGTGTTTTAATCAAGTAAATGTATTTATGTTTCATTCTAGGTGACTCATGATATGGGTGTCAATCCTGGCTAATGACACCTCTGTTGAATCCACAGACTCCTGACCAATGCAGATATTGTGAGTCGCACACAGCCACTAGAGGGGTGATAGAACGTAACTTTGGCCCTTTGAAGACCAGATTCAGGTGCCTAGATACTTCTGGTGGTTTGCTTCTCTATGCCTCCTGTAAGGTGGCAGATATCGTGTTGTCATGCTGTCTGCTGTATAATTTGGCCCTAAACCAAAGTATACCCCAACCACCAGCAGTAGACAGTGATGAAGCAGTTGATGTGGATAACACAGAAGGTAAGTGTAATTGTTTAATATTTACTAGTAACCTTGTTTTTTATTTTTATCTATTCTTATATAATCAACTTCATAATCAACATCATACACACAGGACTATAATCTCATTTAATGTGTATGTGTATGTGTTTTGAAATAACCATTTAAGCATAATTGTAAGATAAAAAGAATATCACAAGTTCACCCACATTGCTCATCTAAAGATCTTAAGGTCAATCAACTTTACTAATACATGTGTGCAAAAAGTAAATATGTATTTTCTACCTAACTGTCTGACAACATAAACAACACAATGTGCACAATGACACTTGTATGATTTGCAGAAACAAAAAAGGCACTTTGCCATAAATGTATATCTAGAAACTTTAAAGTGTTTATTTATTTTGGCTGCAGGTTCAGGTGGAGACAAAAAAGATTTATACATACATCAGGCGCTCACAAAACAATCATAAAGATGATCTTTATCCTCTGTTGAGAAATGGGTACAACTTCCAACACACCTTCTTTTAAGTTCATATATTGGACAATAAAGGAGCTGGAATATAAACAAATAATATATGGTGTAGTAGGCTTAAGTAAACCACAAAAGTCCACCACCAATTATGGTGTAATAGATTCAAAGTAAGAGAGCCCTTTTCCACAACAGTGTAAGAAACACTTTAAAGAGATATCCACTCCGTGATCCTTGTAGACTTTGTCCTCTTAGGGAATGTGCTTACAAATATTTTACTTGTTATGGGACCTTGAATCCTCCACATCAAATTGTTCTGCAGACTTTTTCCATGATCAAAACTCCATAAATACAAATTTAAAAATAAAGAACTGGGAAAGAGATCTAGGAGTAAATGTATCAAGGTCAGATTTTTTAAGCATTTTAAAATCGTGGCAAATCGCGGGTGATAACCGCGATTTTAGTCCCCAAGTCGCCAGATGTATTAAACTTCGATTTTTACTCTGATCTTAAAAATCGCTGGTCATCTCTGTCGATTTGTTGCCATGTCAAACACTTCTGTGTTTAGCAAACTCTCCTGTGTTGTCCTCATCTAGCAGTTACACTGCCCTGTCTGTAGAGCCACAGGTCCCCGCGGCTGTCTAATGTTTAAAAGTAGATAAAAGTTTTTTTAAAAAAATGGGGGGTCCCCCCACACAAGCATTATTAACCCTAGTGCTGCCAGCCTACTGCTGGTTACGTGAAAATCAGGGAAAAAATTTCACATAACCAGCACTAGGCAAAGCAGCCGGGGTGGGTGGCACTATAGCAGGGGGGCACGCAGCAGGGATCACCCTGCCATAATGACAAACCAACCCCAGGCTGTTGAGCACTGGGCTGGATTCCCTAGGGAGTGGGGTCTGCCAAAAAAAGTGAGCGGGCCACCCTCTAGGAATAACCAGCCCACTGCTGAAAGCACTAGGGCTCTTCCTACCCCTGGGGGCTGTGGGTAGTAGGGTAATAACTCCAAAAATAATGTAAAATAACAAACTGACAAACTTTGGTTTTGTGGAACTGCAAGTCCCAAACAGTCTGGGCATAACTACAAGCATCAGTATACCCATAGCAGTCAGGGCATGCCGGCACTGGAGAACCACAAGTGCCAACATGCCCTGACACCCATGGCTGGCTGCGACCTGTAGTTTCACAAAAGAAAAATTTTAAATAAACCACAACTCCCTGTTTACAACCACACACTTTTATTAAACATAATAAAACCCCAATAAAACAATATACACTCTCATTCATACCACATACATTTATTAAAAATAAGAAAAACCCAAAATACCAATCAGATTTCTTCTTCATTCGTCAGCAGCTTTTAATCCAAAAATGTTTGAATACCAAGTCCAAATAAGTTTGTATCCAAAGTCCCTGCTTGAAAACCAAGTCCAAATAAATTTGTATCCAAAGTTCCTGCTCATGGGAAAACCCCTTATACTATAAATAGACCTCGTGACTGAGCTAAGTTCATTGCGTATCGGAGCTTGTTCACTGTACAAGCTGTTTCATGGCGTCTCTCATCATTTTTAATTTTTTTAACCAAGCATGTTCTGGAGTGGAATACAAACATGGGGCCCCGCCTGTGCTGAAAATAAGAAGACTGCAATCAACAAGGGGACCCTCCTGGCCAGAAGAACTGAAGATTTTTTCAAGCAGGGACTTTGGATACAAATTTTATTTGGACTTGGTTTTCAAACAGTTTTGCATTAAAAGCTGCTGACGCAAGAAGAAGCAATCTGATTGGTGAGTAGTTTGGGGTTTTATTATTTTTAATAAATGTATGTGGTATGAATGAGGGTGTGTATTGTTTTTATTGGGGTTGTATTATTTTTAATAAAAATGTGTGGTTGTACAATTAAAAACCTTAGCAACGCGGCAAAGGCCGTGATTCCAGTACATTGGAGATCCCCGAATATCCCTACCATTAGAGAGTGGTTTGCCCGAATAGAATCCTATAGAATAATGGACGACATACTCTATTCCTCAAAGGACAAATACAGGGAATATCATTACATATGGTTTGAGTGGCTCGAATTCAAGGATTCACCACTATATTCACAGTGGAATAAATGAACCCCCCTTACTCTCTCCCCCCCTCCCGCTCTACCTTTCTCTCCCTCTCTCTATCCCTCTTTGTCTTTCCCCCATCCCTACATGATGTATTATTGAATACTAAATGGTACTATATTTTTATGCTGAACTATTGTTGAATCGTGTTCATGTATATGTGTCTTTACGTAATATTTTTGAAAATCCTTAATGCATTGTTCTATGCAAAATAGATATGTTTGTAAAAGCTGTTCAATCTTTCAATAAAAAAGAGATTTACAAAAAAAAAAAAAAAAATGTGTGGTTGTAAACAGGGAGTTGTGGTTTATTTAACATTTTTCTTTTGTGGAACTACAGGTCGCAGCCAGCCATGGGTGTCAGAGCATGTTGGTACCTGTGGTTCTCCAAGTGCCAGCATGCCCTGGCTGCCATGCATATGCTGGTGCTTGTAGTTATACAAGCATCAGCATGCCCAGACTCTTTAAGGCAGCCCGGGCTGGCTGGGACTTGTAGTTCCACAAAACAAAATAACGTCAGTTTGTTATTTTCGGTGTTATTACCCTACTACCCACAGCCACAGGGGTAGGAAGAGCCCTAGTACTTTCAGCACTGGGCTAGTTATTCCTAGAGGGGAGCCGACTCGTTTTTCGGTGACCCCACTCCCTAAGGAATCCAGTCCATGCCGCATGTCCTACTGCTATAGTGCCACCCACCCCAGGCTGGTTTGTCTAGTTCTAGTTATTTGAAAATCGGGGGACCCCACGCAATTTTTTTCCCTGATTTTCACGTAACCAGCACTAGCCTGGCAGCACTAGGGTTAATAGTGGTCGGGCGGGGAAAACCCCACTGTTTTGTTTTTTTAAAAAAAAACTTTTGTCTATTGTTAAACATTTGACAGCTGCTGGACCTCCGGCTCTATAGACAGGGGCAGTGTAACAGTGATGTGTTTACTAATCACGCTGCTAGCAAGCAGTGTGCTGTATCTGGCGATTTTTAAAGCAAATTCACGAGAGTTTGCTTAATCGCAGCTTCATACATTTGAGACTTGTATAGCTAGAGTGGCAAACAGTCGGGACTTTGATCTCTATCTATATTGGAAATAGCGATTTTGACAGAAACACATCTCTGGTGATTTAACATGAAATCTCTGCTTCATACATCAGCAAGTTTCAATTCTCCCGAGAAAATCGCTGGATTTGCAAAATCGCACCTTGATATATTTACCCCTTAGTGTATACCCCCTATGTATTAACAGTTGCAAAAATGATATGAGAACATTTGCACTCACAAACAAAAAAACATCATCCAGATTTAAATAAATTCAATATCCATACTGGACGGTCCTGTAAATGACAGTTTTTTTTTAGCAGATGCAGACAGATAACATGTCCAAAGTCCTCACTGTTTCCAAGTTGCAGTGACTGGAACTCCAGGTGGTGGGTTAATCCTTCAAACTGCCTCAGGTGCCTTTGCCTGACTTGTGGATGCCTGTCTTTTACCTCTGATATGTCCACTGCTACGCACTAGAGTAGCGGGCAATGACGTGCTTGGGGTAGTGCTGACGCTGCTGCCAAGTGAGGATGAGGGCACCGGTAGTCATGACAATAATTGCCCACAGACAGCCACTAAAATTGCCTGAAAGTTCTCTAAGAGCCCCAGTCAGATTGTTTAGTGCAGTGTTCATTTGGATTAAGATTGCATCTATCCTTCCCAAGGCGGTACATATCTTGTGTTGTGTGTCCTGTATAGTGCGCAAATATTTATTACCTTTTGTAAACTGGCGCTGGATGGAATGCCACCAAATTCACTTGTACCTCACTAAATTGCTCAATTGATTCAGCCAAATTAGGAACAGATGCTGGTTGAGCTTGGCTGGATGTGGAAGTTGGTGGACTGGTTGGAGTGCAGGCCGAAAACAGTTTCTAATGTTATATATTACTCACTTTTGACATCTGGTGCCTCTCTTTGTGATTGTCCTCATTGGCCTCCTTTGTGCCTTGTGATGTTCCTTAGTAAATGAACCACAATGAGGAGGCTGCCCAGTGTCATTTTTGTTTTTATATTGAATGTCATCAAAATCCAGTGGAAGGCCCAGAACAGGGTCCCCGGATTAAAGTTCTGCCCAGGGTATCACCAAAGGGAGATCTGGCCGGGATCTCAACCCTCTAGCATGTCTTCTGGGATCCAATGTTACCAGTCTTTGAAGTTTTCATCCAAATCCATCCAGTAGAAGGCTCTCCTGGTCAAAGTTCTGCCCAGAGTACACCAAAGTTAGGTCCGACCAGGGACCCGAACCCCCCTAGATCCTGGCCAGGATCTAAATTGGACCAGCTCGCATTGATTTCATCTCAACAAGTGCAGGGGTGTCCAAATACAGTCTGTCATGCTTCAAAGTATCGTGTTAGACTCTGGTATGTAACAGGATCACCAACTGATAATAGCGCTACTGAACAAGGAGGTGCTGAGTCTAACGTATCCCTAGTGTTCCCCAGGGACCCCCGCAAGGAAGTTTGCACTTGGCTGCAAGTGATACGCAGGTCACATTCCTCCAAGGCAGCTACCAGTGTGGCGGCAGAGAGAAGTCAGGCGATCTGGGTCAAACCAATCAGGTATAACCTGTACCAAAGGAGAATCTAAAGAGAGGTCAGACAAATCCAGGAGAATGGTCAGGGGAAGCTGAGGTCACAACAATAGGAAGAATATCGCAATCCAGGAGAATGGTTAGAAGTAGCCATATCAAACCAAGAGGTACTAAAACACAGGGACAAGTAGCTGGAGACAGGAGACCTGATACTCTGGCACCCTAGGGACTCTGGCACCCTAAGGACAGCGCCTTACACAGGCTCAGAACAGGTTCCCAGGTCAAAGGTTTGCCCAGCGAACACCAATGGGAGGTTCAACCGGGATCCTAACCTCCCGAGAACCTGGCCAGGATCCAATTAGACCACCTTGTATTTTCACTTTGGTTTCATCCCAATTGGTGGAGGGGTATTTGATTGCACAACCAGACAGACAACCAAACCAATGATGTTTATATATGATACAGAGGCTCCATACGTAGTCAAGGTTTTTCAATCCAAGTAACGTTATTTCACTGGAAATTGCCTACATCTCAACACAAAAGGATGGTCTGTATTAGTGTCTGCTCAGCTGCTAAATACTTAACATGGTAAAATTCATAAATACTGAACTGCGAGCAGAAAGCTGGGTTAATTTTATCGTAATAACGGTAATAGGTTTAACGCTGCGCTAATTCAGGGGGGATCCTTCCATTTGCCCTAAGTGCAAATGAAATGAATTGATATAAAATTGAGTCAATTTGGAATAGCAAAGGTAGTCATAAATGGTAACTGCCACCCAAAAAACATAAATAAACCAAACAAAAAAAGTCCAAGAAATGAGGATAATCTAATCAGTAGGAATAGTCAAGTACACAAAAGAGTCATTTGCAAACATTTTACAAAATGTGTTTTGTGTGTGTATTTATAAAGGTGAGAAGCAGTGTTAGCCTGATAGATAGATAGACAGACAGATCCTTAGAATCCTTTAGATCATGATATTGTTACCTTAGTATGTCGCATACACGATTTCCCTCCGGGTCCAGCCAAAATCTGTCCTCTTCACTTCGGATGAAAATCATATGGGTACCTTTTGGATTGCACCAATGTGTTGTGAGTCCTGTGTCTACTTTCTTGTTGTATTGGAAATAACTGTCAATGGTTAATCTAACAACTCCCAAGGATTCTTGCAACTTTACAATATAGGTATTTAACCTCCAACAATTGGGAAATAATTGATGTGTTAAAGATATATGAGACTGGTCAGAGCACATCTTGACATGTGCATGGTTTTAATTATCTGTCTCAAAGACCAATTATCTTCCAATATTAAATTGATTCTCGTGTATATTGTTCGTACATGCGGGAAGAAAGTAATTTTCACGATCTGGGGTGCTCATAGTAAGTCAAATAGCAACAAAATGTGATAATCTTTATTGCAAACACACAAACAGGATAAACAATGTTGAGTTCTTATTGCTGGCGAGGCAAATACAGGTAGCACACAGGCTTCAGACCTCAAGATTGCACATAAATAGCATAGAGTCTTATTTCTCACTTATGCCAAGTTAATATAGAACACAGAACAGTCCACTGGTTGCAAGATTGCATACACAGAATGGAGTCCTTATTGCTAGAGATGAAAACACACAGGTAACAGGTATCAGGACTGCACGTAAATAGCATAATGTCTAAGTTCCCACGGATAGTAATGTAATAGATTACACATGACAGTACACTGGCTACAAGTTTACATGCATCGGATAGAATCCTTATTGTTGTAAAAGCAAATAGAGGTATCAGGTATCGGGATTTCCTGGAGGGCCAGGTCAAGATCAAGGTTTGCAAATACACAGGATTACCGGTTAAAATCAATGTTACCAGATATTAGCAAATAAATAGAATCTCAGGGACTGTAGCAGAGTGACACCATCAATTCCTTCACTGGTTAAATGATATGGCTCAAATAGTTGGGAGAGTCAGGATTTTAAGAAATAGCAACAGGTGGATTTCATCAACTGCTGATGAATGCAGCAGAGTTGCTTAACTGTTGTATACAGTGGAACAACCGGGAACCAAAATACAGCAGAACCAACCCCTAGTAAAAGTATGGTACTGCACCTCAGTTCTCACAGATAACAACATGAACAAACTTATTGTAAAGTCTCAAAGAACCAAGCGTGTTACAATTTGCCAAACTGCAGCTGATGGACTAACATATACAGACTGATGGAAGGGGCTGAGAGTGGTATTTTCTCATTCAAAAATGTCTATATTTCGGTAATCGTGCGCGGAAAATCAGTTAATACGGTAAAATACTCGCTGGATTTTACCGTATTAACTATAATAGTTTTAACGCCGCGGAACTTTCGGACAATTGAATATGCCCCTTAATGTGGAAGAATAAGAGACACCAGAACCATAACTGGGAATCCCCATGTGACAATAATGACTTCCACTTTGTTTTATTTACTTATGATAATCTGAATCTGTCATGGTTCACACTGGAAAAGTGGACATACTCCTGCTAGCAGTTGATGCTACTGAGCATAGAGGCTCGGAGTCTAACACACCCCCAGTGTTCACCAGGGACCCCCGCAAGGAGGTTTGGTCTTGGCTGCATAGGACGTGCAGGTCACAGCTCTCAGAACCAGCCCCTAGCAAGACCACTAACGATACACCTGGTGTCGCAGACAGAGCATAGTGGATTTGATGGGTCAGTACCAGGAGATCCAAATGAAGCCAGAAATGAGAAGCAGAAGAATGGTCAAGGTAGCCGTGGTCAAGCCAGGAATCCAAACAGGACCAGAATCAAGGAGCAGAAGAATAGTCAGGGCACTCGAGATCAAAACAAGAATCCAACGGAAAGAGAATTGCTAAGTTGAAGAATAGTGAGGTACAAGCCAGTCGGCAATAGGAATTCCAAATACCAGTTCTAAGGTGCAGATGCAAACAGGAACCAGGAACAGACCTAGAAGTGATCCAATGGATGAGTGCCAGAGTCTGCCTTATATAGGCTTGTACAAGGCAATTTCCGACAGTAAGTGATGTCACACTGTCCCCTAGTGACTCTTTCTACCCTGCCAGCCAGCTGAGAACCGGTAGTCGCGTCCCTTTGCTAGGCAACAGGTCACACATTGCCGTCAGAGAAGGAGTCCAACCCCACTGCTAGAGGAGAGAGCACGGAGGGCGCCTGATGGAATCATTTTAATTTTATAAGTGGGTCCCCAAACCCTCAGCTATTAGAGTAACTTTCATGACTGTTGGTGCTCTCTATAGTTCACAGTCTGGTGTTCACACTCTTGCTCTATATTCAGTGGTCTGCCCGTCGGCTCGCTCTTGGGAGACCAGTTCATTTGCTCCCTGGCCTTTATAGGGCAAGGACATCTGTGTCTCCCTGTAGCTGCTATAATCTGTGTCTTGTTTGGGTTTGACCCTTATCTTGCTACTGGACTACTCTCTAACCGCTGCCTGTACAGACCCCTGGTTGTTTATTGGAATTCTCTGTGACCACTGCCTGTGATGAACCTAGGTTTCTCTACCGGTTCATAGTCTGCCAACTGTCTGTAGGGACATTCAGCATCTCCTCCAAGACATACTGGGAATGATTCATTAAGGAGCGTAAACGGTGATTTTGCATGTATAATCTGCACAATTACTCTGTGCATGCCTAGAATCTGACCATTCGCCACAGAACGCAGGAACATTCAATTAATTTTTGAGTGCAAAGGACACTTACTACAGCCTATGATTTGAGGGAGGGAACAGGGCGGGGAAAGGACGTATGCATGTAGTCAATGTACAGTAAGGGTGTGCCAAGCTCAAGCACATGCAGCAGCGTCCGATTCAAGCTCTGAGCATCTCTCAGGTACTTGTTTTTCTTGTTTTAGTTACAGGTCTAGCCTAAGTGACAATTACTAGTAATGATGACTGAGTATGTATGCTAGAACATGTGTTTGCAATCAGAAGCAACTGTAAAAACATTTTTTATTTGATTTTCAAAGTCAAAAATACAATATAAATAAACCAATAATTATATAGGTATGACATTGGTAAATATGAAAACATGTAGAAAAATATTCAATGTTATATGATACCTCTGAGTAAAGTTGTGGGAAGACAAACTAAGGGGGAGGATCAAAGAGGGAGGGAAAAGTAAGGTAGGGGTTCAATTAATAGCTATCAAGTGGTTTATCTAAGCCAGGGGGGAGGAGGGGGGGTGTCAGTATCCCGTAGTAAGGATTAGGTGGTGGACATGGAAGGGAACACGTCATAATAATTTGTCCAGGGAGTTCATATTTTACGAAAATTAGTTGGAGTGTCATGTAATGTGGCCATTATGCTCTCCATACGATAAATTGCCCATATATTTTGAATAGTTTCTGATAGCGAGGGTGCAGTAGGTTGTTTCCAACAAGCTGCAATCAGGAACTTTGCAGCATTAAGGATATGGCATATCAGTTTCTGAGTAGGGTAGGAAATGTTAGGGAATGGTCTAGGCAGAAGCTTGTATAGTGCTGTATCAGGAATGGTAACGTCAGTTATGTTATATGCGTGTGGATAGCTCTCCAGAAAGAGCGTATTTTTGGACGCAGAACCACCATATGTGCAGCAGGGTGCCTCTATGACCACAGTCTCACCAGCAGAGATCAAAGGATGTAGAGAACATAGAGTAGATACGTGTTGAGACCCAATACCATCTGTAATAAATTTTATAGGCGTTTTCTTTAATTTTGACTGAGATTGATGTTTTTGCCAAGTTCGATTTAATTTTGGATCATTCTTTCAGATCCAGGGTCTCGCCCGTGTCTTTTTCCCAGGCTAGTTTGTGTGGGTCTTTGAGAGGTTGATTGTGTCTTAGCAGAATTTGATATATAGTTGAGATTAGACCTTTCTGAGAGAGGGAACTACGGCAGAGGGATTCAAAAGGTGAGCACTGGTCCGAGGCTGGAGGAAGTTTGAGTGAGTTAAAGAAATGTTGGCGTTGGAGGTATTGGTAAAAGAGTTGTTTGGGAGGATTAGTGAAGTGCTCAGGGCTTCAAATGTGGGGAAAACTCGCCTGGGAGCAAGATCTCAGGCAAATAATAAATTATGTTTCGTCCAATGATGAAACAAACGGTGGTCCACGTTACCTTCAATATGAGTCCAGTAATCAATCAACCAGAAGTCAGAAAATCCCAATAACTGTTTTTAATTCTAGTTTGAATATTGCACTTCTGCTATCTACAACACTAGTCTCCAATATGTCTACATAAAGCAAGTGCTTACAAAAGACCCTACAACTTCAAGTTAAGTCCTGGGGCATCCATGTATCAGTGAGCATATACTAGGGATGTGCACCGGCCACTTTTGGTGTCTCGTGTTTTGTGCTTTGGATTCGGATTTGCTTGAGGTTTTGGGTTCGTATTTGTTTCGCAAAACACCTGACGAAAGGTTTTGGTTCGGATTTAAGGTTTTGGATTCGGATTTATTTTGAAAAAAACATAAAAAGTGTTAAAATCAAGTTTTTTTGGTTTATTTTCACTCCTACGCTATTATTAACCTCAATAACATTCATTAGCAATCATTTCCACTAATTCCCAGTCTATTCTGAACACCTCACACCTCACAATATTGTTTTTAGTCCAAAACATTTCACCGAGGTAGCTTTCTGGACTGCATAGTGCAGTGGTCCCGGTACACAATTTGGTACCGGGGCCACAATATATCACCCTCAACTGGTCTCAATTCCACCAAAAAAGTATCTGGACTGCGTAGTGGAGTGGTCCACACAATATAATAAAAAAAACCTCAACTGGTCTGAATTCCACCAAAAAAGTATCTGGACTGCGTAGTGGAGTGGTCCCCACAATATAATAAAAAAAAACCTCAACTGGTCTGAATTCCACCAAACAAGTATCTGGACTGCGTAGTGGAGTGGCGCCGGTACCCAATTTGATACCGGGGCCACAATATAATAAAAAGTCCATCTGGACTGCGTAGTTGAGTGGTCCCCACAATATAATAAAAAAAACCTCAACTGGTCTGAATTCCACCAAACAAGTATCTGGACTGCGTAATGGAGTGGTCCCCACAATATAATAAAAAAAACCCTCAACTGGTCTGAATTCCACCAAAAAAGTATCTGGACTGCGTAGTGGAGTGGCCCCGGTACCCAATTTGATACCGGGGCCACAATATAATAAAAAAAACCTCAACTGGTCTGAATTCCACCAAACAAGTATCTGGACTGCGTAGTGGAGTGGTCCCCACAATATAATAAAAAAAAAACCTCAACTGGTCTGAATTCCAGGGAACAGATGGCGGACACCGGATGGACGTCTAAAACCAACATAGCAGTTAAGGGCGCAGTTCCTCTTTTTTGTGACTGCACAAACAATTAACGTAGTAATAGAAATGACAGGTTTTTTTTTGGTTTTAAATATAGAAAGAAAGAAGATAGTACTAGAAATGGCAGTTATTTTTTTTTATTTTTTTAAATAGAGAAAGAAAGAAGGTAGTACTAGAAATGGCAGTTATTTAGTTTATTTTAAATAGAGAAAGAAAGAAGGTAGTACTAGAAATGGCAGTTATTTAGTTTCTTTTAAATAGAGAAAGAAAGAAGGTAGTACTAGAAATGGCAGTTATTTTTATTTATTTTTTTAAATAGAGAAAGAAAGAAGGTAGTACTAGAAATGGCAGTTATTTTTATTTTTTTTTAAATAGAGAAAGAAAGAAGGTAGTAATAGAAATGGCAGTTATTTGAATCCCCAGGAGAGTCTAAGTGGGGTGAGCCACAGAGAGATTATTTCCCTCAGTTTCTCTAACAGGTTGTCAGTGTTGTGCCTCTTCTTAAAACCTGTGATACATAACTACACACACTCGGCAAAGCTTTTACAAATTATCTGCGGCACAGGAGAGTACCACTGGACTGTAATTTAATAGCAGTACCTATTATTTTTGGGTACAGCAACAGTGAATGATCGTAGTTAGACTTTTAAGTAGCAGTACAAGCTAGATTTTTTAAAATTTTGTAATATTTTTTTCCAATTAATTTTGGAAAAATTATTTATTTTTTTTTAAATTAATTTTTTATAATTTTTTTTATAAAAATTTTTTTTTTTTTTTTTTTAACTTTTGGATAACTTGGAAATAACAATGCCCTTGGCAGAACAGACCACAGGACACAGGAAATACAGAAAGAAAGAAGGTAGCAATAGAAATGGCAGTTCCTCTTTTTTGGAACTGCACAAACAGTGATGAAAATGAAGGTGGAGCTGGTGGCATGTCACGGTCCTCTTCAGAGGACAATCTCCTGACCAGCAGGTCTTTGCACCGCTGTAGACTTGTGTCCGCCGGAAACAGAGACACAACATACGCTTTAAACCGAGGATCGAGAACGGTGGGCAGAATGTATTCCTCTGACTTTAAAAGACTGACCACCCTCGGATCCTGGCAAAGCGTACAAAGGGCTTGTTCCACAAGAGCTACATGCTTGGTGGAATCACAATGGTGTACCAGCTCCTCCCTCACTTTCTCCAGCTGCTTCTGCAAAAGCCTGATCAGGGGAATCACATGACTCAAGCTGGCAGTGTCGGAACTGACTTCTCGTGTGGCAAATTCAAATGGCTGCAGAACCTTGCACAACACGGAAATCATTCTCCAGTGCGCTTGACTCAGGCGCATCCCCACTCCTTTTCCTATGTCGTAGGTGGCTGTGTAGGCTTGAATGGCCTTCTGATGCTCCTCCATCCTCTGCAGCATATAGAGGGTGGAGTTCTAGCACGTCACTACCTCTAGTTAATTTAGATTGCAAGGCTTGTAAATACTTTGAAGATAAAAAAGCAGGCTGCACAGACTGTGGAGCTAGAAAGTGAAATTAAATGGACCACGTTACTTTGGTGGCTATCTATGCCCCCCCCCCCCCCCCCCCCCGCCCTACACTTGTAGTTGAATATAAAAAAAGCAGCCTGCATAGACTGTAGAACTAGAAATTCAAATATACAAAGAAATGGACAAAGGCAGTTTGGTATCTGTCTGCATCAGATCCCCTCTCCACTAGGAGTAAAATAGAAAACTATTCAGCCGTTATATAATCCAGAATATAAATAGAAATTGAGAAAGGCAATTTGGTATCTGTCTGCATCATAATCATCAACATTCTCCTCAGCGCCAGCTACATCAATATCCTCCTCCCGGTGTACAACATTCACACCTTCATTAGCCAAATCTGTAACTGGACTGTGGGTGATCCTTCCAGCATATGCATAGGGCGTGCTGCAAATGCTGGATGGAGTCACCTCTTTCCGTACAGTGATGGGAAGGTCAGGCTTCACACCCTTGGACTCGCCTTGGGGATTTGTGATGTCATCTGTTTAGAAGGCAGAGTTCTTTGCTGTTTTGTTGTTGTTGCTGACAGCATAACTCTCTTAAATTTTTTGTAGGGGGGGGGGAGGAGGGCTTAGATCCTTGGGTAAAGCTGGACCACTAGTCATGAACACGGGCCAGGGCCTAAGCCGTTCCTTGTCACTACGTGTCGTAAATGGCATATTGCCAACTTTACGTTTCTCCTCAGATGATTTTAAGTTTCTCTTTTTGCTACTTTTTGAGAACTTGGGCTTTTTGGATTTTACATGCCCTGTACTAGGAGATTGGGTATCGGGCTTGCCAGACGACGTTGATGGCATTTCATCGTCTATGTCATGACTAGTGGCTTCAGCATTAGGAGGAAGTGGGTCTTGATCTTTCCCTACTTTATCCTCCAAATTTTTGTTTTCCATTATATGTAGCACAAGAGAGCGTACCCCTAAGCCACACACACTCGGCAAAGCCTTTAAAAATTATATGCGGCACAGGAGAGTACCACTGGACTTATACTGCTGAATCAGTGAACTTTGTAATATATCAGTACCACTGGACTTATACTGCTGAATCAGTGAACTTTGTAATATAACAGTACCACTGGACTTATACTGCTGAATCAGTGAACTTTGTAATATAGCAGTACCACTGGACTTATACTGCTGAATCAGTGAACTTTGTAATAGCAGTACCACTGAACTTATACTGCTGAATCAGTGAACTTTGTAATATAGCAGTACCACTGGACTTATACTGCTGAATCAGTGAACTTTGCAATATATCAGTACCACTGGACTTATACTGCTGAATCAGTGAACTTTGTAATATATCAGTACCACTGGACTTATACTACTGAATCAGTGAACTTTGCAATATATCAGTACCACTGGACTTATACTGCTGAATCAGTGAACTTTGTAATATAGCAGTACCACTGGACTTATACTGCTGAATCAGTGAACTTTGTAATATATCAGTACCACTGGACTTATACTGCTGAATCAGTGAACTTTGTAATAGCAGTACCACTGGACTTATACTGCTGAATCAGTGAACTTTGTAATAGCAGTACCACTGGACGTATACTGCTGAATCAGTGAACTTTGTAATATATCAGTACCACTGGACTTATACTGCTGAATCAGTGAACTTTGTAATATAGCAGTACCACTGGACTTATACTGCTGAATTAGTGAACTTTGTAATATATCAGTACCACTGGACTTATACTGCTGAATCAGTGAACTTTGTAATATAGCAGTACCACTGGACTTATACTGCTGAATCAGTGAACTTTGTAATATATCAGTACCACTGGACTTATACTGCTGAATCAGTGAACTTTGTAATAGCAGTACCACTGGACTTATACTGCTGAATCAGTGAACTTTGTAATAGCAGTACCACTGAACTTATACTGCTGAATCAGTGAACTTTGTAATATAGCAGTAACACTGGACTTATACTGCTGAATCAGTGAACTTTGTAATAGCAGTACCACTGGACTTATACTGCTGAATCAGTGAACTTTGTAATATAGCAGTACCACTGGACTTATACTGCTGAATCAGTGAACTTTGTAATATATAGCAGTACCACTTGACTTATACTGCTGAATCAGTGAACTTTGTAATATATCAGTACCACTGGACTTATACTGCTGAATCAGTGAACTTTGTAATAGCAGTACCACTGGACTTATACTGCTGAATCAGTGAACTTTGTAATATATCAGTACCACTGGACTTATACTGCTGAATCAGTGAACTTTGTAATATATCAGTACCACTGGACTTATACTGCTGAATCAGTGAACTTTGTAATATAGCAGTACCACTGGACTTATACTGCTGAATCAGTGAACTTTGTAATATATCAGTACCACTGGACTTATACTGCTGAATCAGTGAACTTTGTAATATATCAGTACCACTGGACTTATACTGCTGAATCAGTGAACTTTGTAATATATCAGTACCACTGGACTTATACTGCTGAATCAGTGAACTTTGTAATATATCAGTACCACTGGACTTATACTGCTGAATCAGTGAACTTTGTAATATAGCAGTACCACTGGACTTATACTGCAGAATCAGTAAACTTTGCAATATAAGCAGTACCACTGGACTTATACTGCTGAATCAGTGAACTTTGTAATATAGCAGTACCACTGGACTTATACTGCAGAATCAGTGAACTTTGTAATATAGCAGTACCACTGGACTTATACTGCAGAATCAGTGAACTTTGCAATATAGCAGTACCAATGGACTTATACTGCAGGATTGTTTTGGGATAATTTTTTTTTTTTTTATAATTACTTTTTTTGTAATTTTTTTTATAACTTTTTTGAAATTTTTTTATAATTTGGGAATAATGGGGAAATAACAATGCCCTTAGAAGGACAGAGCACAGGACACAGCACCACTGGACTGAACAGGACACAGCACAGGACCCAGCAGCACCACTGAACTCAGAAGGACAGAGCACAGGACACAGCACCACTGGACTGAACAGGACACAGCACAGGACCCAGCAGCACCACTGAACTCAGAAGGACAGAGCACAGGACACAGCACCACTGGACTGAGCAGAACACAGCACAGCACAGAACTGAACAGCCCAACACAGCACAGCACAGCACAGAACTGAACAGCACAGCACAGCACGAGATATAGCAGGACAGAGGACCACCTAACACAACCTCCCTCTACCCTGATCAATGCCCGAGTGAAGATGGCGGCGACTAGCGGGGAATTTATAGGATCCGAGTATCGCGAGATCTGACAGCGGGATTATGACTCACAGCCTCGGTTACAGTTTTGCAATTGGCGGGAATACCCGGATTTGTCTCGGATCCGGCTCGGATCGGCAACGTTCGGGTGGGCTCGGATTTCAGATATCCGAGCCCGCTCATCTCTAGCATATACTGATGTAAGGAATGGTGGCAGCCATAGTTGAAGACTTCATAAAGACAGTTCTAAGCACTCGTTATGTGTCTGGCGTTTGCCTTATCAATGGCCTTATCTTTAATCTGGTATACGTGATGCCATAACATCCTTCAGAACCTCATCAGGTAAATTTTGTGGCTCAGGCATCTGTGTCTATTGTGAGATGCAACGCAGAGGCTTTAGTTAGAAGCTCCGAGAATAGTTGGCTGGTAAATACCACCAAGTATTTTGTTAGCACACCTCAGGGATTCTGCACATGTGGATCTTAATACCTCTTCTCTGAAATTTTATCTCTCAGTTGGGACTTAGTATTTTGTCCGCATTAGCTGCAATCAGTGCATTGTGAGAAGACGCAAGTTCAAACAATATATTCTCCAGGTAATCAATGAGTTCACCCAAATTGTCAGTGTCTGCTCTCTCTCTCTTTCATCATTTGGTTAGCAGCTCTTGTATGGCTTCTAGGGAGCAGTCCATTACACTATTAATAATACTACTACCTACCTGCTCAGATTCCAAGGATACCTAAGTCCCGACGGGGTTTATTTTGTTCTCTGATTGCCCTTACGATCATCAGTTAAAATACTGGGTAACGGGTCCTGGAGGATTATATTTGTTTCTTACTGGAGACGTTTTGTACTCAGGAATGCTACCCCAATGAAGGTCAGAGGTTTTCGGTGAAAAAAAATATTTATTAGGGAGATAATTGTCTCTGATTGTGGCTTAATACAACAGGTCAGATATGACAGAATGGGCTTAGTCCGCCAACCTGTCTTCTAGTTGTTTATCTGGGGTTTTACTGATTCTTCTTGGGGTTCCCTTTTGTCATCAGTAACCTCATGTTACTGACCACTCCTAGTGGTGTTACTCGCCCACCAGACACTAAACAACAGTAAGCGCCCATTGTACACCAGTTGTAGAAGAGAAGTCGCTGGCACCATTAGGTTTATTCACCAGTACTTGGAACTGCTTGTTGTGTATAGCTGCTGCAGCACCTCTTTTCCCTGCTGTCCATGTTCTGCAAGGGTGATAGGGGTCTCAGCCATCTCTCCACCCTGACAGCACTAAGTCTGGGCTGGGAGATTTGAGGGCCGATGTTTAGTTGGACGGAAGTCCAATCTCTAAATGCAAAATGCTCTTTTCATGACTGCACATACGTATTAAAAGAGTGTACATATAAGTCTGTATGCAGGCTTATACGCATCTCACAGTGACTACCAGCCCTAGACTGTTCAGCACGGAGCTAGGTGGACAAGACCTGCAGAAAATTGCACACACCCCACTCTAGGTGCAGGGGCGGATCCAGACTTTTGCTATACCCCGGGCGATTTTAGGGGGCGCGATTTAGGCCCCGCCCCTTTCTAATTTCTAAGGCTGCCGGCGGCTGTACAGTATTTGCAGGTCCGCTCGGCAGTGACAGTGTGCTGCCCCGCTGCTCTGATTGTGTTTAAAACACAATCAGAGCAGCCGGGCAGCACACTGTCACTGCTGAACGGACCTGCACAGTGTGCAGCCGCCGGCAGCAAGCCCCTGCTAGGGGGGGCGATCGCCGGGTTCCACAGGCATTCCATCGGTTTAAAAAAATTAATTAAAAAACCCTCATACAATGAAGACTAGCTGTTCTTGGCGGAGCCCTATTGCCATTGAGCGAGACATCTGCTATATTTATACACTGGGAATCCAACTCTACATCAGGCCCTTAATATTTAAAACTCAACTCCTGATCAAAATATTTCCAGGACGCCAGCTCCAGGCTCTGACACCCCCCTCCAAGCTGAAATTGGCCAAATGGCCAGATCCCAAGACAATCGTGTCCAGTTCCTTTGAACTGGAACAGCTTCAAAAAATACAAAGGAGTCCTGGCCCCAGGGTCTGGCTGGCAAATTCTAGCTCGATGGGGTGAGACTCGGCTCAGCAGTCTATTAGGAACATTTTAAAGAAAAAAAAAATGTAGGTAGCCCAGTGACCCAGCCTAAGGTAGCCCACTATGGGACCGGCCCAGGGGGCAAATACCCCCTGCCCCCCAGTTCAGCCAGCCCCTGTCTGGTCCCCACTGGACCGACAGGGTAAGTTTAAAAAGGTATTTTTTTTATAATGCATTTTAAATACATTTCTACTGTCAAAAAGATTACATCTTTGCACAGCACCAGGATTTAACCCCTTTGGCACCTACATTAAATGTGCTCTGGGGAAACACACCATGTAACTGAGGAACATTTTTCTGTATCCCACAGCAAACAATTTGTATTTTTTCTAGTACAGGTTAGAAATGTAAAGTAAACACCTGATTGATTGATATGAGTTACTTTAGCTTTTCACAGTTGCCTGTACACCAACTGTATGCTTGAGGAGACAGGGTAAGATAAGACCTGTGGTAAGGCACGTCAGGGCCATCTGTTCCATTGGGCACAATGGGCAGGTGCCTGGGGCAAGGGGGCCCGTCCGAGGCAGCGCTGAAAAAAAAATCCTGCAAAAAAAAAAAGAAAGAAAATACTTACATTGCGGTCACACGGTCACGTCATCTGGCAATCCGCCTCCCTCCCTGGTCCCCTCTTCCATGCTGTGCTCGCAGTGAATGTTGGGCGTGATGTCAAGCCCAACATTCACTGCAAGCACAGCACAGAGGAGCGCAGAAGAGACTCAGCGCGGAAAAAAGAAGAGAAGGGGATCGCACTAATATATGTGTGTAAAAAAAAAGTGATTACATATAAAAATATATATATAAATTCACTTTTTTTTACATACATATAAATTTCTTTTACAAACACACGCACACACACACATCATCATCATCATCATCATCATTTATTTATATAGCGCCAACATATTCCGTAGCGCTTTACAATTGGGGACAAACGTAATAAACTAATAAACAAACTGGGTAAAACAGACAAAGAGGTGAGAAGGCCCTGCTCGCAAGCTTACAATCTATGGGACAATGGGAGATTGACACATGAGGTTAAGTATACATTTTGCATCTTGGCCCAGCCAGACTGCAAAGGTAGGGTGACTCATAAGCTAAATGATCCTGTCACACAACAATGTTGGTCCGGGGGTAGTTGTCTTGTGTGAAATTGTGTAACAGGCACACACACACACTATATATATATATATATATATATATATATAGGGGGAGGGATGTGTAACAAAAGGAGGCATTTTTCTGACAAGAGGCAGAGAAAGTATACAAACAGAATAAAACATTGGCCACAAGTGGTGCCAGGAGTGGGATACTCCGGGAAGCAAGTTTCCGCTACCCAACCCGCGCAGACGTCAACATGGAGGAAGTACTGAGAACCCTCGTGAATGTGGCCGCTGCGCAGCAAGAACAGCAAGCTCAGATGCTACGAGTTGCCGAGGCACAGGTGGAAAACACAAGGCTGTTAAGAGAAGAGTTAAGCCAGGTGAGGCATGACAGAAGTGAACCACTTGGTCCTGTTCTCCAGAAAATGTCGCCAGGTGATGACATAGAAGCATATCTGGTGTCCTTTGAGAGACTTGCAAAAAGGGCAAAATGGCCTCCTAAAGACTGGGCTGAGAGGCTGGCGCCATATCTGACTGGTGAAGCTCAGCGAGCTTATATGGATCTAGATGAGGAACGGGCCTCTGACTATCTGTGCCTAAAGTCTGAGATATTGGCTCGCATTGGAGTTTCCGGGCCAGGCCGAATTCAGCGCTATCACCAATGGCGCTATGATAAAGAAAAACCGGTCAGAGCGCAAGTGGCTGAGCTTTCTAAAATTTTAAAGCAATGGCTGCAGCCTGAGGAGAATTCGCCTTCTCGGATTATTGAAGTTCTGGCAATAGATCACTGCATCCGGGGGCTATATCCACTCATTTTGGGGCGAGACTTCCCACTGTTTAATGATGTCCTCGGTGAGCGGATCCGGCCGGACATGCTGGCAATTGATGCAACGATCGGAAGCCCGGTCTCAAAGGAACCGCCAAAGAATCCACAACATCTGGGCATTGATCTTTGGGAACCGCCAAACCGGAATGCCATCCTGGGAGTCCCAGCAGGAGTTCCACAAAAGCATCCACCTGCAGGGAAACATGGACAGTCCAAACTAGCATTGGTCGGTGATGTCGCAGATGAGCCCAACCCGCCTGTCAGTGAGGATACGGACTGGTCCGCAATACCAATTTTGTTTCCTTTGCAGGACTTTGCTCGAGACCAACTTAATGATGCCACATTGGAACATGCCTACAAAAGTGTGACTGAGGTAAATGGGGTAGCAAAAGCCGCCCAGCCTGCAGAAGGTATACCATATTTTATTGTGAAAAATAATTTCCTGTATAGAGTTGCTACTGTACAGGGGATAAAGTAGAACAATTAATGGTTCCTCAGGTCCATGTAACCCTAGTGTTAAAAGCAGCACATACACATGTCTGTGGGGGACACATAGGGGAGGATAAAACACGGGAACGAGTTCTGCTTAGGTTTTACTGGCCCGGTGTACACATGGCAGTGAAAAAGTATTGCCGGTCCTGTCCCATTTGTCAGAGAACCTGTCCCAAACCCATGTAAAGGGCACCTCTCATTGAAATTCCAATAGTACAAGTTCCCTTTGAGCGGATAGCTATGGACCTTGTGGGGCCACTGGAAAAATCCGCATGTGGGCACCAATATATACTAGTGGTGCTTGACTATGCAACCAGGTATCCAGAGGCAGTTCCCCTACGAAACATAAAGTCCAGCACCATACCTAAGGAACTTGTATTGATATTTACACGCTTGGGAATACCCAAAGAAATTCTCACAGATCAGGGTACTCCATTCATGTCTAAACTGATGAAGGACATGTGCCAGTTGCTAGGGGTTACGGCACTTCACACCTCTGTATACCATCCACAAACAGATGGTTTGGTGGAACGCTTTAACCGCACATTAAAGCACATGCTCAGGAAAGCAGTGTCTCAAGAAAAAAAAGATTGGCACACTCTTATTCCCTATTTGATGTTTGCCATCCGTGAGGTACCTCAAGCTTCAACAGGGTTTAGTCCCTTTGAGTTATTGTTTGGGAGACAGCCCAGGGGTATCTTGGATATGTTAAAAGAAGGGTGGGAGCAGGTCCCAGGGAGCCAAATCTGGTATAATTTGTGTGACAAATGTATGTGAGGCTAGAAAAGATAGGGCCCATTGTGCAGCAACATGTAAATGAGGCTCAGGAACGACAGAGAAAAAGTTATGATAAAAGTGCTGTTGTTCGATCTTTCAAGCCTGGGGACAAGGTCCTAGTCCTGGTTCCCACCCAGGAAAGCAAACTTTTCGCCCATTGGCAGGGACCAAATGAAGTTCTAGAGGCTGTCGGTCCTGTCAATTACAGAGTCCACCAGTTAGGTAGGAGAAGGGAGGAGCAAATATACCATGTTAACCTCCTTAAACCTTGGCATGATGAGGAAACCTCTCCTCAGGTAGTGAGTACTGCCATTGGAAAGTCTGAAGTGCCCATAGAGCCAGCTTTGTCCATTCAGCAGAGACAACAGACTGAAGAAATGATTCGTCGGGACAGGGATGTCTTCTCTTCCATTCCTGGGCGCACTACCTTAATCGAACACGACATTGTCACTGCGCCAGGAGTCATTGTAAAGCAGAAGCCGTATCGTATTCCAGAAGCCAGACGGGTGGACGTGAGGAACGAGGTCGAGAAGATGCTCCAGTTAGATGTGATTGAAGAGTCCACTAGTGAGTGGAATAGTCCCATTGTGCTTGTCCCGAAACCCAATGGGACAATTAGGTTCTGCAATGACTTTAGTCACCTAAACAGTATGTCGCAGTTTGATGCCTATCCGAAGCCACATGTGGATGAACTAGTGGAAAATCTTGCTGGTAGCAATTATTTAACAACCCTTGATCTAACAAAGGGTTATTGGCAAGTTCCCCTGACTTCCACGGCCAAGCCAAAGACTGCATTTTCCACCCCTGATGGTCTCTATCAATATAAAGTCCTACCCTTTGGGTTGCATGGGGCCACCTTCCAAAGGGCCATGAATAAATTGCTATGACCTCACACAGCTTATGCAGCCGCTTACCTGGACGATATAGTGATTTATACCCCAGACTGGGGATCACATTTAGCCAAAGTTGAGGCGGTCTTAGCTTCATTAAGTTCAGCAGGATTAACAGCCAACCCAGAGAAATGTGCCATAGCCATGAGAGAAGCTAAATATGTGGGGTACATTGTTGGTCGAGGGCATGTAAAACCCCAGCTAGACAAAGTGGAGGCAGTCAAAAATTGGGCAAGACCAGAAAAAAAGTCGCAGTTAAGAACCTTTTTAGGCTTAGTAGGTTACTACAGGCGGTTTGTAAGCCACTTCGCCACTAGAGCTGCTCCACTTACGGACATGTTAAAAAAAAGTTGTCCAGACAGATTAACCTGGTCTAACTCTGCAGAAACCACCTGGTCTGATCTTCGGTTAGCTCTTTGTTCCTCTCCAGTTCTACAAGCACCAGATTTTACCCGGAGGTTCTTCCTCCAAATTGATGCTTCTGGTGTTGGCTTAAGTGCAGTCTTGTCACAGGAGAAGAATGGAGTAGAAAACCCTGTCCTGTACCTAAGTCGAAAGTTGCTTCCAAGGGAACAAAAATATGCCACTGTGGAGAAAAAATGTCTCGCCATAAAATGGGCTACAGAAGCTCTGCGCTATTATGTCCTAGGCAGAGAGTTCACCTTAATAACAGACCATGCACCATTAAGATGTATGCAGAACAACCTGGAGGTAAATGCCAAGGTAACCCGCTGGTTCTTGGCACTGCAAACTTTCAAGTTCTCACTAGAACATAGACCTAGGATTCTGCACAAGAATGCAGATGCATTGTCACGAAAATATGCGCTCCTCGCGAAGTCCGCGTCCCCCTACTTGGAGACGCTACGGGGAGGGATGTGTAACAAAAGGAGGCATTTTTCTGACAAGAGGCAGAGAAAGTATACAAACAGAATAAAACTTTGGCATAGTTATGCACCTAGGTGGAGATTAAACCAGGTAAAAACGTATGTGTAGTTTAAAGTTTGTTAACTTACATGATTTCCTCTCAGCAAACAGACAGGGTGTGGCTGTGCAAACAGAGCCACTGATGGGTGTTTTCTTTTAAAGAGAAGGTGGGTGTGTCACCTGTCCATCAAGCTAAGGCTGGGGGAGGAGTAACATGTATAAAAGCTTGTTTGTGCCATTTGTTCAGGGAGATCAACGTTGGGGAAGCTGGCTGGTCTTGAGAGAGCTGAGCTATGTCTAGCTAGTGTTTAGGGTCTCCAAGAAATGCTGTGAAATCTGTATGGTGTCAAAACATTTACCATCCTGACAATAAAACTACATAAAAAGGAAAAAGTTGTTTGCGTGTGCTTCTGCAGTAGCGGTCTTTTGCCACTATATATATATATATATATATATATATATATATATATATATATATATAAATATATATATATATTTAGGGGCTCCAGTGCACTGCATTGCCCAGAGGCCCATAATGTAGTTAAGGTGGCCCTGAGGTACGTAACATTGCTTGCTGTGAAACACTTTCTTTTCTGTAACATAGGAACAACAAAAGTGTAGGAAAGGAAGATTTTTAAGAAAGGATAATTAACTGGCTAGTGCTGACACTCTCACTATATCACTATGGATGAGTGTATCTAGAAAAAAGTAGCATTACCAACTCCTTAGCCTCTACAACTTGTATCCTGGCCATGATGATCATGCATTTAGACTGGAAGCTCATAATGCGTTAATACAATACAATGCTTCACTATCATTAGTCTGCTCAGAAATGGCAGATAGCACCGGATGAAGAACTCATTGGCTCTGTGACCATGAGATGTGTCCCTGCATTCTGATTAGTTCTTGTAAGCAGAAGTCAGCCTGAAATATTCTGAAGTTTTTTTCTGAACTCATGGAATGCAACCAGTTCTGAACAACTGTTTCATTCATCCTTAATGTTTATATAAATAACATAGTACTTTAGCAACTCTTTATTTTAACACACAACATAGAAGTAAAGAAAAAACAAATTGTACAAACCCATGGCAAGTATCATTATCTGATTAGATAACAAACATTTTAGGCTCAAGAACACATATGTCATTTTGCCAATTTGGAAATAAATTTAAAGCATCTCAGCACCATAAATATAAAGAACCATTAAATAAAAAAAATTATTGAATCTATTAAAGCTGGGTCCAAAACTGAAAGCCCAAACAGAGATTCACTGCAACCCAGTTGCCCCCACATATGTTCAGAAGAACAGAGTGAGGGTGTAAAGGGGGGATAGATATGTATCATAAATCCCCCCCATAATGTGCTGGGATCTATCAATTTTGTGCTACAGCTTTGGTTTAGTGGTTGGTGGGCCTGAGGAGTAAGCAGAAGTAAAAGTCCACAGCACCAGCTACAGGTTGACAATAACTGTCAATTATGAGAAGCATGCAGAGGTTCAATAGCCAACCATGCCTGTTCAGCATGTGTATGTTCCTGCAAGATAGTCATCACTATTGTTACATTGTTCCTCTCCTGCACCCTTGTAGTGAAATCCACTAAATGACATATTTGTCAACAACATACAGTAAACGGACTCAGTGGTATATATAGTAACCATGCACCTTTGAGATAACTGTGTAATAGTAAGATACACCATGAATATCTGTTAGTGTTGTCTGTAATGGATTGGCCCCATGTGAACTCACCTTGCTACTACTGTCACTTGCAAACCTAGGATGCAGAATTGAATTGGTACACCACTTTTTATCCATAGGTTGCAGCACCAAGCTGATGGTGACAGTAACTGGCACATAGAAAGAGTAACAAATAAGGTAAGGTCAAGAACAGGCCAAACGTCAGGACAGGCAGCAGTTGTGCAGTCAATGTGCGCAAGCCAAAGTCACCTTGCACCTAAATGCATAATCAGCCAATTGAACAGGTGTGTGAGCCTATAGAGAGCTGAACATGAATGGGTCCACACTTGAAGCCATGGTGATAAAACCATACGGCATCTGGGACAATATGTAAACAGAAAAAATATATATTTTGTTAAACCGGCCCACAACTATGTAAAAACAAGAGTGGCTCCTATGGTAATGGTCCTCTGTATTAGACAGAAACTCAACACTGACTAATCACTTTCTGTTTATCTGCAGTCATGTGTCTACCGGAGGAAAATCCAGCTTTTCTGAGCCAGGCAGCCTTCATCCTTCATTCAGCATTTTTCACTTACAGTTCTGTTTCTCCAAAGTATATTGGGGGACATATCTACAAAGGGTTATTAAAGTAATTCTATCGTTTTAAAATAAGCATTGCCCAATCAATTGTATGTGCTTCCAAAGCACAAAGTATTTTATTTTAGCAGATGTAAATAGTCAACAATTCGATACATTATTATATTATGATAAAGTACAGTACAGCACAGCCAATACCAAAAGATAAATACATACCAATGCAATCGCATGCGCTCGCTGCGCACCCACGGGACCCGGTGGACAGTATATCTGTTAGAATATTGTGTCAGAGTTGACTGAGGGCCAGGGTGTGTGCAGCTATGATTATATACAGTAAAGTGTTACACTTGAACAATAGAGATGACGTAGATTGTTTCTATAGGTCCAGACGTTGGGTGGGTCCAGGGTAAACAGATCATAGGTTGATTCAATCTAAGGAATCCAAAGGTGGGGGTCGTCTCTCCAGGGGGTCTGCTCCTTTCATAGCCAGCATCATACAAAATATTATTCCCTAATATCAATAACTAAAGTATGCAATGTGCGATCTCTTCGCCGACTGCACCGGACAGCTGCTGATGATTAGGGGATCAATATGATATCAGGCATGACACCTTTCCTATAACCTAAACCTTTAATAACACTAAAATGTACATATAATCATAATATATATATATATATATATAGACTAATAATAAACCAAATATTATCTGCTCATAAATTACAGTGCAACAAAACCAATATGAATATGAAATTATATAAATAACTAAATGTTGTAATGCGTGCATATTTTACTGTGCGATCGCATCACGCCACGTGTTACGTGGCGTACGCTTCACAATCGCACGGCAAGCCAATATTAAACCAATATACTTTCGTTCATCCAATTATACGACTTCAACAGGGTTTAAGGTCTAATAAATAGGATTAGGAGAAAGTTATACACGGCAAAATAGTGCCTAATTGCTGCGCCTGTGGAAAGGTTTGACTGCTTATCCACTGCAGACAGTTATTTAGCTGCCCCGTCTGTTGTGCTGCGCGGTCAGGTGGGCACATAACTATTTCTTGTGTGGTGGGAAAATCCCCCTAAATCCAAGAAACACTAACCTTGGCTCCTTATTCTTCTCAGCGGAATGAATTATACTCAAAGATCCTAAGTGGAAATCCCTTCCCCAATATGCTATAGGTTTAGTAGGTGCTTGGTTATTACCAGAAACTCTGTCTTGTTGGAATGTGAGCATGAACCCCCGAAGTATGCCCATTGTGTGCTGACACTTTTCAGAGTAAGCCCAGTATTGCTAGAAAGTGTGGGACTACTGCACCCAGCAACATGGGGTATGCAGCTATGTATTGGTTCATATTGGACTTAAGCAACAAATGTGCAGGTGGAGTAAAGGAGCCGTATAAAATAAAAACATCTGCTGAAGTTATGTGCTGGAGGCATTTGGGAGAATGTGAGCTTGTAACCACTTGAGTTCTATACAGTGTAACTGTTATGATATGTGCAGGGAGAGAAGTTGTTGGGAATAGAAGGACATGTTACTTTTCTATGAGATTGTCTGGTGCACAACATTTATTTAATATTGCACTGCACACAACTAGTGTCCACTCCATTTTAATTGTGTTTAAACACATGAGCATTCAGGAAGCCCTCTACTGGTGGATGCCACACCAATGCCATAGCAGAAGTGGGTTGCCACATTATATTATGGCCCCCAAGTGACTGCACACAAGACCAGCAGTAACAGAGCCTATTCCATTCCTATGATGTGTAGCATCACTCTATTTTACATAAAGACCAGAAGTATCAGAGCCTGTCCTGATCATTTGTAGCACCACTTTGTTACATAAAGACCAGCAGTAACAGAGCCTGTTCTGATGATGTACAACATCAATCTATTTTACATAAAGACCAGCAGTAACAGAGCTTGTCCTGATGATGTGCAGCACCACACTATGTTACATAAAGACCAGCAGAGCCTGTCCTGATAATGTGCAGCATCACTTTATGTTACATAAAGACCAGCAGTAACAGAGCCTGTACTGGATGTACAGTACTGCATTATGCTACATAAAGACCAGTAGTAACAGAGCTGTCCTGATGACGTGCAGCACCACAATATGTTCATTAAGACCAGCAGTAGCAGAGCCTATCCTGATGATTTGCAGCACCACACTAGGTTCATTAAGACCAGCAGTTTCAGAGCCTGTCCTGATGATGTGCAGCACCACACCCTGTTACATAAAGACCAGCAGTAACTGAGCCTGTCCTGATAATGTTTAGCATCACTCTATGTTATATAAAGACCAGCAGTAACAGAGCCTGTGCTGATGATGTGCAGCACTACACTATGTTACATAAATACCAGCAGAGTCTGTCCAGAAGATGTACAGCACCACTCTATGTTACATAAAGACCAGCAGTAACAGAGCCTTTTTTTATGATGTGCACCATCACTCTATTTTACATAAAGACCAGAAGTATCAGAGCCTGTCCTGATCATTTGCAGCACCACTTTGTTACATAAAGACCAGCAGTAACAGAGTCTGTTCTGATGATGTGCAGCATCACTCTATTTTACAAAAAGACCAGCAGTAACAGAGCTTGTCCTGATGATGTGCAGCACCACACTATGTTACATAAGGACCAGCAGTAACAGAGCCTGTCCTGATGATGTGCAGCATCACTCTATTTTACATAAAGACCAGCAGTAACAGAGCCTGTCCTGATGATGTGCAACATCACTCTATTTTACATAAAGACCAGCAGTAACAGAGCTTGTCCTGATGATGTACAGCACCACACTATGTTACATAAAGACCAGCAGTATCAGAGCATACCCTAATGATGTGCAGCTCCACACTATGTTACCTAAGGACCAGCAGAGCCTGTCCTGATAATGTGCAACACCACACTATGTTACATAAGGATCAGCAGTATCAGAGCATATCCTAATGATGTGCAGCTTCAGACTATGTTACATAAAGACTAGTAGTAACAGAGCCTGTCCTGATGATGTGCATCACCTCTTCTGCTACATAAAGACCAGTAATGTCGGACAAGGCTAAAGTTAGCGTCTTATTCGGCCAGCTTCTTATTCACTTCTTATTCACGCTACAGCTTCTTATTCAGAAAAGGTTATTTTTAAAGGGTTAAATCAAGTTGGGCATGAAATCAGGAGGCAAAGTGGGCAAAGTCACAATATTTTATCATTGTGAATAAGTAGCTGTAGTTTTGCAAGGGTTAAATGCCATTGGGCCACCAATTTGATAGTGGGAATCAACAAAAGGAGGTCAATTACATAAAAAAAACACTTGTCTTTTGCCTGACCCAACACTGTTTTGGGTATGAAATCAGGTGACAAAGTGGGCAAAGATAAAATTTTCACCATTTTGAATAAGTAGCTTTAGTTTTGCAAGCGTTGATGTTTTTATCAAAAATTGCAACAAAAATAATTCCCATATCACTTTGCCCAAAATAAAATAGAAAAAAAATATTTATTTTTGTTGCACAGTGTTTAGTGTCCATTAGGGGCAAAATCCTTCCCTGTAGTGAGGTGGGGGATAGTATTCTGCATGAGGTTTGGAAAATTAGGGAAATGGAGAGGGACCGGATGGATGCTGCAAGCTGGGCTAGACTCTGGCGGGAATTGGGACCTCCCTAGGTGGTAGCTAACATCTGGCAGTCTCTCGATTCTTTGCTATCTATCCTGTTCTTTCACTATTAGATTTTGTGGAAATCTTTTTTTTTTTAGTAAGGTTTACATACATTTAAAGTTTGTTTTCGTTTCCCGACAGTAAAGGGTGTATGGGTGGTATTATATATTGGTGGGGGGTTCTTGTAATGCAGAGTATTGTGTCATAATTATTCTATTGTGTTAGAGGATGTAATAATTATGTATATATTTATTCTCATTTATGAAGCAGTAGTTTTTGTGGAGGGATTGTAGGAGAATTGGGTGTTATGATAATGTGATGTTTCGTTCCTATTGGTCCTTTTTACCCTTTGATGTTGTATATAGTCTTATTTTATTTTGGAAAAAGTGAAATAGGATTTATTTTTGTTGCAATTTTTAATTAAAAAAAAAAAATCAAACCTTGCAAAACTACAAACAAGTATTTTAAATGTAACTGACCACCCTTTGTTGTTTCCCACTATCAAATTGGTGGTCCAACGGCATTTAACCCTTGCAAATCTACAGTAATTTATTCAAAATGATGAAAATGTTATCTGTGCCCACTTTGCCACCTGATTTCATGCCCAAAACTGTGTTGGGCCAGGCAAAATACAAGTGTTTTGCATGTAACTGACCACCCTTTGTTGTTTCCCACTATCAAATTGGTGGCACAATGGCATTTTGCCCTTGCAAAACTACAGCTATTTATTCAAACCCCTGATTTCATGTCCAAATACTTGTTGGATCATGCTAAATACTATTACACTCTTTAATGTAAATCTGATGTGAAATCAGTGATCCATCCAACTTGATTCAATCCTTCAAAATCAACCTTTTCTGATTAAGAAGCTGGAGCGTGAATAAGAAGCTGGCTGAATAAGAAGCTAACTTCAGCCTCGTCAATGCTGGCCCTGTGTTGACAAAGCGAGAGAGAGGGATATTTGAAGGGAATACAGATGACACAGCAGAGAGAACAGGCGGAGAGAGGGTGTGAACAAGGGGAGGACGTTAAGAAGAGAGGACGGCTAAACAGAGGGACGTGGGAGAGTAAGAGAGACTAGTCCTGAATGAGAAAAAGCCTGACTTAGAGACTGTCAGTGAGAGACATTCCGAGACACAGAAAGGAGCAGAGGAGCCGCAGACATGTCAGGCAACGGGTTGGAGTCTCGGGCTCTTAAATATGAGCAAACATTGGTGAGTGACTTAGTTGCAGAAAGAAAATGCCATTACTTTACTTCTGAAATCTATGGAGCCCTCATGTATCCTGTGACATTATAACGCCCCAGCCTTTTTTTTTTTTTCTTTAAACCTTCATTTTGAACGAATAAACAGTTCCTGTTCTCTTACACTCCTCTCACTACTAACGACCCTAGTTAGAGCCCTCCTAAATTCATGTTTATTAGTAATTCCTCTCCATACTTCTGTACATCTGCAGTAACGTTATAGAGAACCTGTGACTTCACCTGGTGACAGCTCGATCTAGCGCCATAAAATGATTTCTCATTCTGCTTATACTGTACATTGTCACAGTCTGCGTCCACTCTGATAACTGAATGCTGATTCAACACAGTCCCAAGTATTATAATATAGAACAAAGGCTTTTATTCTAATGATATGGCTGTAGAAGTTTTAGCTCTTGTCACCCTGTGTCCCATCATATTAGGGTGAGGTGACCATGTGGTAAAAGGACTTTGTTCAACCAAGTGACATTGATTGACAGTGTTATCATATACAAATATATATGTATATCTTCTTCTGACACACATTGTGTATACATGGAAGTGTATATTTAATGTATGTAAATAAAAAGTATGTATGTGGAAACCTGCATCCTGATATATATACCTGCAAATATTTAAAACTTTATATAAACACATAAAATTTAAATATTGTATACAAACTGGCTTCTTCTGTTCCCAAATATAGAAAGCATTCCCATGCTTTCTATATTTCTCACCTCTTATTTATGTTATTATCACACATATATATTTTTTTAAATTACATTCTTAAATTGTTTAAAGCCACTACATTCTTCTTTGCCCCCCTATTTAAGCTAGAACTGCTTTTATAAAAACTTTGTTGCTGTCCATCCAAGTCCTTTATCAACATTGTGATGCTGTGTGTGTATTCCTGCAGCATAGCTGTTTCTTCGAGCCCTTTCACACGTTCAGCAGTCATTTAGGATTTAGTGCAAATTCTGGGTTTATAAATACATGTGAAGAATGTGTGGGTTTATGCACATTAGTCATAACCCAGGTCTGTTTAGCTGTTATAACTAATGCTTATCTATCACAATGCAGGTTTTGTTTGGAAAACATGTTTTAATGCACATGTGAAAGGGCCCTGTTTGGCTATCACATGTAGCTAAGCTTTACAGGTGAAATTGCTGCAAGTAATTGTGGAAGTAATATTACTGACTGGAAAATTTCCCATATATTTATTATTTTACTGTGGATTTACACCAGCTATACAGCAACTCCACATCCCCTGGATCAGAGACAGAACTAGAGAGCTGTGGGCCCTGGTGCCGGGAAGCAGAGAGGAGGGAACCAGGGCCCACAGCTCCCTAGTTCATTGTGCAACGGGCCCCATTATCTCCATGGGTCCCGGTGCACCGCACCTGCTGCACCAAAGGTAGTCCTACCACTGCCCTGAAGTACATATCTGTATCTTTCTACTTTGCTTTGTATTGCAGGCTCACATGCTCATTTTGCTATTCATGATGACCATTGAAACTGCAACCTGAATTTGTCTCCAAACATGGTTATAGACCCCCAAATTGCACTGACCAAATTGACAAAAATAAATAAATCACATTTTGGGGGAGATTCAATTTAGCGCAATGTGTCTACGGAGCAGTCCATGGAGACACATTGAGCCGATGTTCAGGCTGAAGTCTCTGCACATTTGTTCTTGCACTCCATAGAGGTGTGAGGAGAAGTGAGCAGAGATTACTTACTGTAATGGCCGGCAATGTGCGCAGCTGGACATTGTGGTGATGTCCGGCGACACATCACAGACGATTGAATCTCCGCCTATGTGTGGCCAGTTGTAATCTAACCCGTGAATATTTTTTTAATAAACCTGAATACACTTTTTAGCCTATAGCTCAAGGCAAGAGCATAACTACCATAGTTGCAGGAGGTGTAGCTGCTATGGGGCCCTATGCTGAGGGTGACAGGCCTTCCCTGACAAAGCTCCATGCGTATATGTGTTTTGCAGTGTTGGGCGGTACATGGGGGCCCTTACAAAATATTACTATGGAGTCCACAAATGTCTAATTAGGGCCCCTGGTTCAAGATACTATTCAAGCCAAACAATTATTTGACATTGTGTAATCTACCTACTGCAAATGTGTTACACAATTACAAATTGAGAACACACAAGAATATAATGTTCAAAGTACTTTATTATCTGGCCAGTTTATATCCACGCCTCAAGATTTTATTATCATTGGTATGATTACATTTTAGTATATTTCCAAGTTTGGGGCCAAGATTTACTTTGGCAGGCAGCTATGGATCCCATAGTACAGTTTTAATATGATAATGAGTTCCCCTTTCATATCTTTACTGTTGTTGACATATATAGTATGTTATTTTTATTAAAATATAACTGCAGGGAGATTAATAAATTAATGTGTAGCTGGTGTTATCAGGTAACTTAACAAAAATGCGATGGACAAAGGACCATTTTTTTGGCTAAGATCCACAGGTTAAGGACCCCTGGTCAAATACTTCGCAAATTAGTATTATCAGGAATTCTTGTGGGCTGTCTGCATGCCCTTTATATAGAGTACAGCAATGTACCTGTTGGTGTGTCTCATCCAGGGGCAAGCTGGGCAGGGGGCAACTGCCCCCCGGGCCGGTCCCATAGTGGGCTATCTTGAGCTGGGTCACTGGGCTACCTGCATTTTTTCCCCTTTAAAATGTTCCTAATAGGCTGCGGAGTTGAGTCTTGCCCCCCAAGCTAATATTTTCCAGCTCTCGCTTGGCCTCATCGGTAGGTGAGAATATGTATGTCTCACTGCTCACAGTAGAACTGTGTGGGTGACCCATTTATAATACTAACTTGATTTAGCAGAAACGTAATTTAGAGAGACATGAAGTGCAGAGCTAGTTCCATTATAGAAGTTTGGCATTTATCAACAAAAGTCAAAGTGTGTGTGCCTAGACCAGTGTTGGATCTATGCTACAGTTTTTTATTAAGTGTATTTCAAGAGAACATGCAGTTGCAACACATGCACCTCATGCTTATACCTAATTATTTGGTTTAATAATTAGACAATTTTTGTCAGCTAATTATTCGCTAGTTCATAAATCTAATCATTAGTTCTTGCTGATAGTGTCCTTTCATAGTCCAGCGTGCTGTTATAGCTCCTATGATGATATAGCTGCCTTGGTGAAGATAATACTGTGTTATTTGAGGTCTTCTGAATGATATTGAGTCCGAGATACAAGAACAGTCAGTGCTCACTCTTTATACTGCTAGCTTAAAACACAAACTGGCATTACAGTGTGGGTAGCATTAATGAAATTAATACATTTTAATCTACGATTGAGAAGAGTATGCACCTGTCGGTAATTGAGTGTGGTGTTGTAAAAGGTATTACTGAAATAGTGTACTTGGCATGGTGTCAGTGAATCTGGAACATTTATGGGTTGTGTCCTTAGATAGCAACAGCAACTAACATAAGCGTGCCCAATCCTAGCAGTTACTTTTTTATTCAGCCTCAATATAGTGTAGGGGCAGGCAACAGGCATCCAGCAGTTGTCAGTGGCCCAACAAGCCTTCACCTGCGGCCCCCCAGCTAGCTGCTCCCAATGTTATTCTCGGCTTTGTTAAAGCAGAGAAGGTCACAGTACATAGCGGAAGAAGAGGGAGTGCAGTGGGTTCTCTATCATTCCTCTGTAGGGATTCCAGGGCTGGCACACAGGGAGGAGGAAGGAGTGCAGTGTACTCTCCCTCCTTCCTCTGTGCTGCCCTTTTGAAGGTTGGTGGGCACAAGCGGCCCTCGAAGAACACAAGGTTGCCCATCACTGATCTACAGTATATTAAAAGGATGGCTGTAATGGTCCTATACCACTCTTTTCTGTGAGCATATCACTCAGCCACTTTCAAACAGGCCAAGTTGGTGTCTCTCCTTGTAAACTTTCCATGAATGCACCTGGGAAGTTCACGGGTGAGCTGCATAGATGCCAGCTTGAAATAGCCGTAAGAGGAGAGTGGGGCAATCGGGGACCCCAACGATTTCAGAGAATGGCATGTCCAAGGTAATTATGCTTTTGTTTCTATATTAAACGCCTTCAATTTTAGGCATTTAAGTTGATTTATAGTCTAATTTCCTTACCAGAGGCAAATAAGCATACCAGGACCAATTTTGCAAACCTACATGAACATGGGGAGAACATATAAAAGCAATGCTGATAGCAGCCTGGGTTCAGGGCTGCAATGCTAACCAATGTCCCACTCTCTGATATCACTGCTGTTCTTAATTAAAGCATAAGTCAGAGTAAAGTATATGGCCAAGTAAAGTGCCAACATTAACACCCCTTAAATGTGTTTATTTACAGGAACGTAATTTGTCCTAGATTTCTTTTATATGAATGACTGTCCAGGACCTTGTCTATTGTTATATTTGCTGAATGCAACTATCAGTGTCATTATCATTTATTTATTTATATAGTGTCACCAAATACGCAGCGCTTTACATAGAATAATTGTCATTAACATCAGTCCCTGCCCCCATTGGCACTTACAGTCCAAATTCCTAACACACACAGGCACACACAAACACAAATAGGAGTATCTTTGCACCTTGGCAAAACCATGTTGCATGGGACAGATTTATATTTGGGGTAGGACATGTCCTAGATCAACTTTGCATATCAGTGTAAAAATAAAGCTATTAAATATTTGTGTCCTACATGAAAAACAGCCAGTATTTAACTTATGTGCGAAATAATTTACTAATTAGCTTCTCTTGCATTGCAACATGGTTTGTCCAGGAGAAAATGTAATCCTTTTTTTGCCTTACTTTCCTTAATGAATCAGGCCCTATGCCACTTTCCCTTATTTATTAAAGATGTGTATTTAAGAATTGAAGTGGCCATGTTACATCACATTGGAGGATATAGCATATATCAGTGGCAGTGGAGAGGGGCAGACCAGCAACAGCCTTTATGCATTAATAAGTCAATAGTGCTATGTTTGAGACAAATATTTATTTTTAAACTTAACTTTTGGAAAATGTTCACCATGTATGTTATGTCATGGAAAAGTGATTATAGTTTTAAGTAAACAGGTAGCGGTGAAATGAGGATTTATTTAATTTTAAGAGCTAAATCTACATTTCTGCGTCTTCATTTATCTTTGAGCGGATTTCTCGTGATATGGAGTATAGATTAGATTTTGTGCAGCAGGGAGTTCATTAATGTGTATGTGTATTTTTGAATATTAAGCAGGCATTCTGGACATTTCATAACCTTTTCATCTCCTGAAGTCAGGTATTTATTTCAATGTTAACTATTAAAGTCTTTTTTTTTTTCATATTTGGTGCTTTCGATTGTTATCTTTTTTATTACTTGTGTTTTAGGACAACACAGTGTATAAAAGCCACCTTTGCTCTTTATCACATTAACATGCCTTACTGGATGAAAGTGAGGAATAAATGTAATCTTTCTTGTTCTTCAAAAATAATGATAAAGTCATTTTATATAATCATCATAGATGATAACCTTCAGTTCTCTCTAGATCCTGTCCAGCAATTTATCAAGATATCTAAAGTGTCAATTAAACGTGTCCATAATAACTGCCACATGTGACAATAGACTGCTCATGATTCAGTCATAGTTAAGTTTTGCAAGTTTGTTCTTTTCTTCTATGTTCTATTCCCTAACACTAGAAAGATTCATTGATGAAATATAAACATTGTCAAGTTTGGAAATAAAGGAACAAGTTGAATAAATTAATTTTGTTCCATAAAAGGCAATGGTACCCACACAAATATTACACAACACCTTTGCTCATGGCTTTTCGAGAGACTAACTTCCAGCCCCTGTATAAGGTCCGGGTTACAGGAGATGCACCCAATATTGTGAGCTCCATTAAAGTCAGAATGTTCAAGTAAACAATAACAGGGAAACATCAGGAAATCGCAGGAGTTACCTGGGTATCCTGGAATGTTGAGAATAGCCCTCCTTGCATTACTGTACAGCGTCACTGACTCTAAAGTAGAAGACAGGTCAGGGCATTGTATCAGAAGTACAGGGGAGCTTCAGAAATGCAACATCACGGGGCTAAGACCAGACTGAACAAGCCAGAACAGGTGACAATCAGAACAAGGTCTGGTGATCAAGATCACTAACAGGATTTAGACATATAGGACCAGGACCAAACCAGCACACAGGAGCAGAGTCAAGACTGGCCAAATCAGATATCTATAAACATATCAGGAACAAATAGGCACTACAGAAACATTGCTTACAAAACCAGGACAATCAATGTCTTGTTCAAAGGAAGCTACTTGTGTAAGTTTGAATGTTTGATAATAAGCATAATATGTTGGCAAAGCATTACAAGCAGAAAGCCATTAAGCAATTTTCTAATCCAGATCTGCACAGAATCAATTGTAATGAAAATGGTGCAACAGGTTGTTACAGAGGGTCCAGAGGTCAAGAACACATAGGTCAATGCCATTACTGCACTATCAGACAACTGTAGATTGGACTCCCTGTGTTGTGGTGCAGAATAGATGAATAGCATGAAATCTAATTCAGGTGACACTGGACCAGAAGATTACTTAGGATCTGGGTCAGGTGTCACCAATGGAACCGGAACAAGAGGCAGGTGAAGCAGCCAAGCACCAGAAGATGAAGCAGACATCAAATCAGGCACATGTACTCGGTAATAATTTGATGTTCGAACAGCAAGATCCACAGAATCCTCAAGCTGAGAGGGAAACTACACAGCCTTGACATCACTCATTGAGTAACAAGGCATGGCAGCCCGGTGTTCCTGGGGCAGATGGCTAACTGTAGCATTCCCTTGTTTAATAGATTGGATGATCTCTGACAGAACAGAAAATTAGAACATGAACTGCTGGCAGCTAGGAACGATCATGGCCCTTTTGGCATGAGAACCTTCAGAGATATATTGGCAAATCTAGAGACCTTAGCAGATCTGCAAATCAGCAATTGTGGAGTCTCTTGGGCAGCACTGGCAACTGAATGCTTTAGAGTGCAAAGATGATCAATGTTTAAAAACTAGACCATGTGCAGGGTCAATCTCTAAAACATGGGGCTGTCCCTTGAAGTTAGAGATAGTTGGCAGTTATCATGATATATGGCTGTTGATTGAATTTTCAGTGAATAGTTTCTATGGTCGTTTTTACATGTGAACATGTGATCTCTTCTAAGTGTCCGGCTACACTTCCCATTTAGGAAGAAAAACACATACATTAATCTTTGAAATGTGCTGACATAGCATGCAATATTATCAATAATAAGGATAAAAAATGTGATGCATCCCCTTTGTGAAGCCAAGGATCAATAGACCGCTCAAAGAACTTATCTTGCTCAGCACCTTGGCTTTAGTATAGCCTATGGTATTATTACTCTGGGGTATTCCAAATGAAGTTGGTACATTATCGTTAATGGTATTTTCTCATCTATTTGGTTAATTTATATCAATGTTACCTTTTGTTTTTCTTGTAAAAAATGGAATTTTACCTTTAGTGTTTTTTTCTATTTAGTGGAGTGAACTTTTCTACCAGTGATATACTGAAAAAAATAAAATGTTTGCTATAATCCACGTCTACCCAGATTTAGCATTTATTCTCTTTATTGAGGGGGAAAAACAAATCTCCCTGTGTCACTGGTGTTTTCCAGGGTTTTAAAAGATTAACATGAGATGGTTGATGTATTGAGAATTTCTATACATAAGAACTAGCAGCATAATTACTGAACCAGCCAAGTAGATTAACGCACTTCTACATGATTCTCTAAATTCTGAAAATATGGCATTTTGGGGGTACTTGATGACTGGTGTTGGAAAACGCTATTATAGATTTAGTGGTGCTATATAAATAGCTGATGATTATGATGATGATGATGATTGCTTTGTGAATATAGTTTCCAGGGCTCGGGGAGGAGTGGTGGCAGACATTGAATAATCCTGTGGAACTCTGTGACAACTGTGGTAGAGGTTATTAGGTTCTTAGTTATTTTAGTACTTAAGTTATTGCAAATAGTAGGAGATGGCAATGGACATTTCTGGGCTGCCGCCTAGGGCTAAGAATTGATAAAGCGCCCAGGTGCCAGAATTCAAAAAAGTGAATTTGGGGTTAGGGCGATCGGTGCTAAAGATAACATATTCTAGCTATTACTGTTAGGTGTTTAGGTTACTTAACGTATTGTTTGTCCTAATGAACTTGGGTGCCAGTGGTGGGTCTGGGGGGAGGGAAGCGATCAGGGCAACCCCCCCTCCCCCCTCCCCAGCAGCACAAGCCTGTCTTTAAATTGCGTCCAAGACAGCCGGGGGCAGGGTCAATCGGGGCTAGCCAGTCAGAATGAAGGAGGGGCGTGATTTTGCTAAATGGCCCTCTCTAAAAATAAAGTCTTGGTCCGCCCCTGCTATGTGCTATGTTGAACATTCAGCAAGATGTTTGTTTGTCACAAAAAGTTTGGGGAAAAATGTTAACATGCTGTGTTTTCTTAGCTTAGGGTAAGATGCTAGCTGTGTGTTCTAATGAACTTGGGGTAAGGCGCTGACCTATGTGTACCAATTAACTTGGCAAAACAGGCTTGCTATGCGTTCTAGTGAAATTTGTTGGGGAGGCTCTGTGTGTGTGCTAGTGAACGTGGCATGGGAGACTTGCTGCGTGTGCAAGTGTACTAGTACGTGAGAATCTTGCTAATAATAGATTTTCATGTTGAGTGTTTTAATGAACTTGGGTTCAGGGGCTGGGTGCGTGTTCTAAGGAATATAACTTTTAAATATGCTATCTATATCAATTTCTTGCTTAATCAACACATAGAAATGTGAAAAATGTCAAGATCAGCCGAGGTGCAATATTTGACTAACCTTCTGGTAGGAAAATGTATTACAATATATACTATAGTTCCGCATTAAAAAATATGAATCAGTTATTGTGATATTAATGTGGTAGTAAACAACTATAGTATACTTTGTTCTCATAATCCTACATTTTGGTAAACGTGTTGGTCTCAACCACAGCCAAGTTTTGTAGTCGATAAATCAGTCAGTAAAATAACGCTCTCAAGGCTGCTTGTCCTATTACATTCTGTGCGTGCACAAGCATCTAGATTTGTGTGTGAAACAGTCTTTGCACTTAGCTTGGTGCCTAGCCAGAAGCTGTGAATGCCTTAGAGGAACCCCTGGAGGTTTTGTTTTTGTGATTAATGGATCTATTAGCAAACACTGTCATTGATGGGTTCCCAGAAACCAGGATGTTTAGGTGAGCACGGGAGCAATGAAGAGATCATTTTTTTGTTTAACCAAATAACCAAATTTTGCTAAGTTATTATTTTCAGCACACGTGAAGTCCCTTTCCATTACAACAACAATGTAGAAATTTGAATGCTAGAATTATGGACCGAAGGACTGTAATAATTGATTTATTTGATTCTTTATTCCAGTTTTATTGTTTAGTGAAGGTAGTGCTAAAATAAGGACTAATATATTTTAGTTACATGCAATCGTTTCTTCTTTGTCCTCTTTGTCCCCTGTCTATTCTCCTAGTATTTGCATATAGTGCAATATAAAATAGATTTATTACGTTGCAGGTTGGAAGGACACATGTTACCTGAAGTTGACATTTCACCTAAGCCTATTAGATCTTAACCGCATGGCTTCATTCATTTCAGACTATTAAATACGTTTTTTGTTTCTTACATTTTTATTAGCCTATTTCTGGTCCTTTCAAGGGTGCCACCATCTTGAATATACAGTACAGATTATTACTTGAGAAACTAATACCGAAAAAGTACATTATAGTACATATTAGTACTTCATTGACCTTATCAGTGAAATCCCCAGTATTGGTCAGACTGAGATTGATATATAGGGATTATAGATCCAAATAAAAGTAATTTTGGTAGTAGGGTGTGAATGTGGACACACCACTGATGCATGGAGGGTCACCAAAAGAGACGAATAAGCAGGTGAGCACAAATCCTGTCAGCAGGAGATTTACCAATCCTGGGTAAAGATCACTCAGGGCAAATGGGAATTAAAAATTATCTTTAATGTTCTCAACTTTACCAAATGCTTTCTCCTGAAAAATGGCTTTATTTAATTAAGCATCCTCACATTAAAGAATACTCTTTTCCAGAGAATAGTCCAGACCAGATCCAAATATTGATTTCTTTGCATCTCAAGTCAGCACACAAACTCCAAGATTTGTGTCCTGAGTGTGGTCCCTGGGAGCTTGGATAATGGGTGCTGGATCATTACCGTGCACATACCTCAGGACCACTATGTGTTTCCTCCTCATACCTGTCTTTTGTTCTTCTTCTTATTATTATGTTTTATTTATAAGGTACCAGAAGTGGTCCACCGCTCCGTACATAGGGGTGAACATAGTACATATTTAACAGTATTCCACAATGCACAGACATATACAAATAATACAAAGTTTCACAATACCAAATTATACAATGACCAGTCAACAGAGTATATACAGAGAACATAGAGCTAATAACAAGACTGAGCATAAGTGATAAACGGCATCCACGTTAATTGAACCTGTGCCCAGAAGCATGGGCTCGAGAAACAGGACTGGGGAGGTAGGCTTAGAGATGCGATGGTACGAAGGAAAACTATGCTGGGAGTGCATTCCAGAAGACAGATGTAGCACAGGCAAAATCCTGGATGCAGGAGAGTGAAGGGGTAATCAGTGTGGTAGAGAGGTTGCGGTAGTTGTCAGAACAGAGGCAATGTGAGCGAGAGTGGGTAGAAATGAGGCTGGAGAAAGAAGGAGAAGAGTGGTTGAGCGCTTTGGAGATGATGGTGAGGAGTTTGAACTTGAATTTCTATGACAGGGAGCTAGTGTAGCGACTGACAGAGAGGGTCAGCAAAGGTAGAGCGGGGAGAGAGGAAAATAAGGTGGGAAGCATGAATGAGGATAGACTGAAGAGGGATAAGGCAGGTTATAGTTGTCTGGGCAAGATATTCCAAGGGTGAGAATGAGAACTTTCTTGGCTTCCAAGGTTGCTCCTTCTGTTGAAGATACTACAAGAGATAATGGCAGATAGGGTTCACATGATTATTCTAGTTTATCCAGTCCAGCCATTGAAACTGTGGTTTACAATGATCCATTCATTAATCAAAATTATCTCTTGATCTTTCCAGCGAATGCTTCCTGGGAGACCAGAATCTTCTGCAGACACTGCACAAATGCTTGTAGATGTGATATTGTTGGGTTGTTAACATCAAAGTCTATTTCTATCTATACTCAGGCATTAATGCTTCAATACTCCTTAGAATAAAGGCTAGATACCTTACAACTCTCAAACAGTTTCTATCTTGGCAGATCATTTTCATGTTTATGTCTCAGTCAAGAGCCTTGAAAATACCTTATATTTTCTGGTGTATAAGTTTCAGCAGGGTCTGACACACTCCTGTATTAATTCAAGGGGCTCAGCCCTGTACTAAATTCATAATTTTATAAAAAAAAATGGTTATACTGGCACCTGATTATAGGTACATTGCTCTTCAAATCTATTCTGCCCAGGTATTCATCCACTTGGGATATAAAGCATTTTCTGCAGTATCTTACATAGTTCCTATGGACCAATTTATAATTTGGTAACATGTAAACTGGTTTAATTATTCTTCATTATTATCTCTGGCATTTGCAGCCAGAGTAGCAGTTTTGCTATTAATACATTTCTCATTTCTTTGGCTGCTTGTGACTCCGCATTCTACTTTAAAGCAGAAGTAAAACATGTGTTTGGTTACTTATTTGTCATCTTATTTGGAGGCCCCTTTAGAACTATCTCATAACTGTTTTATTATATTCATAAAGTTTTAGAAGTAACGGGCCAATACCAGTAGTAGTTGAATTACCACCAAGTGGCACGCAAGAATTTTATACTTCCTGATTGATGGGACATTCTATTAGATGTGCTACAGGCACAAGAGTCACAATAGTAGGCATTCCATTGGCCTCTATTATAGGTGCAGCACGTTGGTCCTCATTCCGAACCTTTGTTAAACATTATCAGAGATCATCAGATCATCAGAAGTTCAAATTCCATAGAGCTACCATCATGTGTGTAGAATTCTATCCACTAGCTATAGCTAGGTGCCAATAAAATAGAACTTTGTGGGATTATATGATCTGCAAACTTAATATGTCCTATGGAATAAGGACAACAGTGGCCCTGGTTTACCTAATAGAATTTTAATTGCTGTTGGCATCTAACACTAGCTTCTTGATGCTATGATCGACCAAGGGCCTTAAACAAGGTTTTTAAAAAAAAAGAAAAAAGTCAAGAGATATTAGCTACATGAATTTCTGCCGGATTTTGCAGGATCTACTATTTTATGCTCTTCAAGTTTGACAGAGTCTGTTAACTAGTCTGGTTTGTAAAGTTATAGTTTTACAATTATGTAATATAACTGTAATCTATCCATGCTGACTCAATTTTCTCATTCTGGTGAAAAATTGCCACCTGCAAGCTTTCTGAGAAGCTGAAGTACCTGGACAGATGTAGGAGGAAAGCTTTGCCACCTACCTACTACCTGTTGCTTTGTGCCAATTCTAATTTCCTATAACCAATTAAATGTATTTCCTGAAAACTTTATTACTAGTATGTACAAGTAACAAATATAGTTTAAAGTGCAGAGTGAAGACAGCAACAGAATCTGTAACATTCCATCTTTAAATCTGTTTCACTACTGATTGTGATTGAGGAGCAGGGTCACTTGCACCTGCATTGTCTGCATTTAGGGGGGGGGGGACTAACAATATACCAAGGCAGCTTGGGGGAAACAAGACATGTGGCCTAGACCTTAAGCATAATTAAAAGGTCACCGAGAACATCTGTTAATTAAATCAAAACAATATAAAGGTACATGAAGCTTTAATGAGCGTGTCACTAAAGTAAGATTATTTAAAACATATTGGTATATTATAAATCATCCATTCACCAGTATGTTCAGGAAGGTCCACATTGTTTATATACATTAATCAAGTCAGGGCTGGCTGACAAACAGTGATATAAGAACAAAGGTGTCAGTCTACAAGTAGTAGGTTTAGTAAATTAATAACAATTTATAGGGAAACGCCCAATGAGATAGTTTGATTTGATCCTTTGTCTGACCTCCTGAGCAAAGCATAAATACATCAAGATAAGCAGATATACATTCTATTTTAAAAATACAGAGACCAGAAGTTACATCACAGCTGAGCTCAAATGTCGTGACGGAAGCTGGAGAGATAAGACATGAACAGGGTAACCATAGAAACAAAGTATCTCACATAGTGCATTATCTCAGTAATCTGTAAGAACATGAAAACAAGGATACCGTAAGGAAGTATTGATAATATGTATGATGTATACAAAAACAAAACAAAACAAATAACAAACTTTTAGTTTTTCAAATAAATAACAATGATTTTTACAGTCACAACTATTTACATACATTTATTTATCGTTAAAAACACATATTTCAAATACCAGTGGGTATGTACCTTAAATGATGCTATAATAACAAATGCTGTTAATCTGGGATCCAATGTTTCCATCTAATTTGGTGGGGCCTACAATGGCTCCAGCAGTTCAGTGATGCGCTCCTCTCTCCTACCTCCCACTGCATCTACAACTTTGTCTGTTAAATATCATTTATAACCTTCAACCAATTACACACTGGGAATTAAAATTGTGCTTGTACAGGTGTGCCTGTGGTCGGGAAAAGCGGGGCAGCGTCTTTTGAATGCTGCCTGCTCTATTCACTGTAAGTGAACGCAATAGATCAATGGTGGTTACATACTGCATGTCAAGCATGATTGTAGTACACATGCAGGGTCACTGGTGTTTCTTTAACTCTAGTGAGTAAACGTTCTTTCTCCAGAATATTGGAAAATACTCCCTTTTTGGACTTTAAAGAAACCTTTCGTGCATAGTTATGTGCAAAATCTTAGGCACCCTGCTTGGTAAAATGTTATATTTTTAATCCCTAAAACTCCCCATACACTAGTCTGTTTGTCCCAGTCAATAAGCATCTGGACCTGTGAATTGTATGGGCAGACACGTGAAAGACCAAATGTAATAGATACATGCTCACATCCAGGTCAGTCTTTTTACAGAGCGCTCAATAGATGGACACACATGGTGCAAAATCTGCCCGATTTGGCTGGAAAGTAGCAAAACTGGTCATTCTGTGTTTATAGTAATATCCAAAGCCGCACACAATCAGATAGGTGAGTAATTTTCTAAGTTTCTTGTTAGTTGTAGTTTATTCCTGAGTGTCTGTGATGCAAACACAACGTTTCAAGAGTGTGACCCCTTCACCAGGTTAAATAATTATAATAAGGATGCCCAGATATACAGTACTTACAACATTGTGTCATGGTAATTCATTATCCATAACGTATTACATCTTGTCATAAAAATATTAAGCCAGGAGATAAACACCTATTTAATAACAGTGGGCTTCAAAAATCTGTTTTGCACATTTGCAGTAAAAACATTGGAATTTTGAGAGACTCGTAACTTGCATTATGATTGGAGAGGAGATGTGGTTCAGGGGTGTGCAAATGCAAATTATGTACAGTAGGGTGTAGCATGCCCCTAGAAGATGCAGGGTATTTACAGCAGTCCTCATCACTAGATAAGCCTCGGCTGCCAAAGCCTCGGTGTAACAATATTTGCAGATGTTGGTGATAAGAGTGTATCTTTACTAGTTAAAAACAATACATTTCAATAAATAAATATTAAAAAATGACATGATCCTCACCCCTACCCTCCATGTATTCCCAGGACTGTACCCTGCTTGAGGATTTGGTTTCAACACTATTACTCCAAGTTATCATATAGTTGCTTCAAAATTCTGTGAGTCCGATGATGTATGCATTGCTTGAGACTGTGTTTAATATTGAAGCAAGTTCCCAGGCTGTTCCTAATGTGCTGACTGTTACTCGTTTGCACAGCAGTTGTTCTGGTGTTGTACTCTGGCAGGAGATTAGATGTTGGGTGAGACTGTACCATCATTACTTTGTTCATATTCAGTGGATTTCTACGTCCTTAGAACTTAGAACTTTGATATATGTGTGAAGATTGCTGGTATTATTGATCTAGAAAACCAGTACTGCTACTTTAGCTCCTCTGGGAACTGTGCCTGAAAGTAGCTTTGCTGCTTTTAATTTCTCTCTCTGAACAAGTCTAGTCATTTTAGAAAACAAATGTTATAAAGTATATAATATACGGCTCCAGCATTTCCAGACTAATTTTAAATAATCAAAACAGTTTTGCTGTTCCTGTTACACTTACTATAGATAGTGAAGTGTATGATTGCTAATTGGTAATAGAAGTTACCAGCCACAGGTATCTGAACCTGTATGTATCTATTGCCATTAACGCTAAAGAAGGGAGACAACAAACGTGGGTCGCTCGGTAAAGCTACATCCAGCATCAGCCTAGGCCAGACTGGACAGGTTACACTGTAACAGGGAGACCTACAGATTGGGTTCCCCTTGTATAATGTGATACCAACATCAGCCTGGTGGCACCTGTGGCACTCCAGGTGTTGTGAAACTACAAGTCCCAGCATACCCTTCCAGCAATAAGCTGCTATATATTGGAAACGCATGCTGGGACTTGTAGTTTCACAACACCTGGGGGTAAATGTATGAACATGCGGGTTCTTCAACACCCACGTGTTCAGCGTGTTCGGCGATTAAATTTCAAGCGGCGCTTCATTGTAAAGGGGAGTTTCCCTTTACAATGCAACGCCGCTTGAAATTTAATCGCTGAACACGCGGGTGTTGAAGAACCCGCATGTTCATACATTTACCCCCTGGAGTGCCACAGGTTAGCCAAGCCTGCCCTAGGGCACCTGGGCCCATAAAAAATGTGTTGATCCCAAGGCAAACCAGCTCTATTCTTAACATCACTGGAGCTTATCCTGACAACCCAGAGGCAGTAGGTTCCCGGGGTGGTAGTTTAAAGTGAGAGCATCATGAAGTACATTTGTGGAATTACAAGTCCCAGCAAGCCCTGCCAGCCATTGTGACTGGTAGCCCTGACTAGGATTACCATGCGGCTTGTCTTCCTAGTTAGTGTGACCAGCCCAGTATGGCATAGCCTGGTGCTGGTTGTCGCTCTTACAGGAGACCACATGTGTTATCCCCTTGCTTCAGCGGTAGCCTGCACTGGCGGCGATGGTTTTTGTGGGAGGGGACCATATTGTTTTTTGGGAGGTTTTTTAACAAATCTTTTTATTGAAATTCTGTGTTATAGTAACATTAAACGGTAAAATGAATCAAATAGTAGTTCTGAGCACATATTCATTTAAACAGAACAAACTTGGGCAGATCACATAAAAGAACAAAAAAATGCATTCTATCAACAGTAAAATACAATACATATACTGAACAGGAATATTAATAATTAACCACAATAATAGACTAGAGCCATAAACACATGGCACTCATTCCTGCTGCATCTGGCTGCTCTGAGTGTATGTTGATGCAGCCACATATATGCGCTCTATTTTAAGTTGATGTATCTGCGTGTATCTTACAATACACGCAACCACAATTTTGCTGTTGTAATTTTACCCTTACAATTGGGCCACAAAATTGCTCCCTACTCTAGATCAGTCCCATTGTGTGTAACCAACTTAAGTTGAAAAGAAGCTGACACAACCTCTACGTGAGACATAGTTAAATACAGTCGTGGCCAAAAATATTGGCCACTTGTTCTTTCTAATAATGCACCATTAATTCCAGACAAGTGTTGAAATGTAATCATATATTTGTATCCACATACGTGTTTCTTTGGTTTGCAGTGAAATAAAACACAAAAGGCAGAAAAAAATACTGTAGTCATCGCTTATTTCACACAGAAATGCTTAAATTGGCCAGACACAATTATTGACACCTTTAGTAGTGATTACAAATAATTAGATTTTAAGATAGTGATTCGCCTTCACTTTAGAACTGAACTCACCTGTGGTGAGTAGCAGGTGTCTGCAATATAAAAATCACTCATTAAACAAGCTTGAATAGAGAAAATGACTAATTCTCATGTTTTGTGTCACTGTGTGTACTGAGGTCAGAAAGAAAGTTGTAGCCAAGCATGGACAGTCTCAATGCTACAAGTCAGTCTCCAGACACCTTGATGTTCCCGTTCCCACCATACATATTTTATGAGAAAGTTTAAGGCCATAGCACTGTAGAGAACTTCCCTGGAAAAAGAAAATGTATTCAAAGATTGCAGAGCAGGATTGTTTGAATCCGTCCATCACCAACTCAATGCAAATCTTTTTCAGCCTCTGCAGATAGTAATGCAAAATGGTAGAAGACCCATGAAGGCCCCACTGCTGAGAGAGATACATGAGACAGCCTGACTGCAGTGTGCTTTGGCAAACTCCAGTTGGACTTTCTTATGTCTCTCAGGAGTGGGGCCCTCATGGGTCTCCTGCCATTATGCACAAACCAAATTCCTAAATGGGAGAATGTCCTGTGGACAGACGATACCAAATTAGAATTTTTTGCTGAAGTACATCATCCCTATGTTTACAGGAAGCAACATTAAGCTTTCAAAGAAAATTTCACCTTCCCTGCAGTAAAACATGAAGGAGGGTCAGTGATGTTTTGGGATTGCTGTTCTGCATTTGGCATGGAGTGACTTGAAAGTGTGCTTGGCATCATGCGGAAATTACCAGGCCATTTTGGAGAACAATGTTGAACCCAGTGTATGAAAGCTGGGTCTCCATCATTAGTCTTTCAGCGGGATAGTGACCTAATACACACTTCAAAAGCCCCCAGGAATGGTTTTAGACGAGACTGGCTGTTGTGAAGTGGGCAGCAATGAATTCCATGGAACATCTGTAGAGAGATCTAAAAACAGCAGTTTGGAGAAGGTACCCTTCAGATCATGCAGACTGAAATGGAACAAACTGCCCGTAGGGAAGTGCAGGAAACCGGTGATTGCAGTTATTGTGACCCAAGGTTGTGCTGCCAAATATAAACATTATTATGTAATTTTTTTTTTCATTTTCTGATTTAAAAGGAAATATAATATTCAATTTAAAATAAAAAAGCAAAGATTCTATAATATTAAAGAGAAGAAAATGCAGAGACCACATACTATTGTTAATTTCAGCTTATTTGAAAAAAAAATGCAAGGTAGCTAATATTGTGTGCCATTAATGTACATATCTTTCTGCAAAGAGTAATGCAAAATTCCTCTTACATTCCGAAATTGGTTCATTATTAGTTTGTTTAGCGTTTATAAATCTGCTTGCTTACTATAGGTTAAAGCATGTTTGTGCACATTACATCATGTTATTAAATAAGTCTCTACGTGGCTGCTGCACAGCTGAGCAAAGTGTTTGCTTTGCTGTTTGGGTTGACTGCCAATGGATACATATGAATTCTTTAAAATATTTCCCCATGCAAAAATAAGGTGCCTACGGTGACTGAAACTATCACAGCTTCTCTTCCAGGATTTTTCTGCCCTCAGGACTTCACAACATAAGCAGGAACTCTGGCTTCAGGTTCAGTATGCAGAGTGCACCTGTATTAACCTACAATGCTCTGGGATTTGCTATGAAACATGCTTTACAGGGAGTGGAGCTCCCTACTGACTGCAGATTCTGACAGGTGCTCCCATTGTTTCTCAGTTCCCCCATCTCCCCTTCCTGTCTTTTTCCTGATCTACTGTTTCATAGAAGAAATAATATCATACACAATAGCCATGTTGTCTACTGTGCTGTGGCTTCAAGAAAGTGTTTATCACTGGTAATTACAATGCACATAGCAATTGTCTTCAGCGTATCTAACAATTTTTTTTGTATTCCTCTCCATTTCCAACCTCATTAAATGCTGTGTGGTGACTCTACTTTAGATCACTTTTTAATCGACATTACTGTGTTGGTTTTCCCTAACTCCATGCTACTGTGTTTGTGTTTAGGATGTTCTTTGCACCTCCATCAGAATAAATCAGATAGAGATTTAGGACAGTTTTTAGGATGCTGTTTTACACACTTTGATTCTGGGGGCACTAATTCTGTACTAATTCTTTGTTTCCAGATGTTTATCATGCTATTTCATTACCTCCTGTATTGTAATGATCACAGGGGGTCTCCCTTCCTTCCAAAGCTGGGTTTCATTGACATTCTGGCTCCATGCCTGCTCTGGTACAAACATCTTATTGTATTAGGGCACGTGGTTAAGAGTGTGCTGCATCTTTTTAGATGTTTGTATCCTGAGCCACTTGTCAGCCCCTGAAAAGTTCTTTAAACTCTCTCATTTTACCGGAAAACATTTACATTCTCTGTCAGTCTCTTGTTCCTCTCTTTTATTCCCTCTCCCTTTGTCACTTGTGTTTAATGTGTCATTCTCTTTAATTTTGCTATTTCTTTTCCTCTCACTCTCTCTCATGTCCTGTGTATATCTGGTGTTGTGAACAGTGTTTCCTACATGAAGTATAGACTGCCTTTCTGTAATTTCCTGCAATATGGTTTTATGTACCCTACTGGATTAGTTGTCAGTGCATTTGTTGTGATCATGATTGTTTGTATGCATTAGATGGTTAGCAGACCTGCCAACAAAACTTCTTTTTCTGCAAGAGAGAGCTATGCATAGCTGCAAGTAAACAGATCTACTCAGTGTGCACAGTACAGACAAAACAGTAAAAGCTTGGCATTCATGGTATGGGGAAAAGATATACTGCTGGAACATAAAAGAGGATATTTGGTACAACACAGTAAAATGTGAATAGTGTGCTTTGTGCGTTATACAAAATAATTACTTTGCATGCAAATTTAGTTACATGGCCAGCATAACAACCCTTTGTCCCCATCTGATAATGCCATTCTGTTATAGCCTAGTGCTCGCCCCGCAATACTGCTGCTACATTGAGGCACTATACTTACAAGGAAGCAACCTTTGACTGTCTTTGGTTGCAGAGTTAAGATTGCATTTGCTAGTCTGATTGGCTTGAGCTCACTGCACAAAGTTAGTGCTGTCAGCAGTTTATTGTGTGCTATTCCAATGCTGACAGGTTTTTGAACTGTAGACCAATGTATTGTTATTATGTGTGTGAATGTTTTGCTTTTAATGCCCCGAGTCTGGCAGCGGTGCCCTTTACGTGACTCTTGTTGTTTGGATCTGACAATTATGTATGTGTTCCTCTGCTTTGGCCTGATTGTGTGGGATCTAGCTTGGTAGTGTGGGGCCTGATCTTGCAGTGGGCGCTCTTGCTTGGCAGTGCCTACGGTTTGCTCAGTGAGAAGAATTATTCAGTAAACAGTTCTGTTGTTCATTGTGCAGCCATTTAAAGTCTCCGTTTCAAAGCGGGTGGAGGGAATGCGCTTTCTATTAATACAGTTCTCCCCTCGTGCTGGCGAGGGACCAACTAACTGGTAAAGACAAAGAAAGAAAAACTACCAATTGGTAAATTAATTTGCTGCAAAAATAAGATAGAGAGAAGAAATGTTTTACAGATTTACACATAAAATAAGTTACTTTAGTTATTGGCTAGCTGCCGTTGAAGGAAAGCCTATTTTATATAGATGATGTTATAAATGGTGGTTAATGTAGAGAGCCGTCTGACGACTTACTGGGCTCATTACTTTGGGCTCATTACTTTGGGCTCAAAACTTTTTATTTTCTATACCAGTTTTTTTTTTATTATACTCTTCAATCTGTCTGTAATGCTCGCAAAGACCAGAATTGCTGGGAAATGACTTTCCTGTGGGTGCCCTGTCATTTTGAGGCTGAAGACACTTACCCACATTGCCTTGTGGATAATTGCACAAGCCTATAATACAGCTTGCCACTTCACTCCTGACAAATTGAGGCTCATTTCCCAAAATGTTGTTCAAGTCATTAGTACCCAAAAACCCCTTCAACCAAAAAATAACTATAACTAACTTCCTGTGAGCATTACATAGGGAGGTTCCAGCAGTGAAGAAACTATGCAGCTATGCAGCTCAGCGACAGCAGCTTGTTGATTGGGTGCGAGCTGCAGTATGAATTCTAATTTCACATCTTGTCCCTTAGTACAAGGCTCAGACTATTTTCCAGGCTGTGTACATAGGTGTTTTACATCAAGGCTTTACCACAGCAAATGTTGAAAACAAGCACAAAAATAAATACATAGGGCCTCACAGTTATTATACAAATCCAGCTAAAGTGTGCAAATTTGCACATACAGGATCCATGCAAGGGATGCAAATTGCAAATGCAATTTTGTTTAGTGGTACCTACTTTTACATGTATCGCAAATACTAGGCCGCTTTAGTTTAACACTGATTTAGAGCTGACTAGGCTGTGCCTCCCTCCCAACTCTAAATCTGTCCACACATTTTAAATTTGCTCCCTCTGTGCACGGCAACATGGCTCAGAATCGCAACCCCAGATCTTAAATAGTGTATCCTTTGTGGGGGCTGGTGCAAAGATATGAGATGATGGTTATCATTAGCATATTTTAGCCACTTCTGATTGGCTGTATATTAAATACTTAATTCATTAGGGTCTCAGCTCTATAATATCAAGTCACAGCCATCTGTTCACATCACTCGCTTGTCATTCCTATTTGTACTACCTACATGAAAGAAGATTTCCATAGGGTTTCTAAAGAAGTAAACAACCGATGTGGAGGTGTTCGAATTTAATTACAATTAATGTGTAAAATTCAACTTTCTCATTTATTAATAGCAGTCAAGACACTATCCTTTCTTGTGTATATGACATCTTATAACATTATTATATTCTGTACAAATAGGGCAATGAGAAGCTAGCATTTACTACTAACACTGTCAATCTCTATGTTGTTCGACTTCAACATATACTACTGTTATTAAGTTGTACGCATCTTGAGATACATAAAACTCAAAATACACATGTTTGTACACTGTTTTTTCCTAACAGGTGGAGGAAATTAATTGTCGATTTTATAAGTTTACCTGTTCAAAGATATTCATTAGCCATTTGTCCTTCTTGGGTTATACCAACCATTTGAAACCAGGTTGAAATTATAACTGATGTCATACATAAACCTAAACATATTGCAGAAAATCTACTTTCACTCTCACCCCCACCCCATGTAGCAGAGACAGTCCAGGGCTGATCTCTTGCATGTTTTTATGATTACGCCATAAACTACAGATATTATAGGGTGTGTTTTTTTAAATTGAGCTTGGCCTTCTGTGTTCCCCTATGAGCCCTCTCTAATGTTACTTCATTAGCTTCCCTCTAACTGGGATAAGAGATTCAGTTATGTAGTGGAACACGTAATTACTGCCACTACAGCACCTGTATCCACTCCCACTGGCTAAGATGCTCAATTGGGTTAACTTCAGTTAATCCATGTAAACATTCACAATCCGGATCAAAGCTCTGCTTATATAGAGAGACATTTTTCACAGCATACACCTAAATTCTTGTCTTTATTTATCATTAAATAAAATGCTAAATATATAGCAGAACTAAAGAACCAAAACCAGTACTTGTGTCATCATCACCAGTTTTTTATATAGCGCCACTAATTCCTCAGCGCTGTACAGAGAACTCATTCAAATTGGTCCCTGCCCCATTTGAGCTTACAGTCAAAATTCCCTAACACACACACTCCATTTTAAGGCTATAAAGTTGTGGCCTGTCATAATAAGTGTTGTTTAATATACTTAAATTATAACTAGCTCTACTGGCTCAATATACCAGATATGTAATAAACGTCTGACTGAATCCTCACCTCCCTGTTTCTGTTTCTGTACCAATGAATCCTATGTAACTAGTGATAAAAATGGGTTGAATGATCAGGTTGAAAATATAAGTGTGAGACCAATTTTACACTATCAGCAAGTCCAACAGCTAATGCTATCGCTAGCAGCACATACTCACTCACCTCACTACTTAGGAGACTAAGGGGCATATTTAAGAAAGCACGGTAGTGCACTATCGTGCACTTACCGTGGAAATCAGGTCCCGATGTGCCCTCCGCAAATTTATTAAAGGTGCATCGCAGCAGATATCATGGATATCTGCTGCTTTGCACTCCTCATCGTTTTTGAGAGCAGTCACCATTCAACAGTATGGTGACTGCTCTGGCCGCAATCTTAACAAGTCACGAAAAAATGTTTTTTTCGGGAACTTGTCATGTTAATGTACGCCAGCTGAAGCTGGCGTACATTGTCAAAATTGAAAAAATCAAATGCTGTCAGCTCTGCTCCGAAGAGCAGAGCTGGACAGCGCATGTGTGGAGGGAACACATGATCCCTCCCTGTCACTCCCCGTTCGCTCTCTGCAACGATAGTTGCAGAGACAGAGCGGGGATCTTTGTGCGCATGTGCAGTTCTTCAAACTTGAAGAGTCAAGAGGAACGAAGATGACCAGTAGAAGATCCTGAGACAGCACATCCCGAAGAGGCTGGGTAAGTATGATTTTTTTTATCACAGAAATAGCAGTTTTTCGGAACTGCTGTTTCTGTATTCCGTTTTTAATAAATTTGAGAAATACATCAATCCTTATCCATGCGATAAGGATTGATAAGTATTTCTCATTTTTCCCGATAAATGATAAATGTGCCCCTTAAATGTGATAGGAAAGTTGGGTTTTATATAGCAGCCAAGTGAACCTGCATTGATTGGTTCGACAGCAGCGCGAACAACATTAGCGGGTTAATGTATCAAGCTGTCAGTTTCCGGCAGGTTTGAAAAGTGGAGATGTTGCCTATAGCAACCAATCAGATTCTAGCTTTCATTTTGTAGATATTTTTTTAGGGGACCAGCTGCTTGGCATTATTAATACAGTATCTTAATACATAAGAAGGAACAATTTTTATCAGCACTTCTCCTTTCCAGTACAAATCTGAATATATCTAGCATAAGAGAATTCTGATTGTATTAGTTCATATTATGATCAAAACATTTAATCTATTTTGATCTAAATATTAGGGTTGAGCACAAGCATATTTCTTTTCTATTATGCTCTAAATACGTTTGGCAATTTGAAAAGACATCTTAACGGAACATTGATCTTCAATATTAATAATATTAAATATGTGTTTAATAGTTTACAGACTATTGATTATTTCATTGATATTATGAAAACCAAGCTCCATTGTCTGTGCGTGTGATATCGCTGTAGGGGACAAAAGGTACCTGCCTCCATTTGACACTTGAAAACAAGGTATAAATGCTCCACAATGTCCTTATGTTCAGCCTAGTGTGTGTAAATTTATTCTCTGAATGATTGACAGTGGCCTCACAAGAAGTTTAAACGGGCACCTTGCCCTGTAGTGTGTGAGCTGGTGAGCACTCAGTCAGTGTCTGGGAGAGATCTCCAGCCTGTTCTTGAGTGTTGACAAATTAGTCACCGCATGTGATTTCATTATTTCAGACATAAAACTATTGGGCATTGCTACTTCTTTACCTTTATTTGATTTGTCCTGTGTTATATCCCAACCTATTAGTCTAAAACTTAGCCTTATATAATTCAGTCTTACAGTGATTCTTTAGAATGGTCTATCGTGCTTTAATAATAACGTTATTTATCAGTATTATTTATGTAGTGCCAACATATATTACACAGCACTTTACAGAGTGTTTAATCATTCACATTAGTCACTGCCCCATTGGGGCTGACAGACTAAATTCTCCACCACATGAACACACACACACTCGGGTTCATTTCTTAAGAAGAAAATTAACCTACCAGATTGTTTTGGGACTGTGGAAGGCAAACAGAGCGCCCAGCGGAAACTCACACAAGCATACAGATTCCACACAGATATTGCCCTGGTCGGAACAGAACCTTTGACCCAAGCTGAGAGGCAACAAAATGTACAAAAGGAATGTTTTGAAATCAGAGGTGGGACTTTGATGTAACTGTCTTATTTTTGTTGTTATATGCATTCCCATCTGGGGCCTAAGACCTCCAAATGGTTACATGAAGCATTTGCACAGACTGTGACTGTAAAGTGTCCGTGCACTTACAGTGGATCTACACACCATTATTGAAATGTTTGGTGTTTTGTGATAAGCCTGAAATCAGACCCTTTTCTACCTTTAATGTGACCTTACAACCAACAAAATTCAAGTGAAAAACAAATATACACATTTTTAGGAAAAAGAAGTGAAAATAATAACCTTAGAATGCACTAGTTGCATACTGTACACTTCTAAACCAATACTTTGAAAATACCTTTTGCTCTTATTAATATTTATTATTGCTCTTGAATATGTTCCTACTAACTTTATATACCTGGACTTTGCAATTCTATCCTACTCTTCCCAGGAAAAAGTTCAAAGAGGGGACCTCCTGTGCACAGACCTCTAGCTCATTCCACAAGTTTTCAGTGGGATTGGGGTCTGGGCTCTGACTGGGCCATTCCAAGACATTGATCTTCCTTTTCTAAAGCCATTCCGTGACGTAGATATGTGCTTTGGATCGTTATCATATTGGTGAAATTCCTCATCATGTTCAGCTTTCTGACAGAGGCCAGTAGGTTTTGACCCAAGTTATCTAGATCTTGTGTCACAACTGAAGAAAAGCATGATGCTGCCACCACCACACCTCACAATAGATGTATTGTCTTTGAAGGCTCATTTTACACCATTAGTATCTCAGGAGAATGTAGCACAGAAAACTACAGGAACAGCTGATCTTTATTTGGGTTAAGCACAATCACTTTCATTGCTGGCAGGTATATGCTAATTATCTTTGAACATGATTTACAATGTGATAGGTTTACAGAGCTTCCGCCTCATTATGAAAGGATGTGCACACTTATGCAACCAGTGTATTGTAGGTTTTATGTTCACTTGTTTCCTAAAATTAAAATTTTGACTTTTGTTGATTGGTATATTACATTAAAGGTGGAAAAAGGTCTGATGTGATGATTTATCTCAGGCTTTACATCACAAACACATGCAGTTTCAATAAAGGTGTGTAGACTTTTTAAGCGCCAATTAGGCACACTTGCTCAGAATTGGATGTGTTTATCTGCATAGATTGTGTTAGTAATTGGACCTTTATTTTTCTTGGGTAGTTTGGCTCTTGTTTTTTTTTGTGTGTGTTTTTTTATGTGTCTTTGTGTGTTTTGTGTTTCTCTCAGTTGTGTGTTTGTTTTTCAGACAGTTGTACATGATGTTTGCCTCCAGAAAACTGGGAAACTATGAAACATGTTTGTATTTCCATGTTTGTATTTGCATGTCAGTATTTTCATAGTGGATTTTGGGATTTGTGTGGGTGGCAGTGGCAATCAGGTGAGGAGAAAGACTAAAGGATTGAGGCAGGACACGGCTAATAATAGTAATCCAACATAAAAAAGACATTCTATTGTAGCCTGTTTTCTACAATTATATAATATACTTATTTCTGTGTACTAGCGACATTCTTTCCTCCAACCAATGCCAACAGTGTAACCAAACTAATTTCTTGAAAACTCAAGAATAAAATATCCTAAAAGAGAGAATATTATTTGTTTACATATTTACATCAACGTGTAAGCTTCTACATGTATGGAAAATGCTGTCTGCTTTGCAGCCCTGAACAGAACCACCACTACTGCAGGGGGTGTGGAAGCTACGGCTTTCATGACCCCGGCTTTATGTTTAGCTTTTTTCTGCTCATATAAGATATTTTGTTGCGTGCAGCTTTGGTAGTACCCCTCTGGGAGACAAAGGGCAAAATACTGGTGTATTTTATTTTTATATCATAAATTTTACAGCACAAGAAAACTTACTAGTCAACCCTAGACTAAAGGGCTATAGTCACTGATTTCTCTGGACTGTTGTTTTCACTTCTCTGCTTTTAGCAGCAACAAAAGATAAGGAGGTGTGTGGAGGCTTGAAGTTCCACACACCGCCACGATCCTGGACCGGTCCAGCAGGAGCCCTGACTTCTAGACAGTCTGTCCTGAAGTAGAGCATCCAGCAGACAGCTGTGTTCAACCTTTTAAGTTCGAACTGGTTCCCATGGTGGCAGATTTATTTTTAAGCTGTGATTTAGAGATGAACTAGGATGCATTCTCCTCATTAGGCCCAATATGTCCATGTTAATGGATCTCTGTTAGCCCTGGTTTGGAATCTACCAGAGTTGGGCAAGTTTCTCTCAGGTATTGTTTGGTGTTATAAAATTCATAAATCTTTACTTTTTAAACCAAAATAATTGATATGTCTCTGCAATCATCATAAACTTATTTGTACTATAAATATCAACACAGAGCGGGGTACAATTGTAGATATGTGTGTGCAGAAACTGTGTGCAAAACAACTGCTACTGTACTGGAAGTTTTTATAAATGCCTCCCAAATGGCACTGTGTGCTTTTGCTACAACATTTCTGACCCAAATAGATACTGTTTTATAAATGCCGTGGTCCCAGTGGTGAGGGCCTACCCCTATTCAGTGAACCTTCAACCTGTTTTTTGCACGAAGGTGCTAGGGGGCAGGTGCCATGCATTATAGGCTTGGCACTTTACTGAGCACAAAACTTGAGAATGAATTGAGATATAGGGGATTGTATAGTTTGATGTACGTCTGTCACCTTATGCCCGCAAAGGCATCTTTGACCTGTTGTATACCAAAAAAAACTATTTATTGGGTATATTTTATAGTATTACATTATTATTATTGTTGTTGATTTGTAATGTGTCACAGTGCTCTGTGCCAGTATGGAGACTATGGCATACATAAATCAGTAGCATAAAAAAGTAGACAAAATAAATGAAGGTATGAATACAAAGGCTAGGAAGGCCCCCTCGTGATTCAGTGTACAATCTAATGTAAATGTACTGTTTAATCTTTGGATTTAGTCTGTAGAAATAAATGTAAGTAAATGTATGTGTATGTATATAAAACCTTTCCTTGTGTGTGGCATGTACAGTAAACTAAGGCAGAACTCATATATTTAGTTGAAATTTCAATGAAAAGCCACTTTATTGTACAAACACAGCAACATTCTATCAACTTATCGAAATGTGCTGTTGGGGCCTTTGGTACTGGCCTGGAGCAGCAAGAGTTAACTCACCAGTTCGCTGGGCCAGTCTAAGGCGATATGCGCAGAGGTTTGCTCAAGGTTTAATCACAGAAGCTTATCAACATTTGGTGAATCGTAACCCTACAGTAGGCTATCACCAGCGATAGCAGTTCTACCTCTGACAGTGAACCCTTGGCTTATAGGGTGCAGCTCTATCATCCATGAAATACAAGTGTTTTGCTGGTCATAGGGATTTCATCCTATCATAAATATGCACCTAAATCAGTGAGTGACATAAGAAGTCACATGTACTACAAGAAAAGAAAGAATATCCTGCTCCTAGTAAGACAATAAATACAAGGTACATCAGGTACATCAATTAATATAAGTGAATATCAGAAACAGTATATCGGGTGTGGAAAATAATGAACAATTGGAAGATATTATGAAGTACATAGCAATAAACTAGAGAACAATGTTTGAGATAATGAAGCTATACTATAGAAATTGGCTGTCTCTATGAATGTTTGCGATAATGATGGAGATTGTATAGTAATTAATGATATGAAAAATATACACATATATCATTTTTATTTCATACACTCCAAATATCAACCAATTGTTCATCATTTGTTGCACCTGCTTTTGTTTTCTGATTTTAACTTATACTAATTGATGCACCTAATACACCTTATATTTAACCCAACATTGAAACTGTGGAATCTGTGCTTTAAAACTAAGCCCCCACTTTCCATCTGCTGACCAGTTTCACAGCATTCTGTATCAATAGGTATTGTTTATAACTGAAATGAACGGTCCATTGTTTTACATCTGCCAAGTATTCTGTGCAGTAGTAAATAGAGTCACAATATATAAGTTCTCTTACACTCTCTCACATTTGAGTTCTCATTTAAGCACATGTGCTTATACTGTAAAATATACTAGAGATGAGCGGGCTCGGATATCTGAAATCCGAGCCCACCCGAACGTTGCCGATCCGAGCCGGATCCGAGACAGATCTGGGTATTCCCGCCAATTGCAGAACTGAAACCGAGGCTCTGAGTCATAATCCCGCTGTCGGAACTCGCGATACTCGGATCCTATAAATTCCCCGCTAGCCGCCGCCATCTTCACTCGGGCATTGATCAGGGTAGAGGGAGGTTGTGTTAGGTGGTCCTCTGTCCTGCTATATCTCGTGCTGTGCTGGGGAAATAACAATGAGCACAGCACAAATTTTTTTAAAAAAAGTTATAAAAAAAAAATAATTATAAAAAAAAACCCAAAAACAATCCTGCAGTATAAGTCCATTGGTACTGCAATATTACAAAGTTCACTGATTCTGCAGAATAGACTGGGAATTAGTGGAAATGATTGTTATTGAATGTTATTGAGGTTAATAATAGCGTAGGAGTGAAAATAAACCAAAAAAACTTGATTTTAACACTTTTTATGTTTTTTTAAAAATAAATCCGAATCCAAAGCCTTAAATCCGAACCAAAACCTTTCGTTAGGTGTTTTGCGAAACAAATCCAAACCCAAAACCTCAAGCAAATCCGAATCCAAAACACAAAACACGAGACACCAAAAGTGGCCGGTGCACATCCCTAAAATATACTATAAAACTGCTACCAATTATCCAAGTAGAGTGCATACTTTCCAACAGCTCTAATTTTTGTGTGATAGTCCTGACTCGGTGTCTGAAAGGAGCATGTATATAATTACTGTTAAGAAATACATTTTGAATGCATTTCTTTAAAAATTCAAAATAAGAAAATTATAAATAGCTATTTATATTTAATTCACTATGAGCTACCACTGGAGGGAGCTGTTGTACTGCAGAGGCTTACAGTACCAATGTGCTAGTGGATCATGAGCAATAAGAAAGCCTTGTGTATACATAGGTTACCTGTGATTTACATAGCAAAGTCAAATGCCAACTTTACAATAGAATAAGAGCTTGCGCCCCAATGGAATATTGGGACACGTACCAGGAATATTGGGAGACGAGGTTTGTTAAAAGTTGTTATAATAGATGTAAGAAGTGCAGTCTTGGTATAACGATTCCAATAGTGCTAGCAAATGGGGTTTTAATTGAAATATGAAGACAGGTTACAGTTTCATAAAGTCATGTAGGTTGGATTTCCATTAGTAGGAAGCAGTTGTGACCGTGGGGGATATTTTTTCTCACACACAGCAGGCTTCCTGCTAATAATTACTTTGATAGATCAGTCAGTTACTTTCAGCCACCTTTTGTAGAAAAGTGCCATCTTTTATCCTCCGTTACATAGTAAATACAGAAACAATTTCAAAGATGGATTTAATGGAGTTAATTATTGTTCCCTCACCCTCCACCCATATATGACAGATTTGATGGCTCTGTAGAGCTTCATTCCTATCTGACTTTCCTGACACCCTGCTATACTGTACTATGCTATATGAGATAGTATATTATAGTGGTACCTACCAATCTATCACATAACGTAAGTGTAGTAGGGAGAGCCACATAAATAGGCCAGTCTACAAGAACATAAGATTGTCTCCATGCATGGTGTGAACACGGTGCTTGATCAGTGCTAGTATCAGTTACCATTATGTTGGCATCTTAAACTACCATGGGGAAGATGTATATAATTTGGGGTGGAGGATCCCATTAGAAGTAAGGTAGTGTAGTGAATTATGGGAAGCCATGAGAGAAACTTTTCTAAACTATGAGTATTGAATAGAGGAAGATAAATCAGCACTTTATGAACAACGTGTAAATCTACCAAGACATCACCTAACAAACATTGGTAAATAGCCACATTTATTCACTCTTGTGCAGTAAGTAATATTAGTAATACTATCAGTGGTCCAACTGGACAAATGCCCTCTTAGTATTTCTCTTGTGGCTGTCTTGTTTCTGTATGCCAACATACCTGTGCTGGTGAGATGTTCTATTTTTGTTTTTGCTGAAAGTACAGTAGGCTGCGTGCTAGCCTATATACACCATAGAGAACTATAGGATAGTGATCTTTGTATCCTTTCTCAGATGTATGGACGCTACACTCAGGACCTTGGAGTTTATGCAAAAGAGGAGGCTGCTCGGATTCGTCAAGAGAGAGAACACCGCAAACCAGGCAGAGAAGACCAGTCACGGGTGGCTGAGCTGAGGGAGTATGATGAGAGCCGCTGTGCCAAGTGTAAAAGTATGTATGTATACAAGAGTGTGTGGCTAGACCACTATAGGCACATGACACATCTATGGTAAGAGGCTTATCACAGCTGTATATTATGCTGTGTACCTCAACCTTATATTTATTGTTAGTGTTTGGTACTATAGAGTATAGCACCCGTATTAATTGAGCCTGATTCTCTCTAGTATTTGGGTAGTGGTACAATATGTACCTGCTCCTTTTTGTCCTAGTAATAGATTTGGTGGTTTCCTGTGAATATAACCCTCTTTTTCCCAATACTGTATCAGAGTTTGTTGATATACTGGGCCTCATTTAGAGTCAGACGTATATTCAGTGTGAAGGTGTAGGGGGGTCAAATTTAAATTGTGCAGACAGATTTAAAGTTGGAAAGGGGACCCATCCTAGCTCATCTGTAAATCAGAGAGTTACAATAATGGTGCGCAGTATTTGTGTACAACGTACTACAGTAAACTTTTTTTCTTTACAAAGGTAAAAGCTTTTTATTTACATTTTTGTTTCCCTGACTTAGAACCACTATGCACTTGAACATAGACTTTAGCACATGAGGTAGAGGGATTAGTATCATCATGACTGAGACTGGAGAGTGACAAGAACAATGCCACCCCTCCTGTTTCTGTATGAGCTATGGCACAGTAGAATGTCACTGAAGACTTTTAAGAACACTGACAGCCCTATTATTACAATTTCTGTTTCAGCACTGAACCTTGCCACATCTTCTGTGTCTGAGTGAGCTATGGTACAGTAAAATGTAACTGCAGATTTATACCAAGCTTGCCAGCCCTAGTATTTCTATTCAGTAATGACAATTAGCAATGGAACAATGGAGCTCTCCTCTTTGTTTGTATCCTATATAACACCGTACAATTTGACTGCAAATTCAGAAGACCAAACCTGCCAGCCCTAGTATTTCTATTTCAGCAATGACAATTAGCAATGGAGCTCTCCTCTTTGTGTGTAACCTATATAACATCGTACAATTTGACTGCAAATTCAAAAGACCAAGCCTGCCAGCCCTAGTATTTCTATTTCAGCAATGACAATTAGCAATGGAGCAATCAATGGAGCTCTCCTATTTGTGTGTAACCTATATAACACCGAACAAATTTGACTGCAAATTCAGAAGACCAATCCTGTCAGTCCTAGTATTTCTATTTCAACAATGACAATTAACAATGGAGCTCTCCTCTTTGTGTGTTACCTATATAACACAGTACATTATGTGACTGCAGATTTAGAAGACCAAGCCTGCCTGACCTAATAATTCTATTTCAGCAATGACAATTAGCAATGGAGCTCTCCTCTTTGTGTGTTACCTATATAACACAGTACATTATGTGACTGCAAATTTAGAAGACCAAGCCTGCCAGACCTAATAATTCTATTTCAGCAATGACAATTAGCAATGGAGCTCTCCTCTTTGTGTGTAACCTATATAACACAGTACATTATGTGACTGCAGGTTTAGAAGCCCAAGCCTGCCAGACCTATTAATTCCATTTCAGCAATGACAATTAGCAATGGAGAAATGGAGCTCTCTTGAATGTCACTGGAGACTTTGAAGAACACTGCTACCCCTCCTCTTTCTTTTCTACTTATGACGCTGCCCAACTGCTCTAGAGACTACCAAGAACTGTGCTACCCCTTCTGTGTCCCTCTTTGAAATAGTGCTGTATCGCCATGGAGGGCGGTACTTATAGAATCCACAACTTGCGAGATCCGACGATGTAACAATGACGTTTTGCCTCGTTTTCAATTCCGAGGGCGCGCAGAAGTGCCAAGCGGACCATTGCTCAGTACTCGGATCTGCTAAGTTCGGGTGTGTTTGGTTCTTGGGAAATCGTGTCTGAGCATCTCTAATAATATCTTAGTAAAAGCATTAAAAATTGTGTTAAGATTACTGATATCACCTTTGTCTGCTTACCACAAGGAACCCTCTATGTATCTTAAGAACCAAGGGTCCTAATTATCAATGTGTGGTGATAAGGCTGATTTTCTATCGCAGCTTTTTGCGGAAATAAAATATCACCTATCACAAAAAACTATCAATAAAAGATTGTCGCAGTGGTATAAATTAACTTAGAGCTTCATCAGGCCAGTCTCGGTATATGTGCATACGTGGCACCGCGATAGCAGTGCTATTATCGGCGGTATCCTTCTGATGTATAGGGTGAAGCCCCTTTGCCTGCAAAGACACCCGTTTTCACCAACCATAAGACTTTTTGCTCTTTGATAAATAGATCCCTATGATAAAAAGTATACATCCTTCATAGTAACTAGCAACACTGTTCAAATATATTTACTTTTAATGAAATAGACTTTTAAGATTTCCCATACGGTCCATCAATATTATATGTCATTTGTGCAGTCTGCTTTTAATGTAAAGGTCTGAAAAGAAAGAAATTAATGTACTAACCTGGTTTATGTATATAGCTGCTAAATCAAAGTACTTGGACCATGAGATATTTGTCAAGGGCATAAAGCATTTCATGAACATGTCTTATCCCACCCAATCACAGCACACACCTGGAGATGTTGTCTAGTAAATATACCCCCTAGTATTCTCAGACATATCTCAATACAAATACACCTACTGCTATACTCCAGTGTAACAAATGTCACACCTTCTTATAGAAAACAAGTAACGTAGTTCAGAAGCTCTTAATTTACCACAGTAGTTGAAAAGCAACCAAATCAACAAGTGATATGGAAGCTGTAATCTCTAGTCTATGTTTACACAGTCCAGACATTACTCTTTTCTTATACAAAAGCACCACCCATTCATTGATATTATGCTAGACAATGGACATTCTTTAACATAAAATAACATTGCTGCCCATGCACACAAGCAGATCATGCCAGGAGTTGTGTCCAATTCGGCAATGCACACGTCATTGGGCAGAATAACTGGATCACCCTGTGGCCCAATTAGTGTGCTAGGATTTATATGTATACCCAAAGACAATCCAGTTAATTCTGATCAGACCACACACTCCTCAAAATCAGGTCAGTTTAGTGATATTACAGTGTGTTTGCCAACATTAGTTTTTCTATTCCATGTGCACCTTGTCCTACTCTAAATGTTTATCCAAGAAAGTTTACCCACAAATCCCAGTGTAGCACAGACCTAACTGAAACGTTCCCCACCTCTCCCTCACCAGCACCTCACCTGCTATTCTCTTCTAGCTTCCCTCACTGTACATTTCACCTGCACTTTCACACTGCTGTTCATATACATTGTATGAGTGAGAGACAGTCAGTGTAAAGCATATGGCATTAAAACATATATAACATAATTGCCATGTACTATAAAATATATCTGATGCCACTTTCTAGAGCAGGGGTGGTTCACATCTTTATTTTAACTAATTTCGAACTGAAATTTAGAATTTTCCTCAATTATGAATGTCGGCAACAATCCACGCAAGTATTAGCAGTACCTGTGACTTTGTCACCGTAGAAATCACAGATATTTGTACCCCAGATAGGTGTGTGGCTACATGAAGTAGGCCTCAGTAGACTGTCACAGAGGGGTCTATGCCACAAGAAGGATTAAGAACCCCTGGTCTAGAGCAAGTAGAGGAGCTTACCCTCAGATGTGTGTTGCACACATTTTGCCTGTCTCTAACTCACTGCTTGTCCTCTGTTAATTCTTGTAATCTGCTGTGTGTACACTTAGCGGCTTTTGCTTTTTTCAGTCTGCTGCGTGCACTCTCAGCGGCTTGTGCTCTCTCGTATTGGGGAGGACTGGCTGTTCCTGATTCTCCTGGGTTTACTGATGGCTCTGGTGAGCTGGGTAATGGACTTCACCATTGCTGTTTGCTTACAAGGTGAGAAATCGTTACGATGCCTCTATCTTTAATCCAACATCCTCCTGTTTCTGACCAGCCTGTTGTCAGTACATGAAAGAAGTTACCTAATATTCAGAATTACATTTCCTCACTTTTTCTAACTGTCATTATTTCTGACTCTACATAGAGTAATTATTACAATAAAACACCTAAAGCTTCACATAAATCCCGCAATTGGGTTATCCAATAAGGACATTTTAGACCTTATTGGCCACAAATTGTATCATGCATGGGCCCAAAAAGACCATCCTGATCTACATCTAATGAAGAGTCACGACGATGGCAGCATATGACCATGTATATCCATTTTTCATCCCAAACAGTGCCAGATCTGTCAGATTTCTCCATACATGTGTATGTATAGATATGCCATAAGCTGACAGTATGAGCACCTTAAGAACTTCAGAAGCCGTTTCACATGTGAGATAAAGATCTCATTCAGTACTGAGAGAGTCTATAAGAGTAAGTGGGGGTGACTCAACTACCATGCATGGGAGAGAAAGCTTCTCTATCCATCAATAAGAAAGAGAGCTAATCATTAATATGTTATTGAAAGAATAAGCCATAAGTATCATGGGAGGTGAATACAGTGCCCTTTATAGTTGAATTAATACGTAGATTTACCCAAACCGCTTTTTTTTTTTTGGGGGGGGAAGTCAGTGTGATCACTAAATAAAGATTGGCATGTGAGTGGTCTGCAGCATGTTACGGGGCAGTTAGTGTGAGTGAGGAATTAAGCAGGAGGGCAGAGTACACAGGAAAAGTGGCATACAGAAGTAACTTTGATTTTTCTCATTGAATTATAATGTGCATCATATTCTCCCTCCATTTCTACTATACACACACTCTTCATTGTTTTTTAAACTTTGCTCTTCTCTTTTATCTCACAGCTCACAAGTGGATGTACGGTGGTTTGGAGAGTAATGTTTTCCTGCAGTACTTGGCCTGGGTGACATATCCCGTCGTCCTCATCACTTTCTCTGCAGGATTCACACAGATCCTGGCCCCCCAGGCTGTGGGTATGTGTGATGCACCATGTGTGTCCTTGTGTCACGGACAGACAAATGCTAGAATAATACTACTGCTGAAATATTAGAGTAACACAGCTCTGGCAGGAATGTGCAGTCTGACATTTTTCTTACAGTATGTATTGTACAGCCTGCCTCACCTTTCAGATTGCACAACTATATTTTTAACCGTTAAATTATGTCCATTTTTAATAATAAATATGCAAGATGATGATTAATCTGTGATATCACAATACATCAGGGTTTCCCAAACCCAGTCCTCAGGGCTCCCTAACAGTGCAGGTTTTCCATATCTCCTTGCTGGAGCACAGGTGTATTCATTACTGACTGACACATTGTAACAGATCCACAGGTGGTACTAATTATGTCACATGTGTTCCAGAAAACCTGCACTGTTAGGGAGCCCTGAGGACTGGGTTTGGGAAACCCTGCAATACATGATGAAGCTGCAGATATCTGATGGGAATATGTATTATTATAAAATATAAGAGAAAATACTTACCCATCAGTAATATATGAATACCAACTTCCATGACATTTTTTTAATTTTAGTAAAGCAAATTGACTATAAAACTTGTGTGATTGACCCATAAACCGTTGCTTTCCAAGTTTTTATATAGGGGGGCCATAAATATGTTGTGTATATATAAGGTCATGAGCAAAATACTATTTAGACAATAAAGATTATGAAGTTTACTGTCTAAGGTAGGGGCCATAAAAAAAACCCTGAAAGTGTCACCAGCTGGACAACCCTGATATAGCCTAGAAACTGCAATAACGAGATAGATCATAATTCTTGGAGCTGCTGTCATAGAAAAAAAAAGACATATGGTTATGTTGCTCTACAAATGTCACATGAGCAGTGTGCTATGTAGCAAAACTCATTGGCACAGATTATTTTCTGGCAATCTGTGTTAGTGTGTCTGTCGCCAATATATCTTAGCCCTTTTGTTAATTTTCCTCCTGCTAAGTGGCCTGCTGTCTCACAGGTTCTGGCATACCAGAGATGAAGACGATCCTGCGTGGTGTAGTACTAAAGGAATATCTTACCCTGAAAACATTCATTGCCAAAGTCATTGGACTGACTTGTGCCCTTGGGAGTGGAATGCCACTCGGAAAAGAAGTAAGTATGGAATCCTTTCAGGATTTGTACAGTTTGCTGGCATCATAAGATCTGCTATATATATATATATATATATACATATATATATATATATATATATATTTACATCATGGGTTTTTTATTGAAAACATTTACAACAGTGCTTACTATGGTAAAACAGGCATCTTAGGCTCAGTGCAGAAATGTTCATGATAAATAGAAATAAGAAATCAGATAGAAAGTTGTAGACTCAGAATAAACATATAAAATATGTCAAAAAGGAAATTGTAGGAATACAAAAACATGAATGACATACTGCTCATCAGATATCTACTGTGTGTTACCAATATGTTAGTAATATGTGGCTGACAATCTAACACACACCATTATTATAGAGAGGACAACACAAGTCACCTCAATGAAACTGAATTGTCTGCCGAGCCCCAACGTTGTTTAGAGAATTTAGAATTGTACCAATGGCACCACATGGTATGATATTTCTCACTGGCTTTTCTGCTGCTATATATTAATCTCTCATGGTTAGATCTGCCATATTTTGGCTTTGTGTACTATATATAAAGGTAGACAAGCATGCAACACTGTCAGTAAAAGTGCCCACATTCGTTGCGATCCTGCCACTTGGACTGAGTTGTGAGCTGTAGGGCTACATTTCAATTTGGCTGCATGTCAATGATCAAACTGGACAAATTCTGGTCCTTTGGTGCTGAAGCTGGTTTACTTTTATCATCACTGGGACCTGACTGTGTGCTCGAAAGTGGACCACACACAGACCAATAGAAGTCATCTTCCGAATGGATTTACCTACATGCTCTATTATTTTCATATAGATTTTGATAGTTTCATAGTTTGGAGGCAAAACGCATGGCATCATTGGGCCATTTCACCGACTGCTGATTATGCCGTGATATCTCAGTCAATAAAGAAAATACAAAGAGAAAATGCATCATTAAAAAGTACTTAGTCATCAGCAATAATTGAATTACAGCTTTTGACCTTATATTGAGATGACATAAGGATTCTTTATGAGTTCTAGCAAACCTGAAGCTCCACATTATGTGCTAACTCCTGATCTTGCCTTGACGTATTATATATTTATATTTGAATGACACGAAAATGTTTCAATCAGTAGTAACCAGTGTGTCTCATGCAGATAAACAGATAAAGTACCTGACACCAACACATGGAGCAGAAATAGCACAGAAAAATCAGATTACCTGCAAAAGTCATTCATCACAGCATTTATTTTCTGGAGCCAAATATGTTTCATTCCGCAATCTGCCAGAACACCACATGCAATCACGTTATATATCAGTGAGCCAATCTGAACTGACATTTCTCCTTCTCATCTCCTCAGGGCCCATTTGTGCATGTTGCCAGTATGTGTGCTGCTCTGCTCAGCAAGTTCATGTCTCTCTTTGGAGGAATTTATGAAGTGAGTACATAAGTTGGTGCTCCCTGGTGATTTTCTCATATTCGTAGAAGGGTATGGCTTGGTTTATCTTGCTCATAGGAAATGAGAGTGGAGGCTGGCATGGCCTGTTACTTGGTGTGACATACTGTGTGGCAGTCTTACAAGCTCATGTGACAGTGTGTTTCTCTATTTCTTAACATGTTTGAAATTGTCTGTCAGCATTTTAGTCAGTTCCTATGAAAGGCCTGGATCATACTGCATGGTTGGCAGTTTCTTGTAGGAAGAAGCTGTACAGTATTCTGTCTGTGTTATAGGGAAGAACAATTTATTTTTGCACTGCTGGATATTATTTCTAATGGCTGTGTTAAGATGTCTATACCTGGAACCTCAGTATTACCCTCTCTATACCATTATGTACCTTTATTTTTTATACCTTTCTCTCGAGGAAATCTGTCTCACTTTAGACTGTCCCCTCTGCTCCTCAATCTATAAGTATTGTTTTGTGGTACAAATCAGTTCTTTTCAATTTTTTTTGCTTTCCTTAGTAAAATACACTCACTGTAGCACAGAAGACTACAATGGTTCAGTCTGTGTTCACGTTTGCTCTACAGGACTATACAACACTCAATGTTGCTTCATCATTGAGTTGCTGTCTTTGCAGTGCTGTGTTCACTCACGTAGAACAGGATTATTTTGCAGTCCAGTGCTGGTTCAATCAATGTGTTGCCTTGTGACACTGTGTTCACTCTAGTACTACAGGACTGTACAATACTCCTGTGCTAGTTTGTCAGTGAGTTGCTGTCTTTGGTCTGCTGTGTTCCCAGCTGTATTACAGGACTATATAACAGTCCAGTGCTGTCTTTGGTCTGCAGTGTTCCCAGCTGTATTACAGGACTATATAACAGTCCAGTGCTGTTCTGCCAGTGAGTTGCTGTCTTTGGTCTGCAGTGTTACCCGCTGTATTACAGGACTATATAACAGTCCAGTGCTGTTCTGTCAGTGAGTTGCTGTCTTTGGTCTGCAGTGTTCCCCGCTGTATTACAGGACTATATAACAGTCCAGTGCTGTTCTGTCAGTGAGTTGCTGTCTTTGGTCTGCAGTGTTCCTCGATGTATTAAAGGACTATATAACAGTCCAGTGCTGTTCTGTCAGTGAGTTGCTGTCTTTGGTCTGCAGTGTTCCCCGCTGTATTACAGGACTATATAACAGTCCAGTGCTGTTCTGTCAGTGAGTTACTGTCTTTGGTTTGCAGTGTTCCCCTCTGTATTACAGGACTATATAACAGTCCAATGCTGTTCTGTCATGGAGTTGCTGTCTTTAGTCTACAGTGTTCTCCGCTGTATTACAGGACTATATAACAGTCCAGTGCTCTTTCTGTCAGTGAGTTGCTGTCTTTGGTCTGCAGTGTTCCCCGCTGTATTACAGGACTATATAACAGTCCAGTGCTGTTCTGTCAGTGATTTGCTGTCTTTGGTCTGCAGTGTTCCCCGCTGTGTTACAGGACTATATAACAGTCCAGTGTTGTTCTGTCAGTGATTTGCTGTCTTTGGTCTGCAGTGTTCCCTGCTGTATTACAGGACTATATAACAGTCCAGTGTTGTTCTGTCAGTGATATGCTGTCTTTGGTCTGCAGTGTTCTCTGCTGTATTACAGGACTATATAACAGTCCAGTGCTGTTCTGTCAGTGATTTGCTGTCTTTGGTCTGCAGTGTTCCCCGCTGTATTACAGGACTATATAACAGTCCAGTGCTGTTCTGTCAGTGAGTTACTGTCTTTGGTTTGCAGTGTTTCCCTCTGTATTACAGGACTATATAACAGTCCAATGCTGTTCTGTCATGGAGTTGCTGTCTTTAGTCTACAGTGTTCTCCGCTGTATTACAGGACTATATAACAGTCCAGTGCTCTTTCTGTCAGTGAGTTGCTGTCTTTCGTCTGCAGTGTTCCCCGCTGTATTACAGGACTATATAACAGTCCAGTGTTGTTCTGTCAGTGATATGCTGTCTTTGGTCTGCAGTGTTCTCTGCTGTATTACAGGACTATATAACAGTCCAGTGCTGTTCTGTCAGTGATTTGCTGTCTTTGGTCTGCAGTGTTCCCCGCTGTATTACAGGACTATATAACAGTCCAGTGCTGTTCTGTCAGTGATTTGCTGTCTTTGTTCTGCAGTGTTCTCCGCTGTATTACAGGACTATATAACAGTCCAGTGCTCTTTCTGTCAGTTGGGGTGATTTTATTAACAAAATGCAAAAGTGTTGTAATCCATAACAACCAATCAGTTCTTAGCTTTGAATTGCCTGGCTCAGGTTAGACTAATGAATCTCTGATTGCTTTAGGCTATGACACTTGCACTGAGAAATGCTGCCTTGTGGTGCTGTGTTATTTCTGGCACAGACAGTTTGACTTGCAACTCTGAGTTTTCTAAGATTCTGTGCACTGAATTGCATTTTAATATGGTACCTTTAACCTTCTATATAACTCATTAGAACGAGTCTCGGAACATTGAGATGTTGGCTGCAGCCTGTGCTGTCGGAGTTGGATGCTGTTTTGCTGCCCCCATTGGAGGTAAGAGGTCTGTGTAGGAAGTGGGGATCTGGAGAAGAACAGTGAATGTGTGAATGTCTCTTTACGTGGGAGAACTCACAGGTAACCCACGGTGGCTAAGTGGTTAGCACTTCTGCCTTACAGCACATGAGTTCAATTCCCGACAATGGCCTTATCTGTGAGGAATTTGTGTGTTCTCCCTGTGTTTGCGTGGGCTTCCTCCGGGTGGTCCGGTTTCCTCCCACACTCCTAAAACAAACTGGTAGGTTAATTGGCTGCTAACAAATTGACCCTAGTCTGTGTGTCTGTCTGTGTGTGTGTGTTAGGGAATTTAGACTGTAAGCCCCAATGCGGCAGGGACTGATGTGAGTGAGTTCTTTGTACAGCGCTGCGGAATTAGTGGCACTATATAAATAAATGATGATGATAATAATGAAAGGGTTCTTGATGTGTATGTGTGGGTATCACCTAGTTCTATAGTTGTAATGATCAGTTTGAAAAACATTAGGATTTAAGTAAAAAAATAATAATTATTATCTCCTTATTCATTATTTCCTGTTGGTTCCCTGGAAATGAGACTTTTGCACTGGACTTTCTAAATAGCTAAAGATGCTGTGAGAGACTGCCTTTACACTCTATAGCTTGTCACTTTTCACTGTGCTGCAGAGCAATTAATATCTGTATTAGCATTAGTTAATAGTGCTGTCTGTACCTCTGATATAGTGGCAGTAATAGAGGCTTCTGGTCACTGTGAGTCATCTGAACCCCTATTATTTAGCCTTAATGACCAGTGTAATACAATTCCCAGTGGTCAGTATTTATTAAAGTTCCTATTGTCTAGTGTATAATATGTATAATATGTATGTAATTAATCTCCCATTATCCAGTACATTGTACAGGCCTTTACTCCATAGTACCCACTTCCTGCCATTATCCAATATATGCAGAACCTATTCATTTATTGAATCCTACAGCAACAGTAAGAAGCAGTCTGCATACTAATTGGCTATAGTGCACTAGGCGTTTCAGCTTTTGAGAACTCTGGTTGGTTGCCAGATTAAGTGCTATAGCCAATTAGACAACTTGTAACCATGCTGCCCTTGAACAAAGTCACTGTTGGCAGTAGGGGAAGGTAAGGGTGAAAAATACAGCGCTGGGACATTTGGTTGATACAGATAAAATTGCAAGACGATCATCATGGTTTCTGTTCCTGGTCTCCACTGTGACCACTGCAACCTCTTTTGCTAAACCAATGGGCAGACCGAGGGCATGAATTAATAGATGATGACATATTACAGTATATGCGATTGAACATTGATTGTTGTTCAAGGCTCTTGTAAAGATGGTGGACCTACACACACAGCTATTTTAAATCCATAAAACAGAGATAATTCATTAACATTACGCCCCGAAAAACAACCTTTGGCAATGCCTGTTTAAAAACCATTAGTGTATTTTTTCCTTAGCTCTAGAGACTTCAGTTTGCATTAATGTGTAAAACACAGGGCAGAATGAGCTGCTTCAGATAGCCATTACTCTGTTTTTTTTGACCAGGTGATTACTGTATCTATGATATTAGACACTGATTTACCATCTTACTTAGTGCTGCTGCACAACCCAAAGACAAATAATCAGTATTCTGTTACATTCTGTTTATATTGGCCCATGAGTGAACAAATTCCACCTGTAATAAAAAAGTGTAAACACAAATATTTCCTGTGTTGGGAACTGGTTGCAGAGAATGATTGTGACTATATTGGGAGTCAGATGATAAATGTAAGAGATAAAATGGAATGTGTCAGCTTTCATGGGGGGAGTCTATGCAATGTATGTACATATTATTGATCTTAATCATTGTGCTCATTTGTACTCCTGTAGGAGTCCTGTTTAGTATTGAGGTCACCTCCACATTTTTTGCTGTACGGAACTACTGGCGTGGGTTCTTTGCTGCGACCTTTAGTGCTTTTATATTTAGAGTCCTCGCTGTGTGGAACAAAGATGAAGGTAAACATGGCCACTATATATGGGATATTGATCAGATTAGACAGCATGCCCGGTAACACCAACATGAATGTATGAAGACACTTATTGCAAGATCTGTCAAACTCAAAACAGCAGAATTTCTTTGTCAGGTGTACAAATGCATATACTTACGCCCAATGATGGCATAGAGACAAGGCCTGGCAAAAGTAGCTATAAATGCAAGTCTACTTACCCTATTCATACACCACATAATGAAATGTAGTGTCATGTACACAAAAGATAAAAGTGTCTTAGAAATGAATAAATGTGAAAATCACATTTTCTATATCAAATGTAGTTAAATAAGTCACGATCACGCCCGTCATTTACCACTTTATAAATCCAATGGGAACCTTCATTAGTAGTCAGACTGTGATGCTAATAAAGGATGTATTGTGAGCTGAATTAGTCAGTCAGAATCCACTGCTGTCATCATCATGATAAGGTATATTCTTACACCAGGGGGTATATTTACTAAACTGCCAATTTGAAAAAGTAGAGATATTGCCTATAGCAACCAATCAGATTCTAGTTATCATTTAGTTAGTACATTCTACAAAATGACAGCTAGAATCTGATTGGTTGCTATAGGCAACATCTCTACTTTTTCAAACCCGCAGTTTAGTAAATATACCCCCAGGCCTCCAGTATTCACAAAAAATACACCTCCTAAGATGCTAATCAGGAAATGCATACATCTCATTATGTTACATCTCCAGAGGGCAGCTACATTTACTTGCATACGTAAGCCTAAGGTACGCACATATCTAATTACGGATGCATTTTGGTGTGAATGCGCAGTACAGAAATATATGTATTTACTCCCCACATTGGACTTATGTCCAACACTAAATGAAGACATAAAAAAGGATAGACTGCAATTGGACAGACATATTTATATAATGATAATGTCATGAATTCTGGATCAGCCATAATTGCTAAGAATGGGGCTGGCATCACTGTCTGATTAAAATTTTACACCAGTATATCGTAGCAGAGCCGCAACCTAACATTTTTGCGCTAGCCCTAAATTTTTACCGATTGACCCTAAAATATTCATAAACAGCACCCCCCATCAGCATTACACCCTGGGCGGTCGCCCCATTTGCACAGCCCTAGTTACGGTACTGTATCCTAGTATGTGTGGTTTTGCATGAAACCAGAGTCAAATTGGGTTATACTAAACTTACATCCAGCTAGGCCACTAAACTCTAGAAAGTGACATTTGGCATAAAAACTTATATCTTTGTCATATTGTTGGTCGGTCTCATAAGTAGTTAATTATAAATTGGGAGGGGAAGTTACTGTATATTTTTCTTGTGGATAAAAAAGGCACTTTCTCAATTTATTTCTGTGACATGTGTGATTTGAAGGATATAAAGGATATACTGAGACTGTAGAGAGTAGCGAAACAAATACAATTATTTCTATCACCATTGCTATAAAATGTATTTATTTTACTAGTGATGATTTGAGTTGTGAAATACTGTGACAGAAATACCCTTTGCTGAAATTGTACCCCATGTTCTGGCTTTTCGTATATCACCATATTTGCTGCCCTAATAAGGACCGTGTCAAAGCGTTGGTCAGTGAAAGTTAGTGTCAAGGGCTGTCGTGTTATTAATTGCCACAGGCAGAAGAATCACTGGAGCCAGCAATGCTGATAACACAGCTTATGTGAGTCACTTGGCCTTATTTTCTGTGCTGTAATCTCTCTGATGTTCATTCAGCTCTATCTCGTTACTTCTGTTTTAGAGACCATCACTGCATTATTTAAAACCCGTTTTCGTCTGGACTTCCCATTTGACCTGCAAGAACTTCCAGCATTTGCTGTCATTGGGTTAGTGTCATTGGTGACTTAGCATTATTGTATTTAGGAAACTAATATTCTCATTTGCTGCTAACAACTCAATGAGCCCTTTTGAATGACCAATGCTTTATGGTCTTATCTCCTAGCCTAGTTTTTCCAGCATGTTTTTTGCAAATGAATGCTCTCCTTATGACCCACCATGTTTTGCTACATTCCCTTCCACACTCTCTGAGCAATTTCTCTATTACTCTACACGCCTCTTAATTTAATGTCTTGTGAAGTCAACTACACAAATGACTGTTACTGAAAACAAAACACATTTGTTATTCTTGTGTAATTAAGCCCACTCTGTCTGCAGACCTCTGCATGAACAAAAGTGCTGTTGTATGTTTCATTGACCAATTTCTTGGGTGTGCTTGGAATGTAAGCCAATCAGATCTGGCGAATGTCCTAGATTGTCACATTTCCTACTTGTTTTCTCCTCATCCGTGACTTGTCACATTCACTTGAATGATCAGTTCTTTTTTGAAATGTAGATCTAAGAAAATAAAATACAAATCACTAGTCAGTGCAAAAAACCAAACCCTAATAAGCCATTTCAATATTATGCTCCAGTCCTGACATAACAAAGCTTCAGTCTTCTCTCTGTAGCTGTAATGTGTTATTTAGTCACCCTTGGAACTACTTAAAAGACACCCAAACTGTCTCCTTCTTTATCTGTGTAAAATCCAGTCATGGGACAGAGGCATGCTGGGAAATGCTTAGACTATAGGCACAATAAGAACTAAAGGATTATAAAAACACGGTAACATTGACATATATATTTGGATACAGATAGGATCTTAATGTAACATATTCACCAGATTACAAAAACCTGTCTATCATGTCACATTAACCTGAGATTTTCCCCTTTGCTAGCAATATTTCTGAAAAATTGTACTCACACTTATCAGCAAGTTGGAAACATGGTTCTATGAATGTGGGACCAAATAGGAACAGTTACAATCTGCACAAGTTATATAAGGGAGGAGGATAGGAGAAAAACTAAAAAAAGACACCAGTTTGTGCAGTAATTCTGGTAGGTGAGGAGATCTAATAAAAATAGACAAAAAAAAAACCAAACATTAATATCTGTAAATTGGCATATAAAGTTCATTGAAGGTAGAAAACTTTCCAGCTGGCTTCAGACAATGTGATCCTTACTTCAGCGATGCTGAGGACGGGTTTCTCAATGGCAAAGTGCTTACAGGAAAGCAACAAGAAAATAAACACAGATAAGATGCTAATAGTGCAGGTTAGTAAAAGCAGGATAAGTGGGAGTGGGATAAATTGGTCCACTTACCTGTATGGGAGACTGGTGGCAGTATATGTGGCATATATATTTATAGGTTGTAGCAGAAATAAACAGTTGTTCACCCAAGATGGAGACTTATACTAGTTTCACCCCTGCTTACACTTATGTGGCTTTTCTGCATGTTTTCTTGATTATTTCTTGTATCAGAAATATAGTGACTGTCCTTCCTGTATATCCTACTTGCTGTTGGTTTCTTGAGTTTCTTCTGACACTTCTTCTGTTCTCTCAGGATTGCCAGTGGATTTGGTGGTGCTCTGTTTGTCTATCTAAATCGCAAGATTGTAGAGTTCATGAGGAAGCAGAAAACAATTAATAAATTTCTTATGAGAAAGTGAGTATTTCCAGTGAGTATGTTTGATCTGATATTGGAGCCAATGTTTCACAGTAAGCACAGCTGAAAGTACGATGTTAGCGTACTTTTACTTTGGCGTTAGCTCAAAGTCCATGGAAAAGTAACACTGGGATTTATAGCTGTACAACTTAAAAATGGCTGCAAAACGGGTTCTCATTGGTCCTCCTGCACAGATCACCCTTCATCGCACATCCCCTATAATGCTCTGCTACACCCCTGGGGGATAGTGTAGGTTTAGCATGAATTTTCTCAATAACTGTGACATTTGTTGTACGTTTCTCTCTGTCAGAAGACTATTTGCAGACAAGTTTGTAAATATATATCTAATGCTTACAGAGAGCAAGTGGCACAAACTTATTTTTACTCTTATATACTTCCCAATTTAATCCCAGATTATGTAAGTAAGTCTAGAAACAACATTTGTACTTGGGTCGAAACCTGGTTGGAGAATAAGGAACCGAGAGTTGTGATAACTGGAACATTTTCTAATTGGTCAAAAGTTTTAAGTGGAGTACCTCAAGGTTCCGTGCTGGGGCCACTCCTTTTTAATATATTTATTAATGCCCTTGGTGATGGTTTAGAGATTCTAACATATAAACAGGAACAATTCAGTCAGGCGCTCCACTCAGGTATGCAGCTGTGTATGTATGCAGAATATCCACTAATATTCTAAAAGATAATACAATCAAAATAAATGATACATACTCTTACGCTCCCCTTACTGCACATAGAGTGATCGTAAAATTGGAAACACTCTCCCTGAAAGATCTTTCAAGTGATCACTGATAGTAAATCACTATTCCTTTAAAACAAACTCTCAAGCCTTGACAAAGACTCCGGAGTGAGTTGAAACGCGTTGGATATCATCTTGTGGCCCAGCAGTCTTGAAATATCGTGCGGCATTGGGGGATCGGAACTGCAGCAGGACAAAGCCATCTGTCCTTGGTCTCCGTTATGCTGTTGATTGCACAGATGATGGGTACGGGTTTATCTATGTGTGATGTTTAAGATTACTTATTGAAGTTAAGTGTGATTTTATATATATATTTTATGATGTTTTCTTAAAAATGTAATGCACAAGATTTCCTTCTGGTGGTTTTCTTCTCATTTTCCATGGTCTGGTATATGGATTGGAGATCTGGGCTGATGTTTTAATGAGGAAGGAGAACAGCCGGATTCAAGTTTAAGAAGGCGATTTTTACTGCGTATATCCGTTAGCATATACCCTTAGAGTGTAGAGAGCAGGAAGAGCACTGGTTTATTCTTTTGGCATACATCTGTTTTTAACGGTCAAGATTGGAGGACCTCTATTTAAATGGTGGTGGACTCATTTGAGAATATTGTATTCAATGACATACTACACCATGTTGGTTGTCTTTTTTGTGTCTGTGAGTTTGTTTTAAAGGAATAGTGATTTACTATCAGTGATCACTTGGAAGATCTTTCAAGTAGAGTGTATCAGATTTTACGATCACCCCATGTGCAGAAAGGGGAGCGCAAGAGTATCATTTATTTTGATAGTATGATGGTTTAGAGAGCTAAGTTTGTATTTTTGCATTTGACACCAAACTTTGCAGAATAATAAAATCAGAGCAAGATGTGGTTTCTCTGCAGAGTGATTTGAATAAACCGGAGGTTTGGTCAGCCAAATGGAAGATGAAGTTTAACATAAATAGATAAATGTAAGGTTATGCACTTAGTGATCAAAAACATTAATTTAGGGGAATCTATAATGGAAAAGGATTTGGAAGTGCTTGTAGACAGTAGACTTAGCAATAGTGCTTAATGTCAAGCAGCAGCTGCAAAGGCCAATAAAGTATTGGCATGCTTAAAAAGGGACATAAATGCAAGGGAAAAGAGTGTGATTTTGCCACTATATAAATTGTTGGTAAGACCTCATCTTGAATACAGACTACAGTTATGGGTACCTTTCTATAAAAAAGACATTTTGGAACTATAAGGGGTTCAGAGAAGGGCAACGGAAATGATTAATGGTATGGAGTTGTTAATTTATGAAAAAGGTTAGCTAGTTTACGCATGTTTAGAAAAGTGGCATCTAAGAGGGGATATGATTACTGTGAACAAATAGATTAGGTCAATGCAGAGAAGTTTCATGGGAACGTTTTACCCCAAGGACCATACACACAGGGCCTGATTAAGGGTTCCAGCCGCCCCTGGCTAACACACCCCTTGATGCCCCCCCCTTCCCGCGCCGCCGCCCCCCCCCCCCCCCCCAACCAATACCTATATTTCTATATTTATACACAGTCTTCAAAGTGGAAGCTTAGAACAGTTTTACAATTAAGGCAATAGAAGTGGAGGTATGGAATTACACAGTCTACAGTGGCGCACGCAGGGGGGGTTTCTGAGTCTCTAGAACCGCCCCCCCCCTGCGCTAACTAAGTGGCCACTGTCCTATACAGCAGCCGCAGCGCTGTCAATGAAGCGTCCGCGGCGGTGCTGTATTGTATGGCAAATTCAATTAATATGTTTAAGAAAGGATCAGACAAATTTTTAGCGGTATCCAGGGTTACAACCGTTAATTAAAATGAAAGATAATAGAGGATCCAGGGAGAAATAGGACTGCAATATCGGGTCAGGAGGGATTTTACCCGATTGAAACAGATTGGCAGTTGCTTCATCTTGATCAATTTCTAATATAAAAGAGGGATCGCAGGAGATACTAAATAACTTGTACTTGATGGACTGCTGTCTTTTTTCAACCTCATCAATCATATTACTATAAAGTACTAAGTACTCTATGAAGTATTAAGTTATATATGGGCACTGCGTTATCCTAAGTATGGAAATACCAGATACTGTATATGTATATATATTTTTTTTATTTGAAAAAAGACCATCGCTCAGGTTAAAGGAAATGGCATTAGCAATAGGATAACAGTCCTGCCTGCAATACTGAAGGGTGTCCACTCCTGAAACATATGTTGTAATAAAACGAAAAGTATTAGGAATAATGGGAAAAATACACATTAAAAATGGACTAATGATGTGCAGATGAGGTGGAATGTTAAAACCTTGATTCAATATTAAATTCACTTTACGTGGAATGGTTAATAAAAGTGTTCTGCATAAATTATGATAATTTTAAAAGTCTACATAATGGAAGGATAGTGATGGTTCTATCATATCATACATTGCTATATACAGTTAGCATATATTCAATTAACATGAATAATTAACAAGATGATGAGCATGAACAAATCATCAAATCAACTAAAATGAAAATAATAAAAGATATATTCCTCAGTGTAATACGTATCCAGTGCAAGTGGTGTGCACTAAGAGCATACTTTCCTACTTTCTTCAGCTCCCTTCCGGGAGCCAGGCAGTGGGGGAAGGGTGAGGGGGGCGGGACGGCCAAAATCGCGTCATTTTGGCCCCGATTCACCGGGAATCGCTGCGTTTGGGATCTAATTCTGCCCACTTCACTAGGAAGTGGGGCACTTCCTAGTGAAGTGGGCAGAATTCGGGAGATTGCCACACTCGCCCGGGAGACTCTCGCAAAATGTGGGAGTCTCCCGGACATTCCGGGAGAGTTGGCAAGTATGACTAAGAGTAACAATCACATGAATAGATGACATGGCAATCAGCAAGAAGGAATAAACAAACTAAAATAAAAATACTGGTAGAAATCATTATTAAAACGTATAGTCCAGAGTGTGATAATTATATAGTGCATGCAGAGTATGCATTAAATATTCAAATCATCAAGGAGTATAAGTCCGCCAGGGCTATCTTTCATGATCTTCGAGTGGGGTTCCTCAGCTGATATAGGCCCACGTTGTATAAAGATGAAAGGTTTCAGTAATAGCTCTGAATTTATTATACAGTGTAAGAAGGCAGGTGTCATAAGTGGGATGTTTATATCTGCTCTCTGAGTTTCATATGCCGAATTCAGGTAGTTAAAGAGAAACTACAATCTCCCCCTCACTAAGATGTATACGCCTAGTAATTTGAATAGTGCATGGTAACCCAATGTATACAAATTAGTCTCCCAGCAGCAAAACACTTTTTCAGTAACCTCATATCCTTATGCGTTTTGTAGGCGTAGCAACCTCCTCATGGACTTTGTGTGTAGTAGTTGGGTGTGAGTTGAAGCATTATATAGGAGAGACTGATAATTGGAAACATGTTTCAAAAGTTAAGGATATCATTGAAGTAGTACATTTGTGTACATAGGGGTATTCAGTATGCATCTGTGCAAACAGCATTATAAACAATAAAAATTTGTTACACATGTCAGTGCAGGAAACAATGATAAAAGTGACAATAATAACAATATTCTTTACTAGTCCATCCCTTATAACAAGTTACATAATGTCATTGGTTAAAATGGTTAACATAGAAATGAATGCAGCTCACTATTAAGACTTAAGCCTGTTGGTTTCAGTGTTTTATGTTTATAAACCCATATTGCTTCAGAACGATTAATGGTGCGCATTTGTTTTTAATTATCTGATCATCTAGGAATTTGACTCCCCGTCTCTTTAAAAGACCAGCGCTCACTATGTGCTGCACTGGGAGCAGAGCTAAACATCCCCACTCATGACATCTGCTCATTTTATTGTGAGCCCAGACTTGTTCATATTACTGCTAAATAGAACTGTTTTACTGCACACTTTCTCCCATCTTCATCTGTTGTTCACTTTAAAAGATAAACACAACAGACCAGACTTATCCTCATGGATGATTAGTACTATTTAAAGCATGCATTGTTTTCACTGGATACTTATTATACCATGGACTTCACCTTTTATTTATCATTTCTAATCTTATTATTCTTTTATTTTGATTTTAGTTTATTTCTTTTTGACAGTTTCTCAACTATTCATATGATTGTCACTTGTAGTGCACTTGTACTGGATAAATATTACACTGGAATATATATATTTATTATTATCATTTCCCTGTCAGTTGATTTGATGATTTGTTCATGCTGATTACCTTGTTCATTATTCATATTAATTGTCAATTATTTATTACCATTCATGCATATTCTGAAAGAACTATCACTATCCTTCCATTAAATAGATTAATATTTTCCTAACTTATGCAAAATTAACCTTTCTGTAGCACAGATGAGATAACTCAGATACTCTAGTGGTCCTGCCCTATTCCATTAGGACTACATATGCTAGCATATTCTATTTTATGCATGATTTAACCTTCTGTATTTCTACTGTATGGTTATTCCATGTTTTTTATGGGTCTGTATTGTAAAATAGACCTACTTGTGTCCATAACCTTTATTAAGTGTAATAAGGTAGTATCTGTGTGTTTAAAGGTGGGATATCACACACATATTAAAATATGATAATATAATGTTTGAGCCAGTAGATTGCATTTTACTGGTCCTTTCTAACATCTTTTGTGTTGGTGTGTATAATGTATATCCTTTGCTATCTTTCTCCCCCCCTTTTCAGCGATGTGCTCTTAATTCATCACTCATGTTCTCCCTGTGAGCAATCTCATAAACATCCATAGAAGCATACATACAGAACCATCTGTTGATGTAGATCCATGTCAGAGCTGTCAGTCATCCTCTGGTCTTAAGCAGAGTACACACTATTGAAAAGTCCTTCAGATGCGATTTCTGTAACGATTTTACCAACGATTGAAAGTCCCAATGGGCATGTTGATTCGTGCATACACACCCACGCATTTACCGTCAGATCTGAGAACCGCATCTCTCATAACCATCTGCTGAAAAGATTGTGACACTACACAGATATCTATCTACACTGCAGAAATATGCACATCTTATTTAAATAATGTGCTGCACCTCACCTCACTGCACACAAACACACATACAGACATCCAGGAAGATGAAATAGCACCATCGCCATTTATTGCTTTGTGTATAGTGTATGTTCGGTTAACTCTCTTGAGAACTGTACACAAGGTAGGATTTATTGTCATATAATGAGCCTAGCAATTAAAAGAAAATATTGTGCTTGTTTCTTTGTCGCCATGGCGACAACGCTGCAAACAATAAACAGGAAAGAGAGGAGAAGAAAAAAATCTCAATTGTTGGACCAAGCACTGGTTGCTGAGGAGAGAGTCCTTTTCACATATGCCACTGCTACAAGAGATACGGGAGAATAATCCTGATGTCTTTCCTATGGATGAGTGATTCGCTATGAAATGATCACTGTATTTCCATGTGGTTATGTTGTACTTTTAAACAGCAGAGCACTTAGGAGACAACATCTAAGATTTAAGTATGAACGCCACAAAGGCGTCGCTGTTGGAGGAACTAGCGGTACAATAGACAGCCATGAGTATGTACACACTTCCCAATTTGCACAACATTGTTTCATCGTTGATCGTGATTTTTAGGAAGTTTATAAAATCAAACAAACGGATACGATGTGCTTTGGCACAATATCTTGCACTATCTAACCAAACGTTTGTTTATCGTGTGATCTGCACAATAATTGCGTCAGCGTGTACCCAGCTTTACCATAGCTCCACCTGCCATACGTCAGAAAGAATCCCTCCACTCACAAGTTTGCTATTACAATCCCATGCCTGGTACTCATGTAGTATGTGCGAATGACACTTGCAGTCTGTATCACTGACATAGACCCACCTTAATAGGTGGTTCCATGATATATCATCATGCTAAAGATGTTGCTGACAGAATATGAATGAGAAAATGCACAGTAATTCCTGAAAAGGGGAGGAAATACAGCTAGTGATATACAGTATAGTACAAAACAGTCCATGGTCATGCAAAGGTGTATTAAAATGCAATAATTACAATAACTGATTCTCATTGTTTTCATTATACAACCCTTTTAATTATGCCAGTGCTCTCCAATTGTTATTGTGAAGGGTTACAAATATGTTATAAATACATGTGCATGTACCAGTCCCTATGAGAGTAAAATTATACCATAGAATAGATTCTATGCTTGCTGTACAGGCTGGACAATTAAAAAGGCATGAATGTCTTTCAGACAACCAGTGGCTCTATGTTAATCCAAGGCACTGCTTTCTCACAGCTACTGTTAGAATAGTACTAGCCTGGGCAAAGTAGTGTAAATACTGCAAAACAACAGTCGGCATTAATAACCCATGAGGTACTCACTAAAGACACCTTACCATTTACATTTTTTATGAAATAGCAATATATGTCATACTTAAGATTACCAAATAGGAATCTCCATGGAAGGCTGTTTGTTTTTTGTATTGTATCACTTGCATGCATAAGAATATGCTTTTTGATTTTAACTCTTTATTTTACTGCCTGGTGCATTTCTGCTTTTGGCTTTTGACTTTTTTTTGTCAAGATTTAACACAGGTAAAAATGGACACATACTAATCACTGCCGTGATGGGGCCTCATTTACAATGCGCAAAATAGTTAAAGCGCAGCACAAAATCCGTGCACCTCAGTTTGCACAGACGTGCCTAGATTTGTGGCAATTTGTAACAAGATGCAGCATTTTCCGAGTAGCAGAAGTTTGTACCAGCTAATAGGAGGAGTTTGAAGAAGCACAGGAGAAATATTTGTTACATTTTGCAGAGAAAGATTATAGAAAGAGGAGGAGAATGTGCATTGTTAATGTGTTCCTGCATTGTGAAAGGGCACACAGTTATTTTCACTCTGCAAACTCTTGGATTTTGCACCAACTCTGAGCTGGCGGAGATCGGGTCTTGTCCTATACTTTTAATAGGACACATTAATCACCTTCCACTTGCACTTCAACTAGGAGGTGCTTCTGTAGGCACGCTTTTCCCAACGTAATAAGAAAACCCTCAAACACACAGAAGTGGAACATGTAATACAGGCAGTCCACTGTTGATCATTTAAACTATAAACAAAGCTAAATCGGAGGAGTATTTTAAGAAAATAACAGCAAAGTTTTATTTAATGAATGGAGTGGTTTTAAAGTGTTAGGAGAATGGACGGTGTATCTCTTCAGGTTATTCTGCCTCCCCACACATCTACTAGTTTGGAGAGGCGACTTACAAGAGTGTAGAGTTGAGACTCAATTTGATTACCAGGTGAACAAAGGCAATTTGCAGTACGTTTCCAGTGCCCTTTGTAAATGAGGTCCACAGAGTGCACCATTACTTTTTATTTTCCTACTGTGGATGGAATTTATATTGCCCCAAGTATGAGGAAGTGTTCTGTAACATTCATTTTACACTCTTAGGTGACAATGTTGTATCAGTCTACACGTAAATAGTTTTAGCCCAGCCTGCCTTCCCACTTTTAGCATCTTGATCACTTAAGGGTCTTCACTCCCAGCTGTCAGTTTCTTAGAAACCTTTAGATAGAATGTAGTATCAATGCTGCCACTGTAAGGCACGATATGTAAGTACAATATGTAGGGCAATTGCATGCAGTTTATTTTAGTGGTAATGGAGAGAGCATAATGTTATTCCATCAAATGATTTCTAAGGACCTGACAACTGTATCTCTCAGATCTGCGGTGAAAGCAGCAAATCAGGTAAGCATTGCTAATACAAATAATAACTACCTTTGAAGGGGGCTATGTGAAATTTTCCTTCAGGAATAAAAGCTACAGCATTTTACATGATCTGCACACTGATTGCTTACAATTAACCCTCAGGCGCCTGCTGTTTCCTGCTGTGGTCACCTTACTCATATCCACTCTGACATTCCCTCCAGGATTTGGACAGTTTATGGCTGGTCAGGTAGGTTCTCATTTGATTGATGGAGGTAGATGTGGGTATTGTGTCATGCCTTTCAATTCTTCTATTGAATCTGTCATTGCTTCCCCCTGTCTTTACAGCTGACCCAAAAAGAGACCTTGGTAACACTGTTTGATAACTGTACGTGGGCTCAGCAGGGAGTCTCTGAGGACTTTATGTTCAGAGGCGCCTCCAGTGCTTGGAAAAACCCCAAAACTAATGTGTTTGTCAGTCTGGTGGTCTTTATTCTAATGAAGGTAAATTGCACGTACACAAAGCTAAGTCAGAGTGTGGTGTAATTATGAATTCTGGTATTCTCTGTCTTTCTTTCCTCATCAACATCATGCTCTTGTCTCATCTTTTTCTGTCCAATCTGTTTCACCCCCTTCTCTTTTTTTATATCTTCTCTATTATGTCTATTATGTTTCTGTTTAGCCCACACTATTTCTTCCCCATAATTACCTCTCTTGTTATAATGTTGCTTATGGTGTCTCCTACACCTTACTTGACACTTTCCTTCTCCCTTAGTTTTGGATGTCTGCTCTGGCCACCACAATTCCGGTACCCTGTGGAGCATTCATGCCGGTGTTTGTCATTGGTCAGTTACACTGTGTTTCATTTCTCACTGGTACACTCTAACACAAGTGACATGGGGACAGTTTTAAAAATGTTGCGATGTAATATAAATTTATATTACGTATGCTGTATCTTATATACTGTTTATATTTCATAATCACTCAATTCAGCAGTGGGTTTTTTTGTTAAATAAATTTGTCAAAAAACTCTGCACCTAAAGATAAAATAAGGAATATTTCTTATATTAGCAGAATGGGGACATTAATGATAATGAAGAAGTCACGATTATGGAATTCACAAATATCTCTAAGGACATTGTATACTTAAGTGTATGGGGTGGAGACCATATACCTCTTAATCCCTCTCCTCTTTATATTTGCTTTTCCGCTTTAGTTTAGCATTAATCTAAAATGATATGCCATTTATGTGATTTATCTCTGTGGACACTAAAAAGTTGCTTTAGGTGCTGTTTTCTGACACTTGTGCATCATAACTGCCTCCTGTCTGTGTTTAGGGTTAAATTCAGATGCCAAGAACTCCTACTCCTACACAAATGTCTACTACACCCAAGCTGGCATCTCTGTAATGTCCATTGTTTTCTACAACAGCATTTGTCACAGTGTTGCAGGAGTTAAGCAAACACTTTTATGCCAGTAATCCCATCGTTAGTGTAACTTTCTCACGAGCTTAAATCTCTCATAAACATGTCAAGTAATAGTACATGAAATAATTATAAAGCACAAGTCACTACAATAAGGTCTTTCTTCAAGCATTCCAGTGTGCTTTACAAATATCTTTTGTTGAAGGCACACATATAGAGTACTTCAGATTAACTAAACTCAAAACATTTAGGGGGAGATTCAATTAGAAAAACATACCCGCAATGTGTTTCTGGAACGGCCGTTTAGACACCTTGCGTGTATTTTTTTAATGAAATATCTGCCTATTTTTGCTCACGCCCCATAGAGCAGGGAGCAAAAATGAGCGGATATGTTTACCGTACTAATGGTAAAATGCTAATTGAATCTACCCCATGATTTCAGTAGTTGTTGTATACTTTATTAATAATATTGAAATATTTTATTGATGTATAGTGTGTATTATATTCTGACCAGTTACCCATCTCACACAAGTCTCTGTTTGTGTGCATTTATATTGCATGCAAACATACACTCTGTTATATTTTTGCCAAAAGAAATCTCCTTAGCTATATTCATAATGTCGCTTGTATCCTGCTATCCACATGCCCTCTCTGCAGGTGCTGCATTTGGCAGGCTGGTTGGCGAGAGTATGGCTGCTTGGTTCCCAGATGGTATTCACAGTGATGGAAGCACGTATCGGATTGTACCTGGGGGTTACGCAGTTGTCGGTAAGAAGATTTGGTTTGCGCTCTCATTAACGTTTTGCAAAATCTGCTGTCTTCATGTTCCGTTCCCTCCACCAGGAGCCGCAGCACTTTCTGGAGCTGTCACACACACTGTGTCCACCGCAGTCATCGTCTTTGAGCTGACTGGGCAGATTTCTCATATCCTACCAGTGATGATTGCAGTCATTCTGGCTAATGCAGTGGCTCAGAGTCTGCAGCCGTCGCTGTACGATAGTATCATTCGCATAAAAAAGCTGCCCTACCTCCCGGAACTGGGGTTTGGCCATCAGGAGTGAGTATTGGAGATGTTGTGTTAAAATATAATTCTTGTATGTTATATACTAAATGGAGCTCTTTATGAGGATAACAAATGACGGGACAGTGCTAAGCTATCAGGAATAATAGATTATGAAAGGTGCAATACAATTATATAATCGTATGTAGTGGGTATTTGCTTAAAATAAAAAATAACTTCCATTCAGATGCGAGGAACTCAGTAATATTTTAGGAATTCTTGAATGTATTGTGATAGATATGCAGTCAAACTGCCATTTGGAAAATTAGGGGAAAGAATTAAAGCATCCAATTTTTCAAATCAAATAAAATCATGCGAATAAGATTACATGTATACATGCCCGATGTGGGTTTGTATCGTACAATGGGAATAGCTTTCATCAGTTTCAAGTACCTGTTAGATACACTTTACAAAAGAGTGGATCTAACCAACGATTCAAACTACATATGCAGTTTTATTTATTAAATGGGCCTATTGTGTTTCATTATAAAGACAAAAAAGGTCCACACAGGTGGCTATTTTTTAACCTCAGATTGTTTAATGAAACTAAAGTTGCAGTGTTGTACACACAATAATCTGGGTGAATATGGGAAATATTACTTATGCATCAGGGAAAAAATGTGTGGATTCATAATGAAAAGCAGTAATGAAAGGGAGTAATACACTGGATAACAATCATGCAGTACTTAGTGTTGTCACTAGGAGGAGATAAACACATTTGCTTCTATCATTTCCAGGACCACAGGCTGATTGTGCTATTCACAAATGTATACAAACTTCTATTTTACTTATATTGTACTTTATGTTTGTTTAAACATCCTAAAGTAATGTATAGGCATTTTCTGTATTGTAGTATTTATTGGTAATCATTTTTTTCAGTGTTTTAATTTTGGAATAAATGTCATTAATATAACTAGAACGGGTATTAGTAGGGGTTCATACTGGGTTCACAACTGACACCTTTTACAAAAATGGGCAGAACAACATTTATAATTTAAGTTTTTAAGTAATGACCCTGTACCATTTACATGATCTCCTCTGTCTCAGTGAGTGTGGTTCTATTTCAGCAGGAAAGAACATAAATTATCCCACCCACCACCATATTTCTACACTGCTTCTTTAAAACGACAGTCATTTGGCCCCTCTGGAGAGCAATGAATATGTAACTAATTGTGTCCTAGATGTAGGGTGCCCTATTGTGTGGACCTAGCCTCTTTGAATTGTACTGTGCATCTGGCCACTATGGGCTTCTGTCCTCTCCTGGGTCAGCCAGCAGCCTAACACAACTCCAATGGACGCCATGAGCGGACACGGTTTTCCATCTCACCATATCATTTCCAATCCAAATGGCACAGTTTTTGACCTGTCAGAAAGGGAGCACACGTGGTACTGTGGTCACCAGTTTAGTAAAACTGACCAGGTCGCTCAACCAAATCTGCACTTGTGAAAATACTTTAACTCTCCTTACACATTGAAACAGTATGAATGTCACTGCCTTCATGTTACTACTTCATATGATAATATATATCTAATTCCTGTTTTATGCATGCCCTGTCCAGCGCTTCATATCACTGGGTTGCCGTATAAATCTGCCTTAATATTATTATTATTATTATCAGTTAATTATTAATAGGCATTTTAGGAAGTACGTGACATACAGTATTTATTTATGTTTGTATTCCAGGAGGTACAATGTGCGGGTTGAGGACATAATGCTGAGAAACATCCCCTTTGTTACATTGAACACCAAGTATCGAGAACTTCAGGAGCTACTCACAGACTGCCGCATGAAGAACCTGGCTTTGGTGGAGACAGCAGGTAAGATGAGTAGACAATGGTGTAGATGAAGTCTATGATCAATATTACTAGTCTTCCTTCTAGACATAGAAACTCTTATTTACTAACAGCAAAAAATGCAGACTAGCACTATTTCTTTTTTGTGCCAGAGTGCTACTTGTCCTCCTAGCTTTTCTCAAGGCCCACATCCCGGTCTATAGTGCGTGCTAGTAGCAGGAAAAACTTCACCTTAGAGTTCAACCTACTTCCAATTTAGGACCACATCATTTACGTTACGTTTTCAGTTTTTCTTTTAAAATATCACTCATTTAGCGTCATCCAAGGCTTAAAATAATGATGAGAGTGATGGGACATTAGGTATGTCGTTATTACAGGTGTCGCTTTTGTGTTATTGAAGGTCTTTATTATATTGGCTGATCTGCACTTAGAAATGTGTTTTTTCATCAAAGTGAAACTGAAAGGAGAAAAATCTGTCCATTAAAAGTATAGGACAAGGCCTGGTTTATACTGCCTCTGTGGAGGGCAAAACTGCAAAAATGTACTTTATAAATCCCTGCAATCCCATTTAAATAATCCCATCTTGCAAAAGTAAATTTTGTTTGTCCACATGGGCACAAAACTAGGACACATGCTTATGTAATGGTGGCAACTTTAGAAGCAAAACTTCTTCAGTAGACAGCTACCAGCATATGAATCTCTACCATCATTTAACACAATGAATGGTGCGGAAAAATTATATTTCTTTCATGGAGTATTAAATTTGAGGTACTTACTAACAAAATAATAAAAAATTGAACCTTGATAATGATTCTGAAAAAACCAATGGTCAGGTTCATCTTCTCATGGAATACCCCTACTGTCGTTGCCCCCTGTCACCTACCCTCATGGTTCTTACTTTTCAGCGTTTTCTCTCCACACTCTGGTTCTCACCCCTTCCCCGTTCTCCTCCCTGGTTCCCCCTCCTCTGCCCCCTCTGTGTTTACTAAGACATGCCAGGTGGAATTGAGAAGAACCAGTCATTCTAAAGCAGCGGTAGGCATTGTCCTATGCTTCAAGGGCCACATAGTGTGGCCCTCTAACCTTCAAACGCCAGGAGGGTATGGATAGACTCTAAATTGAAATCCATATGTAAATAAAACTTTATCTTAATCTCAGTAATAAGTTAAAACAAGAGTTTATTCAAAAAAGAGACACCGGTAACACATATAAAACACTAAAAGTGGTGAGTGTGTGTGGCGCCTGCCACGGAGTACATTGTGACACAGAAAGGGGGAGGAAAACCCCAGTAATTTATGCATATTAACATCTTGGGATGAGGGTTTATGTCCAGACGCCATGTGTGACAGAATTTGTTGTGCCTTTAAATAGAGGGAGGTATTGATGGACAGCAGCAGGGTTGGACCCTGCAGTCAGCTTAGTGCTGTGACATATTGTTAGGCTGCAAGTCTGCAGTGGAATAATCCCTGATGTCTGGGTGTGTGGTATGAAGCCATCTGGAAGTGTTCCCTTAGGAATTGTCGTCAGCTTCACTAGAGGGATGAAGGAAGGTCCCTGGATAGTGGGAACACAGTCCCTACAGCAGCAGTAGACAAGCCCCCTTGGAAAGTACCCCTATACTGTGAGGGTTGGGTCGCTGCATGAAGGCAGCATGGATTAAGTTATAGAGAAGGGTCCCTAATGTAGGGGATGGAGTGCAAAAGAAGAGTGCAAGAACCTCTGGTCCATGCCTGCTGTCCGTCTGTATTCATGATTACTCTGACTGTTTGCAGTGTAATGATTTCACCCCCAACACCGGGTATAAGTAGAATGTGACATCTGCTAAAGAACTGTCTCTAAGTCACGGCACTCTTGTTTCAATTTACCTTTCCTATTTTTTGATTACTTTCTCAACCCTGCTACCGAGGTGATGAGAATACCTCTCAAGAAAGCTTTAAGAGTTTCCCATATTAAAGATGGTTTCACCATCTATACATTCATACAAAAATAGCCCAATTGCATAACATAACTGGGGTTACATTTCCAGAACCTCTCACCCGTAGACATGATGAGGTCAACCAACAGCAGCATCAGAGTGATCAGGGGATAATGCCATTTCCAAAATGAGAACTGTAGCAAATGAAAAGTCTTATGAGATCCTTCGGAAATGGGATGTGGCCTGCCGATAAAAAAAGTTCCTCACCTCTGGTCTAGATCCTTATCAGGTACAGCAATAAAATCCCTCATGCAAATTAGGAGAAAGGGCCATAAACGCACCACAATTTTTTAGAACATCACGATTGTATGGGGGGAAATATATACCCCGAGGAGTTTAAGTGCATAACAATTAATTAGGACACGTCAAAGAACAAAGCGACCCAATGAATCAGTTTGCAGTTGCTCCACTGTAAAGCTCAGCTGTATGCAGACCAGGACCATCACCAGAAACATCAGGTCTGGATTATAGTTTCTCTGCTGTCTAAAGATTTTTCATACCGGTGTTGATAAATAAATACTTTTTTTTCTGTTTGTTCTGATGGGACTTTTTATTGAACATATGTATTGTACGTATCCTGCAGTGTGTTGTGTCTGTCTCAACACGGCAATGGCCATATATGTAGAGCGTACCTAGATCCATAGTCAACAAAAAACGCACAATACGTTTGTTAATGGATCAGGCCCCATGAGTAAAGAAAACATAATAAACAGCTTTGACTCATTAAAGCAGCCTACAAAAATCCTCACACATATTGTCAAACTGTATACCCATCCAAAACTTCCATCCGGAACATAACAACACTGATAAAACCCAGGATAACACAATTGTAATAATCCTCAGCTATAGGTACTAAGCATGAACCCTGTTTCGGGCAATAAACAGAAAATTCTGGCCTATAGCAATGGCTCATCCCTATTACAGAGTACTGTAGAAATGTTATCAGAATAGTACACAGAAAGGAGAGGTTTAAAACACATGCCATACAGTAAATGGTTTCAACACCTCTATCTTACCTCTGAAAGGAGGAGGTGAGAGAGGTTGGTATGTGGAAGCTTCAGTCATTAGTGTTCTGAGTAATTGGAGGTCGATCTTCATGCTTCTCATCTCCTTGCCAAGTTCCTGAAGAATACTAATCCTTCTTCCAGAGGGAGGAGGGGAGGGAGTACTGTCAAACGCCGTTCCCACTGATCCCCTGTCAGTCGGGGAACGGACGTCTGATCCCCCGCGGCAGCTTCCGGCTTCCTGGTGCATTGCGCCCTGTCTCCGTCCTGTTGCTAGGCAACGGGACGCTACTGCTGCCGATCAGCGCCGCCTCCTGGGTCCTCCTATCAGCGGCATTCTCCCATTATTTAACCTAGCTCTGGCGCCATTAGGGTGCCAGAGTAACAGGTTATTAGTCTGTATTCCTGGTTTTGTGCATTTGTGCTTCTGTTAGTTTCATCTGTTACTGCTCCCCGTTGTGACCCGGCTTGACGACTACTCTGATATCTACGTGACCTATATTGTACTGTGACCTCGGCTTGGCGACTACTCTTTGGATTTCCCTTTGTACCGTATTATCCTGTTTGGTGTGACCCGGACCGTCTGACTCTTCTACGCTACACCGGCAACTGGCTGGTAGGACCGCGACCTGCGTACCCTGTGCAGCGAAGTCCAAACCTTTTTGCGGGGGTCCTTGGCGAATACCAGGGGTACGTTAGACTCCGCAACTTCCAGTTCAGTAGTGCTAATTCTGGTTAGTGTTCTGCTCCGTTGTATTCTCCAGAAGACCTCCGGCCTGACAGATGAATTGTCTGGGGGGGTAGGTGATGAAATAACGGGAGGCATTAAGATCACTGGTGGCTGAAGAAATGTCTCCTGGGGGGGGGGCATTATCTCTATTGTGTGGTGTTCATGAGGATTCTTGAGGGTTTGTAATGTTTGCACATTTTCAAAACAGAACCCCACTTTCCAGAAGACAGCTAAATGACAACAAAGCTGCAAGAACAAGCAAGAAAGAACAGAAAGTACAGACAAGAGAATCTGTCTAAATTTGTTTGCTGGAGATTACTCCTGAATCTTCCTATAATGATTTGAGGGGGGAGGGCGCTACGGGTGTATTAGCCTAAGGTGGCCAGAACCCTTAATCAAGACCTGTTGATGTCTCATCATTTTGTTATAGAGTTCAGAGTCTATACATTGCTACATGGCATTTAACAAACTTGTAGTGGAAAGTCTGGATTAAGCAATGCTTTTTACCTTCATACTTACACCGATCAGACACAACATTAAAACCACCTGCCTAATATTGTATAGATCCCACTTGTGCCACCAAAAAAGTTCTGACAAGTTGAGGCATTGATTCCACAAGACTTCTGAAGGTGTCTGATGGTATCTGGCACAGATGTTAGCAACAGATCCTTTAAGTCTGTAAGTTGTGAGGTGGGGTCTCCATGGCTTGGATTTTTTTTTACAGCACATCCCACAGATGCTCGATCGGATTGAGCTCAGGGAATTTAGAGGTGAAGTCAAAACTTTGAACTCTTTGCCATGTTCCTCAAACCATTCCTGGACAATTTTTGATGTGCGAAAGTGCGCATTTTCATGATGAAAAAGGTCACTGCCATCAGGGAATACCGTTGCCATGAAAGGGTGTACTTGGTTTTCAACAATGTTTAGGTAGGTGGTACATGTCAAAGTAATATCCAAATGAATACCAGGACCCAACAGAACATTGCCCAGCAGAACATTGCCCAGAGCATCACACTGCCTCCACCGGTTTGCCCTGTTTCCATCGTGCATCCTGGTGCCATCTCTTTCCCAGGTAAATGACGCATATGCAAGCGGCCATAATGTAAAAGTAAACGTGATTCATCAGATCAGGCCACCTCCTTCCATTGCTCCATGGTCCAGTTCTGGTGTTCACGTGTCCATTGTAGGCGCTATTGGCGGTGGACAGGGGTCAGCATGGACACTCTGACCAGCTTGCGGCTAACCCCACAAGACCTGACGTTTTGGAGATGATCTGGCCCTTGTCAAAGTTGCTCTGATCCTTACGCTTGCCCATTTTTCCTGCATCCAACACATCAACTGACTGTTCCCTGCTGCCTATTATATCCCAGCCAATTAACAGGTACCATTGTAACAAGATAATAAATTTTATTCTCTTCAGTTGTCAGTGGTTTTAATGTTAACTGATTGCTGTATATAAAAATGTCACTTTTGGTTTAGTTGTCTTTTAAATAACCAACTATAAATAATCCAGAACATGAGGTTGTATACTGAGCCTCCTATGACCTTTATGTTCATCAAGTTCTAGATTAATCATATGTTTTGTGCTGCAAGTATTTCATCCATTTGCATAGAATTTTAATTTCAGTAAACTGAAAAAGTTATAATGTTTTCTAGCACTGTAAAGTGACGTTCCTTGGTTCCCAGACATCTGGAAGTAGGGTGGCCCTGCTCTGAATAATTGAGTGCGGTTGCTGACTGAAATCATGATCCTTAATTAATAAACAAATCCTTAAAGTGGACCTGTCACCTACAAACAGAGGAGGCAGCCATTTGTAGACTGACTCAAATTATCAAGCTGTGAATTTATAAGGAACTAGTCATGAGGGCTGCCACCTCTGTGTGTAGGGGACAAGTTCACTTTATATACAAGAATAGAAATTAGCAGCTAGTACTATACTGCAAACCTTTCATCCAATTCTGACAATTTCATAGCCTCGCCTTTCCATTTACTTGCTTGCTTTTTAATTTGTTTTATATAGTTTTACATTTTTTATTTTTACTGATTTACCTATGAATCAGATATAAAATGATTCTGCATAGAAAATGGCTTGAGTCCTAATTACAGTGATGGGTTAAAGTGCAACATGCCTGTGGCAGTGGTATATGAACTATTCAGACATTATTCTGCCAGTCACAACACCCGTTATGGCCATGGAAGTGCCAGTCTCCAGGACCACCCTCATTTCTCCTTTACCTAACCAGCTATGTTACCATAGTAACTGAGGATGCCTGGTCTCCATAGCAACAAGAAATGAGCGAAGTAAAATAAGAAGTATATGCCCTTTACCAATGCCTCCATAGCGCAGAACAGCAATTTGTTTGTACATTGGGATTTAGCACATGAACACACCTGTAAGATATCAGCTCCATGAAGCAGTAAGTAGGGACATACACAATCCATGCTCCATTAATCTCCTGGACTGTCATGAGCTAAACAGTCTACATTGTTACCATGCATGTCATTTGTGATAGATGTTTCACATTGTGATCCATGTGTATCTGTTTTGTGCAATATCACTATTTTGAACATCAAGTGGATTCTATCATCTCAGTAGCCTCATCCTTAAATATCTTGTTTGTTCAGTAAATTCTTTTTTACTATTTACACATTTCATATTTTTTCTGTTTCTCCTTTGCTGCCAGACTCCCTAAAGCCTGCAGTACTCTTGATAAGGGGTGGCGAAAATTAGCACATATTTGTAGTTTAAAAACAAAGGTGCATCTCGCTGTAGCTTTAGGGAGATGACTGAAACATACAGTCATTAACAAAAATCTTAAAAGCCAGACATGGGCCACTAGACAGACAGACACACACACACTTGTTTTTATTGCATCGTGAGGACCCATGTCTGGAACATGGCGTGTAGGGACACCCCTTTCCTAATGCCCTGTCTACAGAACAATCATAGGAGTATGTGTAGGAGAGGTTTATTACCAGAGTTACCACATTAGATATACACTTTGACTTTGCATAAAGTACTGACACAGACTGCAAGATGAGGAAAGTGTCATGTATTTTGACTGTCTGAGGACATCAACATGCCCGCTTACACCGACACCTAGCTATGGAGGCTACAGCCCTGTTCAACCACTTTGCATCATTTCAACAAGTTTGATCCCTCTTTAAAGCTGTTATGCGGTTCTTTATGTAGAGTTTCTCCCCCGACCAGTTCCAATCTTTGAGTATGGATGGTTCAGCCATGAGGCACGCAACACAGTTGTTTTCTGGGCACTCGGCATGTCTGTATAAACCTCTTCAGGTGTTTCTCCACAGCCTGGACCTCCTCTCTGTCCCAGGATTTCCTCCGCACTTCTTTGCAACCAGAAAGGAAGTAAAGTGGTCCATTATGGCTCCATAAAATACAGAGAAGGCAAAGTTCTTCTGCCTAGCAAAACTGTGTGCTACACCTACCTGTGGTAGCCATGGATGGGCACTGGTCCTGTGTTGCCAGGTCCATACACCGCCTCTCTTCTGATGTGGAAGTGTTGACTAAACGCTTGACCACTTGTACTTCTGTCACATGGGATTGCTCATCATCTGACATGTCGATCTGTAGCTGGACCGGTTCTGAAAAGAAACAGATATGTAAATGACTGAGGTAAAAGTCAAAAGCATACATCAGACACCAGATTTTCCACTTACCGTCCGGATCATTGTGCATTTCGTCCAAATTCTTGCCTTTGAATTCGGCCAGTCTGCCATTCGAGAGCCATTAACAGGTTGCTGATCTTGGCAAGTTGGAGGGTACCTTCTGGGACGCGGTAATACTGCCAGTGCACCCTGATTTCGTGCCCAAAGAAGTTTGCCAACTAATCCAGTTCTGTGTTGTTTAGGTTGAGGACCTTCGAGAGAGTGACAATGTGCTTTTGAAGCTTCGTGGAAGACAGCGTGTGGGGGATGCTTGGCCCCACACTCTCGGCAAACAGTCGTATGCAATCGGAGCCTCTGCAGTGTGACAAGGCAGCTGGTCTGGTGAACATTTTGGCTATCCACTCCACATTTGTCATGCTTTTCGGCGAAGTTTTATTGCAGCTTGCACGGCTGGTGTCAGCAAGATGGGGATTTTTCTCCCTTGTTTTCCTCGGATTTCAATGTGAGTGAAGTGTCGCAGAGCTTCCTCTCTACCTTGGAAAGCGCTAGGTACACATGTTCGTGGAGATCTGAGGTATCTCTTGAGGAGAAAGTAGTCAGCAACATTTTTTAAACTTCCCCTTCCCTTCTTCTATTGAACAAGATCACCTGTGCCAGGGTGACTTTTGCAAGTAGTGCCCAGTGGTTAACCGTAGGCTCGGTGGATAGCCCACTTCGGTAGGCTTGTGCTTCTCATCGAGATGCAAGTGCTTCTTTTTCATCTCCCGTGAAAGTTTAGAGCTGAGGCATGTTCCACTTGGACTCCTTAAGAGTTTTCAAGACATCCGATTAGATCAACTTGTTCCATCTCGCCTCATATAGCTTCCTGAAATGTGTGTTTTCACAATGTTGCAGCCCTCCATTATGGCTTGGCACTCCACAGTGCTCGGTATCTTTTGTAGGCCGTGCCCAATTTTAAGTGCCAGCGAGTGCGTTCTAAATGTACCTGTCTCCTTGTCATAGCCAGCTACCAGCTTCACAGCATCTACTAGGTGCAGAAAGTTCGATGGGGTGGTAAAGTTTCTAAAGGGGTAGCTCTTCTGGCCTGTAGCAGTAGTCTGCCCATTTCTCTAAGCTTCCGACCCGATTGAACAGATGCTGTCCCATCTGCATGATGTATCGTTCATTTTTGACTGCGGGTAAGACTTCATCCTGGGTCATGTCACTCAAGAGCTTCCAAAAGCCATCACTGATGCAGGTGGAACAGGCTGAGCAAAGGCGTACAGTGACTGGACTCTGTTCTGGCCAGGTGTGAGCTTGTTGCCTCTTCGATTAGCTTACATGTCTTCATGTGTCGCCACAGGTATTTCCTTGCAAACAAGCCCATGCATGAAGCCTTTAGCATCCATCTTTTTGACTGGAAGTTTGCATAGTACTAGAATGCCATAGCCTGCCCTCATTGCCTCAGCATTGCGTGCAAAGTTGTCCCTATTGCGAAGATGTGCCATTTGCATGCACCTTTCTTTCGAGTGCTTTGGGAATTTCAGGGGCCCAGGTTACTTCAGTTTCATCGTGGTGAACATGCTCCATGTACCGGGACACACACTTTATAAAAAAAATTATTGTGCATCGTGTTTTGTTAAGCAAATTGTTTATGGAATAAAACTAAGCCAGTAATGGACTTTTTAAATAGACATAGATAGGGAGACAGCTGAAATAAGTCATTGATCTTATATGCACGCAATGCAGATAGAAATGAAGAATAGCAGATAGAGGAAGTAAACTGTAAGGTACAGAATCTGAATGCAGAATTTATATTAAAAATCAATATAACATATATAAGTGAATAAAAATATAATGGTAGCCCTGAAAGCTCTTTTATCCCAGGCATCGGGAATAAGATGGTATCCTCTTGTATAGTACAAGTAGCCAGTACCAAGCATAGGTCAGCTCACCAATGTTCGTTGTTTTTTCCCCTGTAAAAGTGGCTGCTCAATCTTATAAGGAGACATGAAATAAACCTTCGATTAGTATCCTGCTAGGGAAAAAAATCATAACATTGAAATGCATCCCCTGCTTTGTACAAGGACTACTGACGATAGGGGATTGTATTTTAGGCTGGACTTTGAATAGACAAAGTGCCTCTTTAGACTTTTCTACCTATCCGCAAACCTAGGAACTTTTCTAGTTTGCAGAGATGATCAGAGACAAGAAAATTGTTGTGAACCTAGACGTGGGTAGACTACATAGGCGCACCAGTGAAAAAAAAAAAGGATTTCTGTGCAGTTGATAGGTACACTGTGGTTGTCATGTATCTGTACTTGCTCTTTAGGTTATCTGTCATTCCATTGTATATCTTTCTACAGCAATGTAGGCACAACAGATTAATTGGAAGCCTCAGATAAGAACAACCTGGTGCAGATTATTGGAAATCACCAAGTGTATCCAGGATGTCTCTGCTGGATTCTGGATGAGCCTCCAGCACACATGGTTTTTGCATTTGGGCTAGACTAGCTTGTGTTTCTCTAGCTTGTGTTTGCGTCTGCAGTAGGGATGAGCGCACTCGGATTTATGAAATCCGAGCCCACCCGAACGTTGCGGATCCGAGTCGGATCCGAGACAGATCCGGGTATTGGCGCCAAATTCAAATGTGAAACTGAGGCTCTGACTCATAATCCCGTTGTCGGATCTCGCGATACTCGGATCCTATAAATTCCCCGCTAGTCGCCGCCATCTTCACTCGGGCATTGATCAGGGTAGAGGGAGGGTGTGTTAGGTGGTCCTCTGTGCTGTTTAGTTCTGTGCTGTGCTGTGCTGTGCTGTGCTGTGTTCTGCAGTATCAGTCCAGTGGTGCTGTGTGCTGTGCTCTGTCCTTCTGAGGTCAGTGGTGCTGCTGGGTCCTGTGCTGTGTCCTGTTCAGTCCAGTGGTGCTGTGTCCTGTGCTCTGTGCTTCTAAGGGCATAGTTATTTCCCCAATATTCCCCTGTGTTTAAAAAAATAAAAAAAAGTTTTTTTAAAAAATACCAAAAACTACTTTAATTTTTTTTAATTACCACAAAATTTGCACAACCAATCCTGCAGTATAAGCCCATTGGTACTGCAATATTACCAAGTTCACACATTCAGCAGTAAAAGTCCAGTGGTACTGCAATATTACAAAGTTTACACATTCTGCATTATCAGTCCAGTGGTGCTGTGTCCTGTGCTCTGTCCTGCTGAGTTCCGTAGTGCTGCTGGGTCCTGTGCCGTGTCCTGTTCAGTCCAGTGGTGCTGTGTCCTGTGCTCTGTGCTTCTAAGGGCATAGTTATTTCCCCACTATTCCCAAGTTTTTTAAAAATAAAAAAAAAGTTAAAAAAAAAAAAAAATTAAAAAAAAAAAAAAATATATAATAATTATAACCAACTTTGCAAAACCAATCCAGAAGTATAAGTCCATTGGTACTGCAATATTACCAAGTTCACACATTCTGCAGTATCTTGTGCTACATATAATGGAGACCAAAAATTTGGAGGATAAAGTAGGGAAAGATCAAGACCCACTTCCTCCTAATGCTGAAGCTGCTGCCACTAGTCATGACATAGACGATGAAATGCCATCAACGTCGTCTTCCAAGCCCGATGCCCAATCTCGTAGTACCGGTCATGTAAAATCCAAAAAGCCCAAGTTAAGAAAAAGTAGCAAAAAGAGAAACTTAAAATCATCTGAGGAGAAACGTAAAGTTGCCAATATGCCATTTACGACACGGAGTGGCAAGGAACGGCTTAGGCCCTGGCCCGTGTTCATGACTAGTGGTTCAGCTTCACCCACGGATCTTAGCCCTCCTCCTCCTCCCCCCCCCTACAAAAAATTGAAGAGAGTTATGCTGTCAGCAACAAAACAGCAAACAACTCTGCCTTCTAAAGAGAAATTATCACAAATCCACAAGGCGAGTCCAAGGATGTTGGTGGTTGTCAAGCCTGACCTTCCCATCACTGTACGGGAAGAGGTGGCTCGGGAGGAGGCTATTGATGATGTAGCTGGCGCTGTGGAGGAACTTGATGATGAGGATGGTGATGTGGTTATTGTAAATGAGGCACCAGGGGGGGAAACAGCTGATGTCCATGGGATGAAAAAGCCCATCGTCATGCCTGGTCAGAAGACCAAAAAATGCACCTCTTCGGTCTGGAGTTATTTTTATCCAAATCCAGACAACCAATGTATGGCCATATGTAGCTTATGTAAAGCTCAAATAAGCAGGGGTAAGGATCTTGCCCACCTAGGAACATCCTCCCTTATACGTCACCTGAATAACCTTCATAGTTCAGTGGTTAGTTCAGGAACTGGGGCTAGGACCCTCATCGGTACAGGGACACCTAAATCCCGTGGTCCAGTTGGATACACACCAGCAACACCCTCCTCGTCAACTTCCTCCACAATCTCCATCAGATTCAGTCCTGCAGCCCAAGTCAGCAGCCAGACTGAGTCCTCCTCAATACGGGATTCATCCGAGGAATCCTGCAGCGGTACGCCTACTACTGCCACTGCTGCTGTTGCTGCTGTTAGTCGGTCATCTTCCCAGAGGGGAAGTCGTAAGACCGCTAAGTCTTTCACAAAACAATTGACCGTCCAACAGTCGTTTGCCATGACCACAAAATACGATAGTAGTCACCCTATTGCAAAGCGTATAACTGCGGCTGTAACTGCAATGTTGGTGTTAGACGTGCGCCCGGTGTCCGCCATCAGTGGAGTGGGATTTAGAGGGTTGATGGAGGTATTGTGTCCCCGGTATCAAATTGGGTACCGGGGCCACCCCACTATGCAGTCCAGATACTTGTTTGGTGGAATTCTGACACGTGGAGGGTTTTTTAATTATATTGTGGCCTCGGTACCAAATTGTGTACCGGGGCCACCACACTACGCAGTCCAGATACTTGTTTGGTGGAATTCAGACCAGTTGAGGGTTTTATTATTATATTGTGTGGACCACTCTATCTATACCACACTACAACTCTATACCACTCTATTTCATACTTTAATTCTATTTCATACTTTAATTCTATTTCATACTTTAATTCTATTTCATACTTTAATTCTATTTCATACTTTAATTCTATTTCATACTTTAATTCTATGACTAATTACCATAAAGAGGAACAAAATAAACCAATTTTACCAAAAGTATAATATGACTTAGACTTACAAACACTACACTTGAAAGATCGTGCCTTTAAATGAAAAAGTCAGTCTTCATTGCACGACTATGTGCAACAGGGACAGTTTTTTGGGTTTACAAAGTCAACGAATAACACTTCGACCCTGTCTGTCTTTAACATACTTGATGGGATCTCAATGACGAATTGTCTGTACCATGTTTGGAGGAGGTATTGTGGCCCCGGTACCAAATTGGGTACCGGGGCCACTCCACTATGCAGTCCAGATAGAGGTGTATCAGATATTAAACAACGTTGACTGTTGATGCCCAATTTTTTAATTATATTGTGGCCTCGGTACCAAATTGTGTACCGGGGCCACCACACTACGCAGTCCATACCCTTTTTTGGAGGAATTCTGACACGTGGAGGGTTTTTTAATTATATTGTGGCCTCGGTACCAAATTGTGTACCGGGGCCACCACACTACGCAGTCAAGATAGATAGATGCGTATCATAGATAAAGTTCATTCAGTGGTGTGGGGCAAATTGAAAAATATTCAAAATGCACTGACATTATCAAAAACAAGAGGTTGTCACACGCTAAAACTCCAACATATATATGATGGAGAGGATGGAGGAGCAGCCGTATGTGTAGTGTAATGCAGACCTGTTGAAGGTTTTTTATATATTTTATTGTGGTGCCCAGTGCCCACTCCTCTAGGCAGTCCAGGTACATTTATTGGTGCGAATCATAAAAGTTCAGGGTTTTTAATATATCTTGTGGTGACCCACTCCTATACGCAGTCCAGGTACATTTATTGGTGCGATTCATAAAAGTTCAGGGTTTTTAATAAATATTGTGGTGACCCACTCCTCTACGCAGTCCAGGTACATTTATTGGTGCGAATCATAAAAGTTCAGGGTTTTTAATATATCTTGTGGTGACCCACTCCTATACGCAGTCCAGGTACATTTATTGGTGCGATTCATAAAAGTTCAGGGTTTTTAATAGATATTGTGGTGACCCACTCCTCTACGCAGTCCAGGTACATTTATTGGTGCGATTCATAAAAGTTCAGGGTTTTTAATATATCTTGTGGTGACCCACTCCTCTAGGCAGTCCAGGTACATTTATTGGTGCGAATCATAAAAGTTCAGGGTTTTTAATATATATTGTGGTGACCCACTCCTCTAGGCAGTACAGGTACATTTATTGGTGCGATTCATAAAAGTTCAGGGTTTTTAATATATTGTGGTGACCCACTCCTCTACGCAGTCCAGGTACATTTATTGGTGCGATTCATAAAAGTTCAGGGTTTTTAAGATATATTGTGGTGACCCACTCCTCTACGCAGTCCAGGTACATTTATTGGTGCGATTCATAAAAGTTCAGGGTTTTTAATATATCTTGTGGTGACCCACTCCTCTACGCAGTCCAGGTACATTTATTGGTGCGAATCATAAAAGTTCAGGGTTTTTAATATATCTTGTGGTGACCCACTCCTATACGCAGTCCAGGTACATTTATTGGTGCGATTCATAAAAGTTCAGGGTTTTTAATAGATATTGTGGTGACCCACTCCTCTACGCAGTCCAGGTACATTTATTGGTGCGAATCATAAAAGTTCAGGGTTTTTAATATATCTTGTGGTGACCCACTCCTATACGCAGTCCAGGTACATTTATTGGTGCGATTCATAAAAGTTCAGGGTTTTTAATAGATATTGTGGTGACCCACTCCTCTACGCAGTCCAGGTACATTTATTGGTGCGAATCATAAAAGTTCAGGGTTTTTAATATATCTTGTGGTGACCCACTCCTCTACGCAGTCCAGGTACATTTATTGGTGCGAATCATAAAAGTTCAGGGTTTTTAATATATATTGTGGTGACCCACTCCTCTACGCAGTCCAGAAAGATACCTTGTTGCAACGTTTTGGACTAATAACTATATTGTGAGGTGTTCAGAATACACTGTAAATTAGTGGAAATGCTTGTTATTGAATGTTATTGAGGTTAATAATAGCCTAGGAGTGAAAATAAGCCCAAAAACTTGATTTTTAAACTTTTTATGTTTTTTTCCAAAAAAATCCGAATCCAAAACCTTAAATCCGAACCGAGACCTTTCGTCAAGTGTTTTGCGAGACAAATCCGAACCCCAAAAATAACGAAAATCCGGATCCAAAACACAAAACACGAGACCTCAAAAGTCGCCGGTGCACATCCCTAGTCTGCAGTGAACAGCTGATGATGCAATGCCATAGATTCAGAGACTGATAAGGAGGATACTTTTCTACTATATTTATTTATAAGTTATTTAGAGCTTTTTTTGTATATTGTTTTATCACTTAATGCATACTGTTGTTGAACATATTACCTTGCACTACATGTTTGTAACTATTGCTAACCACTTATCACTAACATATCTGTAAGCCAGAAGCACTGCATTCTCCTGGCTAGTATTTTTTATTCTACATTATTAATATAAGGAATGTGAAAGTATGTGCAGTGGAAGAGGGTGACATGAAATATTGATGAGGGATTGTCTCTTTTTCCAGAGTCCATGGTGTTGCTGGGCTCCATTGACTGCTCTCAGCTGGTATCTTTGTTGCGTTTTCAGCTCAGCAGAAAGCGTCGCCTGCAGCAGCTGAGAGAGAAAGAAAACGGGGGAAGAAAAGAAATAGAGAGTACTGTGCGATTCCAGGTGAAATAATTAGCATCCTGTCATCATCAGATTCATGCCAGTGCTTACATGGAATTTTCACCTTCATTTCAGTTATAGAGCCTGATTTAGAGTTGGATATAAGTTAGTTTCGACAAAGTAAAAATATGACTTGTTTGTTTCCCACATTTTGAGTTGAATGTATATTATATTTCCGTCCACTTGCGCTCAAACAAGCACGTCAGCGGTGTTCACACATAAGTTCAATGCCCTAGAGATGAGGAGACGCAAGTCAACTTTTTCCCTTAAAGAGGGGTCCAATTTTGACTTTGACTTTGCGGTTTTGGAGATGTATATATGCATTCCCCATAGGCCTGGTGCAAGTTTCCTTGTTAATGATGATAATGACATCTATGTCTTTGCCGGATGAAAAGTCACATTTTTCTGTATAACTCTAAATCAGGACTTTAATGTGTTACAGGAATTACTTGAGTGTTTTGGATAACAGGAATATTTAATGTGTTACAGGAATTAATTGAGTGTTTCAGATAACCGTAACATTTACAGTAACCTACTGTCAGTATTCTGAATATATTTTAGCACTAACTAATATCTTGCAAGGCCTCACTTTGTTTTCCTTGGCTGCCAGGAAATATGGTAGCCGTGAGTTATGTAGAGTTGCACAGGTATGCAATGCATCCCCTGCCACTCCTACTGACACTATTACTCTTATTACATCTGCAAGTTATAGTGCTGGAACCATAGGAGCCACCTTTTCAAAATTATTGGCAATGCTCAAGTTAACACAATCACCTGTCACCCCCTGATACCTTACAGGGGCGGATCCAGACTTTTGCTATACCCCTGGCGATTTTAGGGGGGGCTATTTAGGCCCCGCCCCCTTTCTAATTTCTAAGGCTGCCGGCGGCTGCACAGTATGTGCAGGTCCGCTCGGCAGTGACAGTGTGCTGCCCCGCTGCTCTGATTGTGTTTAAAACTCAATCAGAGCAGCCGGGCAGTACACTGTCACTGCTGAACGGACCTGCACAGTATGCAGCCGCCGGCAGCAAGCCCCTGCTATGGGGGGGGGGGGCGATTGCCCCCCCCTGGATCCGCCACTGATACCTTAATAGCTTAGTGTCACCGTTATTCAACTGTAGTGAAAACATGTCAAACACATGCATTTGTTAGTAATGTTTGCAGCACACTTGGAGCTCCTCCTAGGCTTACACATATGGAGAGAATAGAATGCAATGCTTGTGTATGTTTTTTTACTAGCTTTACAAGCTGCTAGTAAAATGCACTTATTATAACGCTGCCCTGTTATAGCTCAGAGCTGCATAGGGATGAGTTGTTAAAAGCACGGGGGAGCTCACACTCCCCCTACCAAGTGTCGGTGCATAGCGATCGCCAAAAGCAATAAGGCAGCTGTACAGTCACATCAGCAACTACATTATTGGGTCTTTTCCGGGCCCTGGAGAGTTAAAAGCTTTGGGGACTGGAATGTGTACACCTGTGCAGAGAAGATTTACACTCCTACAAAGGAATGGTGTCCAGCCACTGCAGGAACGAATTAGGAAATCATACAGTGACATTGACAACCCCCTATTTAGTGGCTTGCCCTGGCACCAGTAAGACAAGTTTCTAGCAGCAGCACCAATATAGGGACTGGCAATGGCTAGGGCTGTTAGTATAAATAATGGTGACAGTATGACGCTGCTGGTGTAAGATGCTGTATTCTCGTTTATAGATGCCACGCTACCCAGTGGTTATTGCTTTGATATCTTCAGAAGGGAGATAGTGCCCTAAGTGTTACGATTACCAAAAATAACATTATTAATACTAAAGTAAAGGTGAACTTTCCCTTTATACACGCTATGCAGAGGGACTCTGATGTTACACTACATTAGTTCTGTGATCATGGGTGTTATTTACTTTTAGAATGTGTGTTGCACTCTTTATAGTTGTGAAGCTAATTTGTTTGTTGTAACCTAAGTGGTTGAACTATTTTGTACGATTTTCCTGTGACTGTTTTTTAGCAGGCTGTAATTCTTTTACTTCAGTATTGAATTATTTTTAGTTATAAGTTTATTGGTTGTCCCTTTAAATGTATACCTAATAATCTTCAGAGAATTCTATTGCCCAGGCAGATTTGTTTATTTTCTTTTACATTGGATACAACAGTACATCAGGTCTGTGCATTGAATTCAAGTGTATTTACACAACAGATCTGTTGTTATTAAGGACAAAAAATAACACATCAACCTGGACAATAAATCTCTCTGAAGCTGGAAATTCCCTTTAAATAATAATCAACAATTGATAAATACTTTTTAAATACACTTGTTTTAAGATCAGAACACGTTTGTTATCAATATTCATTACTTGCACGTCTTAGTATCCATATATTTTGAGACGGGTGGGGCTAGAACAACTTGTAGCCAATCAGGTCATCAGATTGTTCACAGCACCACATATAATTTCAATAGATGAATATGCTTATTTAGCAGGTGGGGGGGGGGGGGGGGGGTAGGACCTATCTACTTGTGTGATTATGTTAGAGAAGACAGTGCTGTATGAGGCACATGGGGTGTTGGAGGCTGTGTATGAGGCGCATGGGGTGTTGGAGACTGTGTATGAGGTGCATGGGGTGTTGGAGACTGTGTATGAGGCGCATGGGGTGTTGGAGACTGTGTATGAGGTGCATGGGGTGTTGGAGACTGTGTATGAGGCTCATGGGGTGTTGGAGACTGTGTATGAGGCGCATGGGGTGTTGGAGACTGTGTATGAGGCGCATGGGGTGTTGGAGACTGTGTATGAGGCGCATGGGGTGTTGGAGACTGTGTATGAGGCGCATGGGGTGTTGGAGACTGTGTATGAGGCTCATGGGGTGTTGGAGACTGTGTATGAGGCGCATGGGGTGTTGGAGACTGTGTATGAGGCGCATGGGGTGTTGGAGACTGTGTATGAGGCGCATGGGGTGTTGGAGACTGTGTATGAGGCGCATGGGGTGTTGGAGACTGTGTATGAGGCGCATGGGGCGTTGAAGACTGTATATTATGCTCATGGGGAAAGTTTTTCGGGAGTCCTGTTTTGAGAACAATTACATGTGATATATTCATTGTAAATATTCTTCCTCAGATAGCCACAGAGGAATCCACATTTTCTCCACCCCGAGTAGGAGAAAGTCGGAAACCCCTTAAACCAGCTCTGAAACGCAACCAGAGTAGCCTGACTGAACCATCACAAGGTATTTGAGATGTGCTCATGTAAAATATGTTTTCTAGCAGGGAAAGGACAGATAGTGGTACCTGTTCTCCTTTGTTTGTAGATGAATCTGATAACTCCGTAGCTGCCCTGAAAAGTATCTTCTGTGCCAAAGATTTCAATGAAGATATGGAGGTAAGGAGACACGTCACCTTTGTTGTATGTACGGTGTTATGTCTTCTCATAGTCACTCCGACCTGCTTCTGCCTCATTGATATTAATCACCTACTAACTATTCTTCTTCCCTGCCATTGTCACTCCATTGTTACTCACCATGCAGTCTTCCCATTTGTTTTCTATGTTGTTGCTAACATAAGTCTGCCAAGAATCCTGTGTCTCCCTCAAAGCCCAAACACATACGTCTGTGTGTAAAGGTAAGTGAGCAGCTAATCTCTTCTCTCTGCATTGTCCCGAAACCACTGCCATGACGGAATTGTCATATACATCCTGCTCTTGTTTATAGTCTGCATGCTCATATATTAACATGCACATGCTAATATAAGTCATCCACATGCTTCTTTATGACCTGAACTAATAACTAATGCATTGGCATAGGTATTTATAAAGTGTCCGTACTCAATGTGAAGTTAATGTGCTCAGAAAAAGAAGTACATCACACATTTGATTGGCTATGTACTGTATATATCAAGAAAACATTGGAATTGCTGTCTGGGGGTAACTATTTGAGAGTGCCGTCTCCTCCAGAAAAGAAACACATGAACTTATTTGAAAACACGGGTCTGATTCGTTAAAGCACACATACTGAGCGGAATGTGCGTCTGTTTTAAAATGCACATAAATCAGGTATACGTACGCCCAAATTCAACAGGGAGCGGATCTGAAGATACCTGTGGTGATCAATACGGGTGTAGGTCTGCTCTGCTCTACTACACAAGACACTGCAGATACATCCAATATATAGGTGGAATATAAAATCACGCAGAAAAAAAAACAAAAAAACTATTCAACTAATGTCACCTGTTAATAATAATATAGGCATTAAACTAGACCTGTAGCTGGAGCAAGATATACGGCTGATAAACAAGAACACGAGATGCCCAGAGCTTGAATCAGTCACTCCTGTGTGCGCTTAATACTGGCACACCCTTACTATACATTGACTATGTAGAGATGGAAAGAGATGGCACCAGGATGCACTATGGAAATAAGGCAAGCTGACAGAGCCAGTGTGATTTTCTGGCCAATGTTCTGCTGGGAAACTTTGGGTTCTGGAATTCATGCGGGTGTTACTTTGACACGTCCCAGCTCCCAAAACATTGTTGCAGACCAAGTACACCCCTTCATGGCAGCAGTATTCCCTGATGGCAATAACCTCTTACAGCAGGATAATGCTTCCTGCCACACTGAAAAAATTGTTCTGGAATGGTTTGAGGAACATGACAAAGAGTTGAAGGTGTCCAAATTCCCCAGATCTTAATCCGATTGAACATCTGTTTTTTTCCACATTTCAAATACGGGGACCTCAGAAGACATGCACACACACTGACTTTAAAATAATTTTAATTAAATATTAACTTATCATCTTTCCCCCTTCCAGGACTCTCCCACTCCCCCACTCTCTATTTCTTTTAACAACACTACCCTCGTTTCTGTCCCTCAAGTCCAATGCCTTGGGGTCATGCTTGATTCCTCCCTCTCCTTCAAATCTCACATTCTGTCCCTCTCAAAATCCTGCTACTTCCATCTTCAGGATATATCCAAGATACGCCCCTTTCTCACCACGAAAGCAACGAAAACCCTTGTTCACTCGCTTGTAATCTCTCATCTTGACTACTGTAACCTCCTTCTCTGTGGCCTACCTGATTCTCACCTTGACTTAAGTCTATCCTCAATGCTGCTGCCTGCCTCATTTTTCTCTCCAGATGCTCTATCTCTGTTGTCTCCCTCCAACAGTCGCTACATTGGCTCTCTGTGGCCTACAAAATTAAATTCTCCCCTCCCTACATCTGCAATCTTATCTCTACCTACACTCCTACAAGCCCCCTCCGCTCTGTGACCGCCGCCTCATTACTTCACTGATCACCTCTTCCCACTCCAAACTCCAGGACTTTGCCCGGGCTGCTCCCCAGCTGTGGAACGATCTTCCAAGTTCCATCTGTTTAGCATCTACTCTCAAAGGCTTCAAGCGTGTCTTTAAGACTCATTTCTTTATTCAAGTCTATCAGTCCTCCTAACTCCCTTGTCTCGGCTCTCTCCCCCAGTTAGTACCACCCTATTTGTGTCTCCCCCTTCCCATTAGGATGTAAGCTTTCAGGAGCAGGGCCCTCTTTTCTTGTGTGGTCCATCTACTATTCCATCACCTTCTGTACCTTTTGGCTTGCTTCCCTAGCCCTGTTTTCTTAAGCTTCAGCCTACTTCTCGCTGATTTCTACCATCACTTTCACTCATTGTCCCAGAAAAAATTTAATTTGCATCACCATAGATTGTAAGCTTGCGTGCAGGGCCTTCTCACCTCTTTGTCTTTTTACCCAGTTTGTTTACTGTGTTTGTCCCCAATTGTAAAGCGCTACAGAATATGTTGGCACTATATAAATAAATGATGATGATTACCATGTTACATGTGTGTGTGTGTGTGTGTATATTTCTGTTCTTCATATTTTGTTCTTTATGTATCATGTTGTGTCATGGGTCACTGTTTTCTGTATATGTCTTGGATGGCGCTGCAGATCCTTTGTGGCGCCTTACAAATTAAAGATAATAATAATAAATAAAACATCGCCATGTCAACTACTGTTTACTACTTGTACTCAACCCTGCCCTCTAGAGACATGAGGGTTGAATTACAGTTACAGAAAAGTAAATGCAGTAGCTTTTTACTGTGCATGTCTAATGCCACAAAGCACATTTTAACGGGCCCCTGTTGGACTGATATCCACTTTTAAATTGGGTTCATAGTTGTTTGTGTTCATGTTCACTCACACACTGAACTATGTTGTCTTTCAGGGGGAAGATATGGATGAGATAGAAACAATGACACAATCACAGGTTAGTTTGAACTGACAGGTGGCTCCTTTGAACCTGGTTTAGTAAGTTGCTTTATGTCTGCTCTTCAGTGGTGTCAGTAAGGAGAAAAAGGCCAGATTTGTGTTTCTGTGATACACTATTTCTAAGAACAAAGCTTAAAGGAAAACATTTCCTATTTAGCTGTAGGGTTTGTTGTCACTGTTATACATATTATTCAATAACATGTCTACTTTCCTGTGAGAACCTTTTAATTGATGCATTTTGACATCAGAAATTGCCATTATGTACGTCATAATGCACACCCTGCAGTATAATATAAGGATATTTGAATTCACAATTGCACTGCAGTGAAATGTAAGGATATTAAATGCAGGGAAGGTGGTGGGTTTATGGTGGACGGTATAATCTTTGAGTGAGCTACATTTCATGAAGGAAGACAACAAAGAAGTGCAGAAGCTATAGGTATTGTTCAAACACAGTGCAGTGTGAATAGCTAGACATAGTATGTTATCTTTGTCACTGTCTGGCATGGATCAAATAGGTCCTAAAATAAATACTAAATAGTCACAATATAAATAAACCCTTCCATTCAGAGTTCCATGGCCCCAAAATCCAGCATGTCTCTTCAATAGAAAGATTTACAGTCTTACCAGTAATGCATTTGTATCTGGCATGCAGTTTTATGATTAATAGCACAGCCTAAATAAAAGCCTAATTGCAATGTACAGTCAATAACTGTCATCTCTATGTCAGAAATACATTACACATTTTTAAACAAAATGTAGGTATTGGCAGATGCTCCTGTGACACTAATCTTGTGTCAATTTGCTGACAGTTGATAGTTTGATGTCACAGAAAGTTTCTAAGAAGCACAGTCAGCATGCTCCCACCAGTACATGATCTATTCCCTCTCATTAGTTACTCATGAAGTGTCATAACTACAGAGAAGGGCTATTGTCATGCAGACATGTATAAATATTATATAGAAGAAACAATACAGCTTAATCACAAAGTAAGTGTAACACATGTTAATTTATATCTGTAAAAAAAAGTATTATGGTGCTGTACCAATTAAATCTGAATGGCACTTACAAAAATCATTAAAAAATGTCTTTAGTCAGTTTAGAATTTTAAAGAAACATATATCACAAAAATGTAAATTTGTTAATTGAAAAGAAATGGATATGAGTTAGGGCAAGTAGCTCAACAGTCTACAACAGACTGAGATTTATCTGATACATGCAAGGAAGGCGCTTATCAGCCTTAGGCTGGAACTATATGTAGAGTCCTCCTGTAGAGTCCGACTGATGGTCGGCATTAGCCAGGTACTTGCTGAATACATGTATGGGGTGACAGAGGGCCTGATTCATTAAGGAAAGTAAGGCAAAAAAGGAGTAAGTTTTACCCTGGACAAACCATGTTACAATGTAAGGGGTGCAAATTAGTTCATCATTTTGCATATAAGTTAAATACTGGCTGTTTTTTCATGTAGCACACAGATACTTGGTAGTATTTTTACATTTGAATGTAAGGTTGATCTAGGACACATCCTAACCCAACTATAATTCTGTCCCCACATTTTAAATTCATCTCCCCTCCAATGCAATATGGTTTTGTCAATGTGCTCCTTTTTTTTTTTTGCTTTATTTAAAATAATGAATCGGGCCCAGAGCCTCCAGTCTTGCTAGAGTGGCGGACAGTGTTTGCAGTATCACTAGAAAGTGATCCCGTTTCCTTGGGTGTAGTCACACTGGCAGCAGGAGATGATGTTGTGTATAATTTCATATCTTCTCTTTTTTCCATTAGATTTTAGAGTGGGAAGAACTTCAACTGGATGAAACAATGAACTTCAATAACTGCAAGATTGACCCCGCTCCATTCCAGCTGGTGGAAAGAACTTCTCTACATAAAGTATATATATTAACTCTGCTTCCCTTTTTTTAAACTTATCCCAAAACAACCTACATCTGGGGGTTTGTACTGGGTATGTTTTGCTGCTTATCGTTACAAGACTCCTATTTCTATTAACTAAATCTTTGAAATAAGGCATCATGAGACTGCTGCAAAATATTTAGAGAGCACATTACCGTATCACTAAAGACAGTTACAGTAGTTGTTTTTTAGATTTTGCCTTAATTGAGCCATTGTACTTCTTGGAGGCAGATCAAGGATGAGTTCTTCCTATTGCCATACGCTTTATAATACACATTCTTGTACAGTACTTTTCTCTTTAGTTTTAACAGACATAGATCCTTCAAAAGTGATTGTGCAATGTTTCACTAGTAATGGTGGCCACACACAGACTGATCAACCCTAGAGCTGAACAACAGCATCATCTTTCTGTTATGAAAGACTTGGGGCTAGATTTACTAAGCTGCGGGTTCGAAAAAGTGGGGATGTTGCCTATAGCAAGCAATCAGATTCTAGCTTTCATTTATTTAGTACCTTCTACAAAATGACAGCTAGAATCTGATTGGTTGATTGGTTGCTATAAGCAACATCCCCACTTTTTCAAACCCACAGCTTAGTAATTCTAGCCCTTGGAAGTGGCCAAATTAGATGTGATCCAGCCGTTAATCTTTCTTGCCAAGTGAGGGCATCACTTCCACTTTAATTGTCCGCAGATGACCTTGGACACAGACTGGTAGGGGTCATCTTGTGATATGTTCGATAATGATGCATTGATTTCAAAAGGATCATGATCTGGCATATGGACCACACACACTGTGATATCATGCCAATTGCCTCTACACATTTGTTTATTCATATCCCTTACTTCATTAAACAATAATACGATGATTATTCTGAAAACAAAAATGAATGATGTTCTGCCTCTGGGCAGTACATAGTATAATAGGACTGATCCGCGTGACATACTGCCGTCCGGGTAAAAACAACTTCTTTTTTCATTCCCAGCAGCTGCCTTTTCACTGCAGCTTGTGTGTGTGTGTGGAGGGAATGGCAGCAAGCTTGCATTAGACTTACTATTTAACATCCTGCCCCTCTGTACACAGCCCACAGGAACTGCATAGCTAATTGTCTCCTGGAGAAATGCAAACCTGTCTACTTTTGAACTGGACATTTTCAGCTGACCTGTATAAATTCTGTTTGGAAACATAATTGACCGTGCCTCAGATCTCGCTTCCCTCTCTATTCACTACAATTCAGTTTGGTGTTACAGACTGCTGCAGTCTGTAAAATAATTAACCCTTTGTACTGCAGGCAGAGAAGCTGAAATGTCTTGTTCCAACCATAAGCAGCAAAAAATAATAAATCAATATGCAAATCATCTTTTTGTCAGCTGTGGAATATAGATGTAAAAGAAAATATTTGTAGAATTACCTGTTACCATCACAATTATATTTACCATATTTCCCTATTCTTAGGCACACACTGTTTTCTCCTTGCTGGGGATGGACCATGCATATGTAACTTCCATAGGGCGACTCATTGGAATGGTGACTTTGAGAGAGGTAAGTACTTCCCAGATGACAGGGGAGGGAGTAGCCATGCTGACAGCACGGCTTGCACTTTTATATGGTGAGTGGGTATTTACCTTGAAGTAGACCATAAAAAATTCTGTTTACTTATTTTTCCAGCTCCGTAAGGCTATAGAGGGCTCGGTGACAGCAAAGGGTGCAAAAGTGCGCCCTCCTTTGGCCAGTTTCAGAGACAGTTTCACAAGTAGTAGTGATGCAGAGACCACCAATGTCAACAAATTGTGGGAAAGAAGCCGACGGCACCTCCTGCCTCGTGAGTCCAGCCCATCTGATAGTGATGATAAGTGACCTTAATCTGAACTGATTCATCAGCCAACCTGCATTGGAGGATTCTGGGATTTGACAACAGTGCTTCCTTCTGTGTCAAACAGAAAATCTGAAACGCACAGCTGAGTATTTTAATCTGAGTCTTCCATTGCAACTCCAGGGTAGTAGCAGGAGTTGGGCCATTATGATGTGGCCATTATTGGCCTTTTCTACAGTAGTGGTCTGCAGCTTCTTAATGAAGTGGACCCTCCACCTGATGATCACAGGAATTGGGTGCAATCTGGATCAGGCAGGATAACACAGTGACTGGAACGGAACTGGACTGCAATAAATCTGTAGCCATACTTTTTAATTTCTGATTGCTACATGCTGGACATGAAGGGTTAACACTGCCACTAATTTTATGTATGTATTATATTAAAATAAATTAATGTTGTGCCGCGTGATGTCCTAAAACCTACAAACCATGTCTACAAAGACACAACTGTCTCACACTGCCCCAGTGATGTGCACTATTCTGACCTTTGTTATTGTGTCCAGATTACCAGGATCTCACTCTGGATGATAGGAGACCCGCTACCTCTTAGGGCAGAGACAGGATTTTTCATAGGTTGGGTAATTACCATGACACAGGAGCAGCTCTACACAGAGGCATAAGGTGGCCCTTGTCCTACACAGCTGGACTGGAGTAGGAGAACAGAAATTTACAGGGCACATGTTCTAGTTACAGTAGGGATTAAATGTTTTATTAATGATGATACATCTAAACCTGAATAAACTTGACAGCATTTAACTGTCTTTAAAACACTAAATGAGATTAGAGTACTGTTTGTGAAAATAATAGTACGAAAACTCTTTTTTTTCCGAGATCACATATTGGACACACACTTAAAGTAAATTCAAGTATGCTTGGGATACACAGTGCAGCAAAATACAGATACACACACAGAACAGTATTACACAGATGCACACTCACACAGTGCAACAATACACAGATTTACACATACACACTGTAGTAATAGACCAAGATATGCACAAACAGTGCAGTAAGACACAGATACACAGTGCAGTAATACACAGACATGCTCACAGTGCGGTAATACACACAGATACTCACACAGTGCACTAATTCACAGACATACACACAGTGCAGTACTACAAAGACATATGCACAGTGCACTAATACACAGAGATACTCACAGTGCACTGATACACAGACATACACACACAGTGCACTAATACACAGACATACACACAGTGCAGTAATACACAGACATGCACACAGTGCGGTAATACACACAGTGCAGTAATACACAGACATGCACACAGTGCGGTAATACACAGACATACGCACACAGTGCAGTAATACACAGACATGCACACAGTGCGGTAATACACAGACATACACACAGTGTGGTAATACACAGACATACACACAGTGCAGTAATACACAGACATGCACACAGTGCGGTAATACACAGACATGCACACAGTGCGGTAATACACAGAAATACACACAGTGCGGTAATACACAGACATACACACAGTGCGATAATACACAGACATACACACAGTGCGATAATACACAGACATACACACAGTGCAGTAATGCACAGACATACACACAGTGCTGTAATGCACAGACAAACACACAGTGCAGTAATACACAGACATACACACACAGTGCAGTAATACACAGACATGCTCACAGTGCACTAATACACAGACATACACACACAGTGCAGTAATACACAGACATACACACAGTGCACTAATACACAGACATACACACACAGTGCAGTAATACACAGACACACACACAGTGCAGTAATACACAGACATACACACAATGCAGTAATACACAGACATGTGCACACTGCAGTAATACACAGACATGTGCACACAGTGCAGTAATACACAGACATACGCACACAGTGCAGTAATACACAAATACAAGTATAGTAATGTACATAGACAGTGCACTGATACACAGATACATACATATTGTGCACTAATACCATCCTTTCTTTTTTTATAGTAATAACATTGAACATACTATGAATTACACTATGCCAAAAACACCAGTTTGAAATGCATGATCTACAATAAGTCCGCTACATACACTACTTAACTCGCTCACATTAAATTGTGTACAGCCTTTTCTACATTATCATTTAAGACATATTTCTAAACCCTGTGCATTGTACATTGTAACTTTCCAACTGTTTACATAAATACACTTCTAGCCATAAAGCCCAATTACCCACCATGGTGCCTATTTATCAAAGGGTGAAGAGCCCTATTACTGGTGAAAATAAGCTGGCAATAGGGCTTGATATCGCATTACCCTATCAATCAAAACGGTTTCCAGTGGGGAAGGCTTCCGCATGTTTATGCATGGTGGAACCTATTTCTCAAGTTTAGTGTACCGTTGCAATGCCTGTCCTGGCAGCGCCATTTCAGGATGCCAACACCAGAACAAAAGCATTAAAGCATGCTATATTCATGGAATGAAGCATTTTTAATGCAGTGCTGTTTAAAATATATTTATTTATTAAAATAAAAGAAAGTGTATTCATTTAAGATCTGTTATATCTACACTGTGAAATGAATGCCCTTTTACAGACCAGTAAACTTTCAGATTAAACTTGAGGTTATCGGTTCAATTACTACCATATGTAAATTACGTAGATACAACAAACAAAACTCAATGAGCAATATAACCTATATAATTTCTAGGTATCTGTAATTAAAGGGATGACTTGGTAACCCTGCTTACACTGTGTATTCTCCTTTCTATACGAATACCCATACATACACAATGGAAAATCCTACACTCTAAAAACTACCACCCACATGTAAGGGCTTATTACACTAACTTCACCACTTCATCCCACTCTCTAATAAAACTCTACCCCACTGAAGGGCTTTCCAACGACAGTAAACTTGCATTATTTCCCTAATACCCCAGTATTTTAAAGGAATAGTTATCAGTTCAATCCTGTCTTTCTCCTATGTAATAAAACACTGCCTGGCTAAGCTGTTTAACTCTGACCCCCTGATACAGACCTTCTGCTCTGCTCTATGTCAGTTGCCTTTTTCACTGGTTCCATCATAGCCTTCATGGGAAGCTTGTACATGGCATGCTTCTCCTATAAGTGATTGCTAACCAAATGCAGTGTGTACTACCCATTTGTTTAGGTTTCTTAACCAGTGCAATACATTACAGTAGTCGTAAAGTTGAGTTACTGAATTGGGGAAAAGGTACCACTACACTTCCTGCCCACCATTTATGATTAAAAAAACAAACCCACTATGAAGGAGTCATGACACCTACATATTTGAAAGGTATTAACTGCGTCAGAATGTGGGGAAATCTACCATTGGCTCTGGGCTGTTACTGGCTGAGCTGTGGACTCATTGTGCAAGATGTATGTATGCGTGAAAACTATTATCTAAAGCTTACCTGTGTATGTAAAGTGTTAAGAAATAGGATCTCTCCTGTTTGTCTGAACTGTCAGCTGTGCATTAATGCTCCAACCATGTGTAGGATCAATCCTACAGTTCATTGATTCAGGTGGTTGCTAGGTAATAGCAACAAGCTTCTCTTCGGTCTGGCAGCTGTGCTATTACTTACCGCACCCATGCAGCTAATTATCCTTCAATTTCTAATTAGTGCTGCAGCCCTTATAAACCTCTTCCTGGGAGCATACCAGTGCTGGTGATAGTTCCTGCTTGACCTAGTGTGCCTTGTATCCTGACCTGTTTTATTCACTGTATTTGACTTGGATTGTTAGGATTCTGCTGTCTTCTAGGCTCCTGTCTCTTGAGGAATAGTTATGAGTTTGAATTTGCTTTGTTAAATGGATTTGCTTTCATATATCTACCTGCTCTGACCCCTGACTTGTTTAAAGGATTCTGCTGTATTCTCTACTCTTGATCTCTGTCTGTCTGAGTTCTGCCAAATAGAATCTGGTTGTTCACTACCTGCTACCATGAGCTGTCTACGCCATCAAACAAGTGCCAGACTACTCTGCATTAACCTCTGCCTGTCCTCTGTCTGGCTCTGAGTTCAGTCAACAATATGCTGGTTGCTCACTACCTCCTACCGTGTTCAGTCTACTCCACTGGGCAAATGCTGGATCAACAACTGCTACTACGTGAGCTTAAGTCCTAGGGGCAACATAGTATTGTGGAATTTAATTAGTTCCTTGGAAAGGGGCTGTAAAATGTGAACATTTTGTGAAGAGGTTTTAGCAGTTGAGGATCTTGCGCTAATCTGCCCTTAATATTATCACCAGCCCAACAAAATATTTTGGACCCAACTAATGGAGAGTATTAAATCATCTCCTGCTCAGATTCTGGTCAGTCATATACAAACCTTGTCACAGGTAGTCCCAAGACCTATCCATGCGCATACCTGCGCAAGAGGATGCAGTTCACACTGCCTAAATCACCTCTCCCTCAGTGAAAGAACCTAAACTGAACTTTCCAGACAGGTTCTCTGGTGACTGGAAACTATTTCGGAATTTCAAAGAAAGTTGCAAGCTATACTTCAGACTCAGGCCAATCTCTTCTGGTACAGATAAACAGCGAGTGAGGCTTCGTGATATCCCTGTTCCAAAATGACCCACAGACTTGGGCCTTTCGGCTGGATGCTGACAGTCCTTCATTATTTTCCATGGATGCTTTCTTTAGTGCCCTGGGGCTCCTGAATGAGGACCCCGATAGGGTGACAACTGCAGAATCTCTTTTTTGTGCACAAAGACAAGGGTCCAAATCAGAAGAATACTGCTCTGAATTTCGTAGGTGGTCAGTGGACTCTGGATGGAATGACCCAACACCCGTAGCCAATTCAGAGTAGGACTTACTGACACCATTAAAGATGCTCAAGTGCAGTTTCCTGTTCCTGAATCTCTGGAATCTCTTAGGAGTCTGTCTATTGGAATAGACAGGAGACACTATGAATTCTGCAAGGAGAAAGTCAAAGAGACAATCCCGAACCCATGCAAACTGGTACCTACCACATGTTGTCAGAGAAAAGAATCAGGAGAAGGTCCCAAGTATTATGCCTTTACTGTAGCAGCGAGAGACATTCAGCACAAGAAATGCTTAAGAAATCGGGAAACCTCAGAGCCTGGGAGAGGATGGGGAGCTTTTCCTAGGCCAAAGTAACTTCTAACTCCCTGCAGATTGCTATGGAACTTTCCATTAAGACAGTTAATTAACTTATCACTGCGGACAGTGGAGCAGCAGGGAACTTTATTGACCAGGGAATCGCACAGAAATGTAAGATAACAACTATACCCCTGGAAACACCAGTATATATTTCAGGTTTGTCTGAAACCTTCCTCTCTGGGGAACCTATAAGGTTGAAAAACGTCCCTCTCACTTTACGGGTGGGATGCCTACATTCCGAAGTAACCTTCTATTTTGTCAGATCTCCTAATTATCTTGTTATATTCGATTCCCTTGGCTGTTTCTACATAATCTGCAGATTGACTAGTCACACAGACAAATATCTCGGGGTAAACCCTGTGCACAATCTTGTATCTCACTCACAGTGAAGTTGGCTTCATCTCCATCTAATTCTATCCCAGATGCATATATGGAATTTTCAGATGACTTCTGTAAAAAAAAAAAAAGTGGCACTGCCACCCCATAAGCCATACGACTGCACGATTGACCTCATACCAGGGGCTAAACTGGCCAACTGTTCAATCTGGCCTCACAGGAACGCAAGGCAGTAGAGGATTATGTTGCAGAAAATTTTGCCAAAGGCTTCATTAGACGCTCTAAGTGCTGGTATATTTATACTACCTAGTCAAATTGACCACTCTTCTGCAACCTTCATTTTTTCAAGAGCACGCTTAAAACCCATTGCTTTATTATAGCCTGTCCTACCCCAACCTGATACTACTCCCTCTACATACTTACCATGCCCACTCCTGTTCCACTAGCTCCTGTTGTCTCAACATTGCCCTCTCCCTCTAGACAGTAAGCTGTTTTGAGCAGGGCCCAGCCTACCATTTGTCTTAAGTCTGACCCTCCTTCTTCAACCTCATCTGTACTTGTTATCTTCTTGTCTGTGATTCTGTGTTGTATGATTTGTAACTCCAGAGTTTTGTGGTGCCTTTCAAAGAATCAATGTTGATGATTATTCAACTAAACAAACTAGTATTTCTATGCCAGGCGTCCAGTAGGTGTACAAATGAGTAAACATGCATCACACTATAGCATAGATATGCTGTTTGACAATGTTAGTAGTAAATGTGAAAATCGCATTGATCTGTTTGTACACAATATAAAGTAATGAAGTGTTATATACACAAGAGAGATTTGTGTCTTGGCAGTGTTAGTAACAAAGCCTTATTCTCCACATAAAATCCAATGAAATTCTTCTTTCCTGTAGTGGTTCAAAAGGAAATGACAAGTAAGAAATCCAAATAGATGGAGTGATACTTGATATGATATAGCTGCAGTGCTAATTAATTAAGATAGTTCTGTTTATGGTAATAACCATCATCATTGCGTATCTTTACACCAGCTCTCCAGTACCCTTAGAAGAAGCATATCTGGGGGGCACGTCCAAGTCTCATCAGGCTGCATCTCCAAAAATGCAAGTTCATTGGAACCCAAGTTTATTGCAATATATAGCAAGACCCTTTCCCGGGTATATTTGCGCTCTTTTCAAGGTCATAGTTTACCACTGAGTGTGAATAGGTAATGTTTGGATCCTTTGGTACACTGGGACCTAACCTACAGTCTCAGACACACCAGCAATAATCTGGCACAGGTTTTCATACATTTACGCAATGTAACTGAGCTTATTAATTAAAATAGAATGAATGTATAAACCCCTCTAATAACACATACATCCCTACACATTTTGTATGACATCAGTTATTAACTCTATCACCACAACATCATGCACCATGTTAAACACTAAGCCAGTGATAGGCATTCACCTGCGACCTATTGGGGTGTCCATCACTGCTTTTAGCCTTGCTATCTATAAAGGTTAATTACACCTAGATCTAAAAAAATTTGTTTGGGATTAAGTAAGATAAACTAAAATACAAAATCGTACCTCTGGTGATACCCTGATGTGGTGGTTCCCCAATGCTTCTAGTGGTTCAGCACACAGGATTCTCTCCTGCTAACACTGGCCTGATTCACATGTCTCTTGGTGCTTCAGTAATCACACTGTTCGTTTGAAGAAGGTGCAGGAGATGTTTTATTTTATCAAACTTAATTTCACCCAAATTAAACTTTTTAGGTAAGATTGACTAACATATTGTGTTATTTCCTTCACTCTCAGCAGTAGTAAACTTTACATACAATAATTAATCCACATATATTATTGGACACACATTGCCATATATTCCTCACACTCTACAGTAATAATCATTCACAAGGCACTATACACCTATAAATGACATTATGTACCTACCCTCTATAACATACCAATTTTCATTATCAGAAAGAGACGTGGCCCTACCGTAACAGACATAGTGTAGTCAATCAGCAATTTACTTGGTGGATTGGGGGCATGACTTAACTTGTCCCAATTTTCCATAAGTGTCAGGTATGCTGTGCTAGCACCCCCACACAAGCAGCTAAACCCACACATTACATAACGTCTCAGTGCCTTCAGTAATCCACTTGCACAAAACAGCATTCCACTATCTCCTAATTTTGCACTCTCAAGAGAAAGAGGCTCATGAGAGACTAAGCACTGAGGAAGGAGTCAGGCGTATTCACCCCTTACACAGAAAAAAGGAGCTACTATCCCTGAACGTATTCTCCCATTGGAAGTAACCTCCATCTGGATTTCCCACAGTAGCCCTCCTAGCCAGCCTGTAGGAGTTATGTCATCAGAGGCTCCCCCTATATCAAGGATAGACTGTAATGCTATATGTAATGAGATCCTTTAAGGACCTGGGGCCTGATTCATTAAGGATCTTAACTTAAGAAACTTCTTATTTCAGTTTTCTGGACAAAACCATGTTACAATGCAAGGGGTGCAAATTATCATTCTGTTTTGCACATAAGTTAAATACTGACTGTTTTTTTATGTATTTTATGTAGCACAAATATCAACTTCAGTGTACAAATAAGCTATCAAGTATTTGTGTGTTACATGAAAAAACAGTCAGTATTTAACTTATGTGACTGAAATAAGAAGTTTCTTAAGTTAAGATCCTTAATGAATCAGGCCCTAGATGTCAGAAAAGCTCCTTTATACGCTGCAAAATATACTGTCATGCAGAACATGTTTTTTGGAACAATGTGCCTTGTACATAACAAGCAGCACTGCCACATTCTGCACCTAGGTATTGCGAGCCGCGGCTCCCCGACAGGCCGCCGCGGCTCGCTTTCGGATCTCCCAGACGCCCCGGCCGTCTCCATGATGACCGGGGTGTTACTTCCGCCTCTGACGTCCCGGTTGCCTAGGCAACAACCGGGACGCTGTAATCCGGAGGCCGCAGCGCCCCGCCCAGCGGGCTGACACCCGGGCACATACCAGCAGGGAAAGGTAGGGCTATTTATGCCTATGGAGTAGACTCTGGTGAGAGTCTTTTTGATTTATATTTATTGGTGCTGTCTTGTGATTGCCAGTATTATCCATGGTGCAGAGACTATGCAGTGGGAGGGGTTTTATTACTATGACTCCTATTGGCTCTCCTTGCTATTTAAGGCAATGAGGACTTAGGGTCATTGCCAGTTATAGCTTCCTGTGTAGCTAGGCTCCTGTTCCTGTTTCCCTGCTCCTGTTCTGTATTCTAGTTTGGATTTCCCGTGTATGACCCCTGGCTTGTTTCTGGACCTCGTTGTATTGCCTGTGACCCCTGACCTCGGCTCGTTATCTGGTATTGCTGCCTGCTGCCGGCCCTTGACCTTTTGCTTGGATCTCACATTGCTGTGTCTACTTCGCTACCTCAGGGTTCTCCCCAGTCAGTGCACACTACACGACCCTCCGTTGTCTGTAGCCAAGTCTGCCCCCACCACTAGGGGCTCCAGCGAACACCAGACTTCGGAGTAGACTCCGGGTTTTGTCGTGCTGACTGAAGGAGTTCCTAACATAACTGGCCATAAAGACGATCCTACTCTCCTCTGATGGATCCCAGTCCGGCTCAAGTTCTAGCGGGACAGATCCAGGCCGTTTCACAGGTGGTTCAGGATCTTTCAATCAGGTTGTCTGCTCAAGAAGAAGCCGCCAAGGCCTCACAAGCTACTATGGCACCAGCCCTTGAGCCGAAGTTAAACCTTCCGTTTTTCGGGGAATAGAGCCTTGTTTCGGAATTTCAAGGAGAGTTGCAAGCTATATTTCCGTCTCAGACCCCACTCCACGGGTTCAGAGCCACAAAGGGTTGGTATAATCATCTCCTTACTTCAGGGTGACCCTCAGTCTTGGGCGTTCAGTTTGACCCCGGTTAATCCTGCTCTGCACTCCGTGGACGCCTTTTTCAATGCCCTTGGTCCCTTATATGATGATCCAGACAGAGTGGCCTCAGCCTAGTCACAGCTAAGAGCGCTGAAACAAGGGCGGCGAACAGCGGAGGAGTATTGTGCCGAGTTCCGACGTTGGTCGGTCGACAGTCAGGGGAATGACCCTGCACTACGGAGTCAGTTCCGGCTCGGGCTCTCGGAGCAGATAAAGGACTCCTTAGTCCAGTATCCTTCGTCCCCTTCTTTGGAGGCCTTAATGCAATTGGTTATTAAAATTGACCGCAGGATTAAGGAAAGAAAGTCGGAGAAGGAGGCTGCCTTGCCACCCTGGTCCTCTCCAGCCATCTACCCGGTTCCTCAGGATTTACCAGAGCCCATGCAGTTAGGGGCTTATCGCCTGTCCCCTGAGGAAAAGTCCAGGCGGCAGTCACAGGGGCTATGTCTCTACTGTGGTAATAAGGGCCACATCCTGCGTAACTGCCCTAACAAGGCGGGAAAAGACCAGGCCTAGGAGTAAAGGAAGAGGTACGCCTAGGTCTCCAAATGGTCTCTTCTAAGAATTCCATCCTAATTCCTGCTCGGAAAATGTATGGTAATAGATCCGTTTCCATCTCTGCTTTTCTAGACAGTGGTGCAGCTGGAAATTTTTTGGATGTAAACTTTGCCAAGACACTTGGTATTCCTTCCGTAAACTTGGACTCAGAAATCACGGTCTGCGGACTGGACGGTAGACCGTTAACTGACGGAAGGATTTCATGTCAAACTCCTCTGCATCTTACCGTGGGAGCTCTCCATTCTGAAGTTCTCTCATTCTTCTTGATTCCCTGTTCCTCCGTACCATTGATCCTAGGGCATCCCTGGCTCCAATTTCACAACCCTCACATCGATTGGAGCACGGGGGAAATCATACGATGGAGTAAGGCTTGTTCCTCAACTTGTCTAGTTCTTCCTCTTCGGGTTGTTCAGCCTTGTCCTGAATCTCTTCCTTTGCCTTTCCATGAGTTCCACGACGTGTTCTCTAAGAAGGAAGCAGACTCTCTACCAACACATCGTAGCTACGATTGCTCCATTGATTTGGTTCGGGATGCCAAGCTTCCTAAGGGAAGATTATATGCCCTGTCCATTCCTGAGACTAAGGCTATGGATGACTATGTGGAGGAAAACCTACGTAAAGGATTCATTCGACCATCTAAATCACCCGTAGGATCGGGTTTCTTCTTTGTGGCAAAGAAAGATGGGAGCCTCCGCCCGTGCATAGACTATCGGGGTCTAAATGGGATTACTGTAAAGAATACTTACCCGTTGCCACTTATCTCCGTGCTCTTTGATCAGCTCAAATTAGCCACAATCTTCTCCAAGATCGATCTGCGGGGGGCGTATAATCTGGTTCAGATCAAGAAGGGCGATGAGTGGAAGACGGCCTTCAACACCTATTCAGGCCATTATGAATATCGGGTCATGCCCTTCGGTCTATGTAACGCCCGGCGCTGTGTTCCAAGATTTTATCAACGATGTTCTACGAGAATTCCTGGGAAAATTTGTTGTGGTATATCTTGACGACATATTGATTTATTCCAAATCACTGGAGCAGCACCGTACTCATATCAGACAGGTCCTTTTTAAACTCCGCCAGCACTGCCTCTTCGCTAAACTAGAGAAATGCGAGTTTGAATTCACTCAGGTCACGTTCCTCGGATAAGTCATCTCTCCTTGTGGTTTCTCCATGGATCCCAGTAAAGTACAGGCCGTTCTCGATTGGATCCAGCCAAGCAATCTGAAAGCCATTCAGAGGTTTTTAGGATTCGCTAATTACTATAATCGATTCATCCGGTCATTCTCTGTATTAGTGGCTCCAATTACAGCTCTTACCCGAAAAGGGACCGATACCGTTAATTGGTCCTCTACTGCTTTAACATCTTTCCAGGAGTTAAAAGAGGCTTTCATCTATGCACCTGTCCTCCGACACCCCAATCCAGAGTTACCCTTTACTATCGAAGTGGACGCCTCTGACATCGGGGCCGGTGCCATCCTTTCTCAGAAGGATCTCAATGATCACTGCCTGCACCCCTGTGCATTTTTCTCCAGGAAATTTTCCTCCGCTGAGACCCACTACGACGTTGGGAATAGGGAGTTGCTGGCAATCAAGTGGGCATTTGAAGAGTGGCGCCACTGGCTAGAGGGAGCTAATCATGTTGTTACAGTATATACCGACCACAAAAATCTACAGTACAGGTACTCCTCACTTAACAACCTACCCATTTAATGACCGCTCGGAGTTACAACCAGGTTCTCCCTGGGTCCTCATTGTTATAATTGCTGCTGTTTGTAGAGCTTTACTGTACACATGTTTATTTTCTGTTATGCAGTGTTATGTAATGTAAAGCAAACTAACAAAATACAGTTTTCTTTAGTCTATTTCTTCATTCAGAATCAATAAAAATGATTACAATACATGTAGGTGCATATAACAGTACTGTACTCACTTAGCGACCAATTCGCTTAACGACCTAGTCGTAGGAACGGAACTCGGTCGTTAAGTGAGAAGTACCTGTATATTCAATCTGCCAAAATTGTGAACTCCATACAAGCCCGGTGGGTCCTCTTCTTCTCCCGTTTCAACTTTACCATTACCTTCCGGCCCGGATCCAAGAACATTAAGGCGGACGCCTTGTCTCGCAGTTTTATCGCCTCTCATCCTTCCCTCGCAGAAACCACTTTCATTATTCCGGCATCCAAAGTAGTCCTTGGCCTAACTCAGGATCTTGGCACAACCCTCCGTGGTCTCCAACAGTTGGCACCATCAGCTACTCCCAGGGGTAAATTATTCGTACCAGATTATCTGAGGAGGACCGTCCTCACCGAATGTCATGATAATAAAACCTCAGGTCATCCTGGAGTATCCAAGACATTGGAACTTCTGTCTCGTTCCGTCTGGTGGCCTTCCTTGTCAGCAGATACCAAAGAGTTTGTGTTATCCTGTGAAACCTGTGCCAGGAATAAGTCTTCTCGCAAACTTCCTGCAGGGCCTCTTATGCCACTGTCCGTTCCAGCGAGACCCTGGACCCACATATCGATGGACTTCATCGTGGAATTACCGCGCTCATCCAGCTTTAACACCATCTGGGTGATAGTAGACAGATTTAGTAAGATGGCACATTTTATCCCTCTTGTAGGATTGCCATGTGCTAAAACCTTGGCATCTCTATTCATTCAGCACGTTTTCAAGCTCCATGGACTTCCTGTTAACATTGTCTCTGACCGCGGCTCCCAATTTGTAGCCACATTCTGGAGAGCATTCTGTGCCCAATTAGGAATCAAACTCTGTCTATCATCAGGGTATCACCCACAGTCCAACGGACAAATGGAGAGGGTTAATCAATCCCTTGAGCAATTTCTCCGTTTATATGTAACTAAATGCCATAGTGATTGGACTGCTCTGCTTCCATGGGCAGAGTTCGCCTACAACAACTCGTGCCATTCGTCTACTCTGTTATCGCCATTCTTCTGTAACCTCAGATTCCATCCTCGGTCCAACTCGCTGGAAGTCTCGAATCAAGCTAAATCTAGTTCTTCAATTTCTTATCTGGGCCGGATATGGAGAAAGGTTCACTTTGCCCTCAAACAAGCTTCGTTTAAGTCTAAGCATTATGCTGATCAGCATCGTGGACCATGTCCTTTCAAGGTCGGGGACAAGGTGTGGCTGTCTACCCGCAACATTAAACTTAAGCAACCTTGTAGGAAGTTAGGTCCTAGGTTTATTGGACCCTTCTCCATTATTAAACAGATTAATCCAGTGGCTTTCAAGTTGAAACTTCCTCATTCACTCAAGATTCCTAACACATTCCATTGTTCCTTGTTGAAAGCAGTCACATGGTCACATAAATTCAGACCACGTCAATTGCACAGACCTCGTCCTGTCTCAGTCAGAGGACACCAAGAGTTTATTGTTGAAAAGATCCTAGACTCCAAAAAGGTGCAAAGTCAAATCCACTTTTTGATCCACTGGAAGGGCTACGGCCCGGAAGAACGGTCTTGGGTGCCGCAGAAGCATCTACATGCTAACCAAATCATTAAGGACTTCTTCAAAAAGTATCCTGGGAAACCTGGAAGTCGGGGTGCATTGACCCCTCCTCAAGGGGGGGTACTGTTACGAGCCGCGGCTCCCCGACGGGCCGCCGCGGCTCGCTTCCGGAGCTCCCAGACGCCCCGGCCGTCTCCATGACGACCGGGGTGTCACTTCCACCTCTGACGTCCCGGTTGCCTAGGCAACAACCGGGATGCTGTAATCCGGAGGCCGCAGCGCCCGGCCAGTGGGCTGACACCCGGGCACATACCAGCAGGGAAAGGTAGGGCTATTTATGCCTATGGAGTAGACTCTGGTGAGAGTCTTTTTGATTTATATTTATTGGTGCTGTCTTGTGATTGCCAGTATTGTCCACGGTGCAGAGACTATGCAGTGGGAGGGGTTTTATTACTATGACTCCTATTGGCTCTCCTTGCTATTTAAGGCAATGAGGACTTAGCCTCATTGCCAGTTATAGCTTCCTGTGTAGCTAGGCTCCTGTTCCTGTTTCCCTGCTCCTGTTCTGTATTCTAGTTTGGATTTCCCGTGTATGACCCCTGGCTTGTTTCTGGACCTCGTTGTATTGCCTGTGACCCCTGACCTCGGCTCGTTATCTGGTATTGCTGCCTGCTGCCGGCCCTTGACCTTTTGCTTGGATCTCACATTGCTGTGTCTACTTCGCTACCTCAGGGGTCTCCCCAGTCAGTGCACACTACACGACCCTCCATTGTCTGCAGCCAAGTCTGTCCCCACCACTAGGGGCTCCAGCGAAAACCAGACTTCGGAGTAGACTCCGGGTTTTGTCGTGCTGACTGAAGGAGTTCCTAACACTAGGATTGAGGGTTTAGCAAGAAATGCTCTTGTTGGAAAGAGTGGAAATATAACACCCAGCATACTACTAATACTACCACCTATTTTCTTTAATTGAAAGTCTTTAAATTTGTTTCTGAAAATACTGCTCAAAGTAACCTAATTTATATGTTAAATGATTCATTAGTGAATGGAAATCAGGACCGTATTATGTATATGTGTCACAATGTATTTATTACATGTTTCAATGTGCTTCTTACATTGGATATGTGCCTAGAAATGCGCTCTGCCATATTAAGTGCTCCTGGAAGGGGTACAGTGGGATACAGCCGTGTGCTTTATATGATCTCAGAGTTCCTTAATCTCTGATAATATAAATGATTCTAGATAACAACTGTAGAGCAATCCTGTTATAGCGTGTTGTTGTAAAATATATTAAAAGATGTGAACTTGCTCATGTAAACACAAGGGCAATATTTAAGGTGCATTGATTTGGGTCTCGGCACCTTATTGTATTCTGCCTTCCAACTTGTCCAACATGTGCTCAGTTTTGACGTAGACCAGTGTAATAGGATGGACTTACTCTGCCACCCCTGGTTTTCCAGTTTATAGGGTTTGGCTAGCGCCAGGAACTTACTATTACTGACCACTCCTACTGGCATCTCTTGGCCAACAGGAGTCAACTGTGAACAGATTGTGTGCCCCCAGCTGCCACTATCAGATTGCTTTGCCAGCACATGGAACTACTTCTCTTTCTGGGTGGCAGCACTTCTGCAGCACTGCTTTGCTGGTTACAGTGGCACAGTGGTTAGCATTGCTGTCTCACAGGGTTGATGCCATGGGTTCCATTCTGACCTGGGCACTATCTGTGCAGAGATAGTATGTTATCCTCATGCTTGCATAGCTTTCCTCCCAAAGGGCCTGATTCATTAAGGAATTTAGGCAAGAATTTGAGTAAGTTTTCTGGACAAAACCATGTTGCAATGCAACGGTTGTAAATAAGTTTATTATTTTGCACATATGTTAAATACTGGCAGTTTTTCATGTAGCACACAACTGCCAACTTAATAAGCTATCATGTATTTGTGTGCTACATGAAAAAACAGCCATTATTTTCCTTATGTGCAAAATAATAAACTAATTTGCACCCCTTGCATTGCAACATGGTTTTGTCCAGAAAACTTAAGTAAGAAAACTTACTCAATTTCTCTCCTAAGTTCCTTAATGAATAAGGCCCAAAGTCCAAAAACAAACTGGTAGGTTAATTGACTTTTGTCAAAATGGACCCTAGTGTGTTTGGTAGGGAATTTAGCTTTGATAGTTCTAAAGGGACAACTACTGATGTGAATTACAACATATTTTTTGTACAGAGCTGCGTAATATGATTGGCACTATATAAATTGATGGTAGTAGTGTAGGGAGTAGAGGACTCTTTAATATGTAGAATGCGTAGGGATGTGTGTTTGTGTATGTTTTTTTGGTAGGAAATTTACACTGTAAGCTCCAATTGGGTAGGGACTGACGTGAATCATAGTGGTGTTATACAAATAAATAACAATAAAAATAATAATGTTAGAATAATAATCTTAGTATTCTTGTTCCCCATATTGCTTACTTTGTATCATACATGCTGGGTAACTGGCTGGGCTAAGCACATCAGGGGGGTGGATTAGAGTGTTAGCTCTTATCTTTAGGTCACAAGAATTACGAGATAGCTATTAAAATAATTGTTACACTCAAGCCAACATTTAAAGCTAATGAATATATTATATACACATAGCTTTTCAGCCTATATTTCACACAACATGCTGGCAATAAGTAAACCAGCCCCCCATACTTTTAACCAATATAGGCCAGTCCAGTTGGCTTGGCACATGCCTTTAACTTTACTTTGTTTTCAAGGTAATACTGTGACCTGCCAGGACCGGAGGGGATGTGCCCCCTCTCTTTCCTGGCTGGGCTGAGAGATTTAATCTTCAAATCTCCCACCCTCACTAAATTGCAGGAATTCTATCCTGGGTTCTAGTACCAATCAGATCTTCTGAATGGACATAACAGCAGGAGATGAGTGTGCTGATCGTGTGGGAAGCAGTGACCTGTCCACTTGTTTGATAATGTCAGTAAGGACATGGCTGTGTGTGACAGGGCAAGTGACATGATGTGTGGTGTGGAATAAAGGCTAACGGGAAGCCATAGACAGAGATAGATGAGTGTGTCCTTCCTAATATTGAATATTTTTTAGACTGTTCCACAGAAACAGGACAAAACTTTGTAGATATCTGACTACTTTGGATAGGGCTATCCAATATACTGTATGTATGCGTATTGGATGACTATGTCACTATAAGAAAGCATTCATTGGTTAATCCATTCATACAGTTTAGTATCCATATAATTATTATTGCCTATTGTGTATGTTGCTATGCAATTAGACAGTTTAATCCTGCATTTTTATTGACATTCAGTAAGTTATTGACAGCTGACATGTTGCACCCTGCCATGTAGTCAGGGAAATATGTTCAGTGTTATGGTGCAGCATACAAATTGGGTCAATATATTTTCATGTATTCCTAGGGCTATAGTCAGTGTTAGTGGGAAAAAAAAAAGATTATCCTAGAAAAAAAAAACAATATCCTAAAAAAAAGACCATAATATGTGAAAAATACCACATTGTTTTCAGTTTTCAAACGTGTAAATATAGTTGGTTTTTTTTTTTCCACTCTGCTAGTAGCCAAGAAGTTCACTGTCATTAAAAATTCAAGAGAGAAACCAGACAAATATGTAAAATGTAAAAGTTATTATATAGTAAAAATATATAACAGCGCTTTCAATCATATGTCTCAGGAGCACAACAGAACATCACTTGTATAACTATTTTTTAGCGATTTTATGACATATTTGGTAATATGGTTATTAATCTCACAGTTACTATTTTTATGTACGTTATTTTCTTCTCCATTCAGAGAATCTGGCCCACAGTGTGCTAGAATGATTCTAGAGTGATCCACTTTTATAATGCTTCACATCTTGGCAGGTATGCTGTGTATGTGTGGGAGTAGAGTACATATTATGTAAGGATATATTATTTGTTTCATGTCGTGCTGTGCATTTATAAATACTGTATAACAACTCTGTTCAATATTTTCACTTGTATGTTCCATGGGCCAGGTGCTCAGGGATTCACGTCATATAACTGAAGCCTGTGGAGGAGGTTAAAGTCCACAAACAATTTGGAAGGTCTCCTCCTCTTTTATAGGGAACTGTCCATTATCTGATGTTTGAGCTAGTTAGCAGATCTTATGTCAGAGCACTGTGATGCTCAGAGATCTATCAGCACCTTATGTAAGACATCCATGGTGCAATTATTGAGAAATAATAAAAATGGAGATGTCTTGACATTGCAAAACGCATAGCAACCACCACCTTAGCAACCATCTTCATATCTAAGAAAATCATAGCTGTCTGTTTATTCTGATCATTTTCTATGATGTATGACTATTTATCTAAGACTAAAAAGTGAGTAATATAGATTATACGGAAAAGTGACAGAAACACTGTATTGCACTAGCAACCCTAAAAAGGTACATACTAATGTTATTGCTTTTCTATTAGATTGCCTATTAGACTGTATAGTACATGTTTTCTAGTGGTATATTTTTAGAATCACCAAGTGAACATTTTCTAAGTAATATCAGTTACGAAGGATGGTTTTCTTTCACGGCAAAAGAACCTAAGAAACTGCTGTATTCCCCAAACTTAAAGATTTCCACCTTAAATACCCCTTGTACTAATTCACCTTCCCACCCAACAATATTATATTGGCGGGGATCACTCCCCTCAGACCCCACCAATCACATTCATTAGCAGGGGTTTGGCACACCCATATAACTGGAACCTCTGCCAATCACATTCAACGCGGCTGAAGTCTCTCCAAAGCAGGGGAGATCTTACAGAGCAGCTGGACAGTTTTCCATCTGAGCCTGCTGCGGCAATAGTATTGGGAAGGGAAGGGATCTATTACGCAGGTTACGTAAGGAGGAAAACCTCTTTGAAGATTGATATTCATACTATTCATTTTTAATCATTCAACTTTATTTTCCAACATTAAAATCATGAAAAACACATGACACACTGCATAAAAATAAACAGGACAACAATTTACAACAATACCAAGACACTTTATTTAATTGAAATAAAACACGAGCACAAAAACATAGAATAATTAGAAACAGTTGACATGGTCCTAGCTTGATCTGAGTTAAGTAAGTCGTGCAATATCTAGGTGATGTTATTAGTATTATTATTATCTTTTATTTAAAAGATACCACAAAAGGTCCACAGCACCGTACATGACATAAACAGTAGTACACAACAAACAGACAGCAATGATCCATAACACATTACACAATACATGAAAAACAGAATACAAAGTCCAAACCTACTGATTAAACAAAAAATACATAGATAACATGGTAATGCAGATGAAATTACAGGACAGGGAGTGAGAGTGATGCAATATCCAGTGTAAAGTTGGCTTGAGCTCATGAAAACAGGGTTAGGGAAGCAGGCCAAGAGGACAGAAGGTGATCAAATAGTAGAAGGAGAACAACGAGGAAACAAGGCTATACTGAGAACCTACATCCTTAAGGGAAGGGGAATGTGTTAGGAATTAGAATGAGGGCTGCTAGGCTGAATAAAGAAATTAGTTTTAAGGGACTAATCTATCAGGGTGTAGGAGATTGTTCTACAGGTGGGGAGCATCCTGGAGTGGAAACAGGTAATCAATGATGTAGTGAGGTGGGGGTCATTGGCAGAGCTGAGGGAGTGGCAATGAATGTGGGTAGAGAGGAGGTTGGAGATGTAGGGTGGGGGGGTTGGTTGAGGGCTTTGTAGTTGAGGATGAGGAGTTTAAATTTAAGTCTGTATGCTATGGAGAATTGATATATTGACTGGCAGAGAGGGAAGGCAAAGTCAGGGTGGCAGTAAAAAAAAATAAAGTGGGCAGCAGAATTGAAGATAGTCTTAAGCAGGGCAAGGCAGGAGTCAGGTAGGCCAGAGAGAAGACGGTCACAGAGCTCAAAGCAAGATATTTCAATGAGCGTTTTGGCGGCTTCAATGGTGAGAAAGGGTCGGATCTTGATAATATTCTGGATGTGGAGGTAGCAGGATTTGGAGAAAGGCTGTGAGGAATGTGAGGTTTGAAAGAGACGGATGAATTGAGGATGATCCCTAGACATTGGACTTGAGGGACAGAAAAGAGGATAGTGTTATACACAGAAGAGAAAGGTGAGGGGGGGGGGGGGGGTGAGGGTTTATTATTGAGTTTAAGAAAGCGCTGGGACATCCAAGATGAGGTGGTCAATAGACAGCATGAGATAGGAGACATAAGTGAAGTGGAGAGATCAGAGGAGGAAAGATAGATTTGGGTGTCATTAGCATACATGTGACACTGGAGGTCAAAGGAGCTGATTAGATCACCAAGGCAGGAGGTGTAGAGGAGAAGAGCAGGGGTCCAAGAATGGATCCATCAGGAACTCCAAAAGGTAAGGGAAGAGGGGTGAAGGTGGGGATGTATTTAGCAAAGAGAAAGCGTTAGTGACCATAAAGAGGGCAATTTCAGTGTAGCTGATTGAGTGAAATCCAGATTGGAGTGGATCAAGGAGGTAGTAAAATGAGAGAAAGCAGGTGAGATGGTTGTAGACAACCAATTCAATAAGTTTGGAGGCAAATGGAAGGAAGCAGATAGAGCGGTAATTAGAGAGAGAGGCAAGGTCAAGGGATTTTTTTTTATTTGAGTAAGGTGGAGATAAGAGCAAGTTTAAAGGAGCAGATTATGGTACCAAGGAAAAGGGATAGGTTGTGCAGCTGGGCAAGGTTGGAGCAGGCCTTGAGAGATAGGGAGCAGAAGATGTCAGAGGGGATGGGGTCAAGTGGGCAGATCACTTCCACACTACAGGAGCATTTCTGAAGATAGTGAGTAAGTTTGTAATGCCAAGGTTGATAGCAACAGGAGAGGCAACATACAATGGTAAGGGTATGATTATAAAAAGAGAAAACTTGATCGGGGCAAGAAAGTGAGGTGCTGAGGGAGAGGAGTGAGACCAGAGATGATGAGAATGTGGTAGGATCAATGGTGTCCAGGTTATGGCGGGTGAGAATAACTTTAGGGGGTGGGTGAAGTAAGAGGGGTGGGAAGAATTGTTGAATTTGGAGACAGTACAGAGGTGGGAAAAGACCAGTTCAAGGGAATGTCCACTGTGGTGGGAGGTAGAAGAGGTCCATTGAGAGAGAAGTTGGAAGCAGTAGGGTCTGAGGGATTGTCTATAGGGATATTAAAGTCCTCAAGATGAGGGAGAGAAGGTCAGAGGACAGAAAGTGAGGGAGCCAGGTGGTGAAGTGATCAAGTAATTGAGAGCCCAGGAGGAGGGAAGATAATGGCTACATAGAGTGGGCTGGGTGGAAGAGGTGAATGGAGTGTAACTCGAAGTTGGAGAAAGAGAAGGAAAGGGTGATAACCTGGAAAGAACAGCACGGGGAAAGTAGAATTTCAATGGCACCACCGTGCAGCCCCCAGTTCTGGGTGTGTGGGAGAAGGACAAGAAACTGAAGAGAGAGCAGCGGGAGAGGTGGCGTAATCAGGGGATAACCAAGTCTCAATGATGCCATGTAGACTAAAGGAGCTATAGACAGAGATCGTGGATAGAGGCTAATTTGTTACAGATTGACCTGGCTTTCCAGAGACCACAGGATAAAGGAAGAGAGGGAAGAGAAGAAATGTTGATGAGGTAATTGGTGTTACTACACTGCAAGGGTGGCAGGATTTTAAGCAAGGGTATGACAGGGAGAGAGGGTTCGAATGGGGTGAGAAACATAATTAGTAGGGAACACCTCAGTGGACATGAAACAAGAGAAAGGGGACAGCAGGTGTTCGTGAAGTGGAGATGGGGCACATTTGGGGCGACATGGATAGGAAAGGCAGGAGAAAAGAGGTCTGAGGAGGAGATTTTGGGAGGGATAAGGGAAAGATGATAGGTTGGAATAAAAGGAAGCAGGGAGAAGAGCAGTGAGGGGGATTAAAGGGAGAAGGGGTGAGGGGGGACAGGGGGAGAGAGGGGGCTGTAAATCAGAGCAGGAGTGGAGAAGAGGAGAAGGATAGGCAGGACAAAGGGAAGGGAGAGGGGGTGGGGCACAGGGGAGAACAAAGGAAGGACTTGAAAAGGGATGAGGACAGAAGGGAGAGAGGAGCAAATCATGATAAGCCTAGAGATAAGTGTGAGATAGAGAATTTAAAGTATGACAGAAAGAAGGACATTGAGAGATCAGCTGTAAGGAGAGGTGATGGAGAAAGAGGAGAAAAATAGTTGAGGGAGAGAATGGAGAGGTAGCAGGAGAGAAAAGTGGTGGAAAAGAAGTAACATGATCAAAGAAATGGAAAGTAGTAGTAGTGATGAGGGATGGTTGAGTAAAACAGTTAGGCTTGACAGTGACATTAGCCTGGAGTGGAGAGAGCCATTGTGAGATAAGGCATACTAGGAAGGGCAGTGAGGTATTTGTGTATGATCACTGGGCTAAGGGAAGCTGGAGAGCCAGTTAGAGAGTCAAGGTAAGTACAGCAGCAAGTGTGGTATATAGTTGGGAATATAAGTGACACCAAATATAAAAACAAATATATAAATAAATAATAATATCACTACAGTAATCGCAACTTACACCTCACAATTGGATCCCACATTCTTTTTCAACATGGTACTGCTGTCTAGTAGTTTTGTTTCAGTGTCTACACTGAGGAGCTTCCTTTGGGCTATGGAATGGGTACAGGAACAATTTATGTATATATTTCAATGTTTTGGATCCCAACAGGAATTCTCAGGAGTGTTTTTTTTCACTTTCTTCATGTATACATATAACCAAAACTGAGTTTGCAATCTTTCTACTACCCATTGTCACATCCTGTCCTCCTATTCCAATCAAAGTTGATATCGTGATCTCTCCCCTGTTGCTCATGCACACTGCCTAGGGGGTCATTATTGACTATGCCCACAAGTTCATTCCCCACTTCAAGTCCCTCTCACAAACCGGACGGCTTCACCCTTGCAATATTTCCAAGGTTCAATCTTTACTCTCCCTGAATGTCACCAAGACCATTGTCCGCGCTCTTGTCATTTCCTGCCTTGATTGTTGCAATCTTCTACTCACTGGCCTTCCTGAGTGGCGTCAGTCCCCCCTGCAGTCTGTCCTGAATTCAGCGTCATGCCTAATATTCCTCTTCCACTTCTGTTGTGCCTCTATGCAAAGCCCTGCAATCCAGAATGCAATTCAAGCTGCTTTTCCTCAACTATGAACCCCTCTTTAACGCCATCCTATCCTACTGTTCTAAGCTTTTCAAAAAATACTCCCCTACACCAGGGTTTCCCAAACCCAGTCCTCAGGGCTCCCTAACAGTGCAGGTTTTCCGGATCACATGTAGATCTGTTACAATGTGTCAGTCAGTAATGAATACACCTGTGCTCCAACAAGGAGATATGGAAAACCTGCACTGTTAGGGAGCCCTGAGGACTGGGTTTTGGAAACCCTGCCCCTACACGTTCACTCTATTCAGCCAATAACCTTTGCCTGTACTTTTCTACTTTTATAAATCAATGAGGAGGATACATATTAAATCTCTCAATGGATTTGCAGGCTTTAGTAAATCAGGAAAATACTGTACTCTAGCCTGTGATGCTAAATAATTTAAATTTATCTTTGTATACAGATCACTTGTAAAATTTAATTCTGTCTTTGTGTTTTGACAGTAGGAAATAATATTCTGATGATTATGGGTATTGAACAAAAAGAGCGTATGGAATTTGAGTTGGAAAATGCTGAAAAATGTTAAGTTTGACTGTGGAGGATGAAAACAACTTTGTTGAATAGTGTAATAGTCATCTAGTTGAGCGTTCTATTCTTATCTTATGAGCTAAAATAGAAAAAAATGTGGCCAATTACAAAACTAATGAGATACTAGCTGTGCAACTCAGAGCTCCATGGAGATGGCTTTCTATATAGCTGCAAAAGAGCTTAAAATAACAATAACACAGAATAAAAAGGCTGTATGCATAGAGATATAGTACATGCCTCCTAACATGAGCTAATTTACCCTAGAAACAAGGGTTTGCTTCCCTTTACCCACTTACTTTGTAACTGCAACATCCTGGATGAATTAAATAATTGATGTCAAAGATGTATTTTTAAACACTTTTACACAATTTATATATACAAAATCATAAGGCACATCACTGATAACATCGGCTATAAAAAAGAACGAACTTCATTAGCTGCCTGCTGATTGTTAACAGTTAATAGTGTCCATTATGAAAGTCTGTGAAGCATATAGAACTCTGGGAAATATGTAGCACCAGGAAGAAATGTAATGTGTAGTAATAAAGTAATAGCCATACACAGCCCGCACAACAAAGACATTTATATAACTTTTATCGTTTAACCATCAACCACAAATGGTATCTAACAGCCTTTATGCTCATAAACAAGTTTTATCATATTTAATGATTTCCCCAACCATTTTAGAAGTTGTTTTTAATTTAAATCCAGCTTATTGCAATTGGGAAGCATTAGTGGCCTTTAATTCATGAGAAATTGTTCACATTAGATTTCAGGTGACATGGGGAGGGGGTGCATTTTCATGTGACAACCCTGCTACAGTTTACAAACATATTCAAAAGACCATTACGAAAAAGGTGTTATTGATAACTAGATTGTATGCTTACTAAGCAGGGCCCTCTTACCTCTCAGTCTGTATGTATTACCCAGTATTGTTTTATTGCCGTTTGTTCCCAATTGTAAAGCGCTAATGCATTTCCTGGCGCTATATAAATAAATGATGATGATTGATAACTAGCAGCGTCACACAGCATTGCAGGGGTCCAATTGGTAATGTGTAGCAGTTTTTATATATTGAAAAACTATTTGGTAAATCGGTCAAAAATGTTACTTAGAAAATAAGATTTGTTGCTTTGTCGCATTATCGTTGTGTTGTCACGAGGTATCCTTCCAGCGTTCAAACAATTGTTTACAACCAAAAAATGATGTTTTTAATATTTGTTGCTCTGTCGCTTTGTAGCGTTGTCACTATGTATTCGAATAGGTTACTTTTTCAATACTAAATAACTGTCAGATTTGGCAGCTTCACATTGAGGGCTGTGGATGAAATTTGCCAACAAACAAACAAACTTCTTTTGTGTATGTTTATATATATATATATATATATATATATATATATATATATATATATATATATAAAATGATTTTTGAAGGGACACAGATACTTTTTCTATTATAAACTAATCATTGCTGAAGCACTTTGTGACGTGTTCAAGAGGCCTTCCCAGTTAATGGATAGGCTGTTTTCTGATGTATATTGCTTTATCCAACTACATGACAGCCATGAAATTGTATAGGTGACAGGTGCACTATAACATTGCTGGAGATCTGTTCAAATTTTTTAAACCACAGGCAGCCTGAACAATATTCATATTTTTGCATACGTCAATAATATATGTAGTACAGACTGTGAAATTCAAACAGTACATTTTCTGAAAGAAACATCCTATGGATTTCAAAACTAGTAGCCATGTTTCTGTAGTATATGCTATTTTCCTGCATTTCTTGTAAAACGGTAAAAATGACAAATACCATTGTTTTTCCACATGCAGGCATGATGGAAGACACAAAATACCAACCAGTAATAAAAATAATACATTTTATAGTGTGTAGAGTTCATAAATACAACATACCTAGCATTAAACACACGTACACTCTCAAAAATACAGCCAAATCCACAGGCATGCAATATCGTAAAAATATTACATTTACACTAATCAACAATTCCGTCCGTTAAAATTTCCGCACTTTTTTTTACATTATTATTACATTAGTATTATAGCCGTAAAATTAGTCTGTGTCTTTTTACATTTATATTATACCAAATATGGGTATTTTTTAGGTTTTGTCTCACATCATGATTTTCCACGTCAACAGGGAGTAGAATCACCTCCATTTGGGTGACATGATTACAGCATTTGACTGTCTCTGGGAGTGATCACCCTGGGGCTAGGAGTGGAAAGTGTCATGATCAGGGAAAAAGGTAGTTGCATACAAGATGCATTTCCTATATTTGTGGTTACCTGGAAGCAATAACGAGCAGATGTTAGAGATAAAACCATGGCAGTGAAAGAGTTAAGAGACAGATAATCTATAAAAGCTCAGTTGCTTTCACTCGGTTGAATTCACAGATAGTAAAGCTTTAACTGAGGTTGACAAAGGGATAATACATCTCTATACTGAAAAAGCAAAATCTATGCCAACTATTTTATTTTACAAATTGGTGACAAAGCATAGATGCAGCTTATCAAGACAAACTATTTTCATCAATGGTCCACTATCCATTTAGTACATAATTTCTGCAACTGTGTGCATAGATTTTGTGTCATCAGTACAGATCAATAAAACCTTGTGTAATGATTATGTACTGGTTGTAACTTAGGAGATGGACCCCAGTGGCTGGTGGCCTTAAAATAACAAGTATAGATCTTTCTAACAGCAGGTCTGGAACAATATTGTATTGGTGCTTATTCGAGAAAGGTGTAAGTCGCTGATGACAATGGTACACTGTATTTCAGAATCTAATCACTGTCCAATAAGTAGTATGCACTGGAAACAATGAGTATTGTACCATACAAGTGTTTGAGGGCAAGTATATATCATGGTCAAATTCAAAGCCAGGGGTCTAATACAGAAAGAGGTAGAGATTGTGTTCTGGATCACTATCAAAAGTCTGGTCTACTGGAAGACAAAAATCGAAGTCCATATCAAAGCCAAAGGTCTGGTCCACTGAGATTAAGTACACTGTTTAGCATAGCAGGGGGTAAATGTATTAAACTGCAAATTTTGCAAGTGCCCGAAATTCACCGACTTTGCAGGGGAAATTTAAAATGGCATTGTCTTTAAAGGCAGACACATTAGAGTTTAGTGTTGAGCTCAAAAAGTTAAATCCAGGTCGAGGAATCTTTTTCCACTTCATTACTGTTTATACGGTAAAAAGTAATGCATACTTTTGCTCGCACCTCTATGGGGCGCAGGCAAAAGTCAGCGATACTTACATTGAAAAAAAAATCCTCACGTAGTATCTTGCAGCCGTTTCGGGACACAATGCAGCATTTTTTTTTAGACTTGAATCTGCCCCATTCTATGAGTTTTCAACATTCTTTCTTGTAAAATATAGGTAACATTTTGGAAATGCACTAATCGTGTGTCATCTCCTGGGCAGGTATATTTCTTTTCAAATCCATTACAACATTTTCAGATGACTGCAACCAATTAATTATGTGACCTCTGAAAACAACTGGTTTAATTAGGTGTATTTTACCAAAAGAGGGCAAAAGTTATATCATCAATTGTTGCTTGCTTTCTTGTAAATAATAAAGACAAAACTTCAGAATTGATGTTTTTATTTGACATTACAGAGTACTGTGTGTTAACCAGCAGAATTCCCAAGTAAATGCATTCTGATTGCATGATGTAAGAAAATTGGGAAAATGCCCAAAGGGGGAGGGGGAGGGGTAGAGCATACTTTATAACAATTAACTGAAATTAACTGTAAATAATTAACTGTAACTAAGTCTCAGAGTATGACCTTGTACTTGTTAAGGGAGTGCAGATCATAGTAACATTAATATACATTTGCATAAGATTAAAGTGTTAATATTTACTTGACATTATAAGGTGGATTTAAGCTCTCTGTACATAGGAGAGAGTAAGGGCTATTACCCAGCGACTGTCTCTCAGCAGTACTCTGGAAAATCACTGAAGCTCAATGAGAGCACTTTTCTCCAGGCTGAAACATTTCAGATAAAAAAAGCTAATAAAATGTTTGATTTGAGCTGTTTAATCACTGTGTTTTTCATTGATTTCAACTTGGCAACGTTTTCTATCAGCGATTTTCTCCCTCTGTCAAGATGATATTTCTCTGACAAGCTCTTTTTTAATCAGCCTCCTCCTAATTGTAATGTTATCTTGAATAGTACACCCAGTGACAGAAAAGATGCCACACCTGCAGTTGTTGTTTACGGTCTATCAATACATTCTACATGTGTTCAAAAGTACAATGCATTCTGCACTCATTCATACCTTTTACTTGCGTGGTAATCCTAACTACTCTAGGTAGAGCTCACAAACAGGGCCAATTAGGTTAAGTGAAGCCTCCTTGCCAGGGGTCAGTCAATGTGCTCTGAAGTCTCATTTGGCGCTGCACTGCGCATGCACAGCTCAATCCTACCCCCACACTTACTCCTATGCCTCCGCACTTACTCTGTAAGGTGGAATGGCAACCGCCGACTTGCCCACCCGCATGGAAACAAAATATTTTGCCAGAGCTGGGGTGGAGCCCCACAAGCGAGGAGCTCTCCGCCTGCGCTTAGCACGATCCGCCAGCCCTGCTCACAAAGTGGTAACTTATCTGCTTATCAATGTGTTTTGCTGAATACTTCACATGCTACCCCGCGCTGAAGAATCATAACAAGTATGACACAAGCTTGTGGCATGTGATTACAAACTGCTGCAATATGAAAACAAGCAACACATTTATTTATGTGCACATGGGCCTATCTTGCACTCTGTGCAAACATTTTGTGCGACCATTTGTGATTTGCAGGCCCAGATGGGAATGTACATGTCCTTCATAAATTTAACCTTTTTCTTTTCTTTAACCTAAAAAAAATGCTCAATGGAGCCTTATTTTTCTCTTAAATAATTAAAAGAACATGAAAAACAACTTTATGGGTCACATTTGACACAACCTGTACATTAGATACTTGGTACAGTGCTTGGTAACAGGTTTACTCAGAGTTTTGCTAATCTATATGGGTCAGTTTGAACATTCATCAATTTGTTGGTTTTTTTTTTGTATCAAAATCTATATATTGAATCAATATGTAACTTTTGGTACATATCCATTACTTTCTCTTTAAGACACTTGTGTATGTCATTCCTTATAGCATTTTTAGTATTATTTTTAATATGTGTTTTAACTGAATAATGCTGTAACACTGTATCATTGCAAGAAATTTGCAACACATTTCTTACTTTGGTATAAATATGAATAAAGGAATTTCAAAGCTACCATGAACCTTGATGAATATATAAAATCTAAAGATAATAGAATAAATATTATACTTATTCCCAACAATTTGCTGTGAATGTTGAGGCCACCTTGAAAAAGACCAGAGTTCTACAGTCGAAGCGCGTTGGAGAGTGGGGTGCAGGGTCTTCTTGTCAGTCTGTGCATCTAGTGGAATTGACACCAGACGACTACAGTATTCCGAGAGTTCCATCTTTATACGTCATCATTGCAATATTGAAACCTCTATTCTGAAAGGAAGACTAGTAACTTTGTCTTTGGATATATGTCTGTTTCATTATATATTGTGGGTGTTTTTTCATGCATTAAAAACAAACAAAAATTAAGAAGATAATGCCTTAGATCCTTAATTTTTTTTCTTTTTAATTTATGTCCACACAAAATTACATTGGTGGAGTCTATTGGGAGTGAATGGAATCAGGGAAGTATAAAAAGCGCTTAATACTTAAAATGTATTACTAAAAGGGCAACAATTGTGGTGGAAAGACACTATTACTTCCTGGAGATCGTCAGAAACGTCTATTGGATCTTTGGTTCACTATTTGTATTTTATATAAACACGGGTTAAGGTGTTGAATTCTTATTTATGGACTATATTACACTATGTTTTTCCTACATTTTCCATCTTACATGTTGGAAAAATAAGGACATTCTTGGAGAGAAATGATCTTTTGAATGTGATCCTCAACATTCACATCACAAATTGTTGAGTATAAGTATAATATTTATTTTATTTATTATCTTTACATTTTATATATTAAACTTCATGACAGTGCTGAAATTACATTATTTATATTTACATTGGTGTTTTGTTGAAGTGTGGTCTTTCATCAGAAAGGTTTATCTGCAGTCATTGGAGCTTTGGAGAGTTGACACACTTTTCAATGTTTATCAATTCTCCTTAATGACATCTCCCTCTTTCTTTCTCTCTGCGATTGTTCTTTTTGTGTCAGTATCTATATGTAAAATACTGATATTAATAAATTTGGTCAAGCAGATTATTATATATTATATATAAAAATACTTTTATTTATCTGCAAATATACTATGTATGTAACTGTTGAATAATCAAAATTCTGATATGCATATTTAGTTATATTAGTTGTGACATGTGTATAACAGTCCTTAATTTTAAAATAATTTTATTATCCTGGCTTGATAATAAAATTGATGGTTTTCTTAACATTTGCACTATTTGGATTGTGCCAATATGAACAGCTTGTCACTAATTAATGCTCTACACAGATTGGTAATAGGGGATTTAAATAGTCCCCGTGTACAAATGCAACTCATATGCTTCTAATGAAACCATGACTAAATGCGGAGAAACGCGTCAGCTTGTGATTATTGTGGAGATTTGTTCCTAACCATATTGCTCGAGAAGATACATATGTCATAATTTAGGATACAATTTAAATTATCCATTGAATATTTGATATAACTGTATGAATCAGCATAGAAAGTATGGTACTTTTTCCACCTGGTCAGGACACGATAAACACCTAAAACAAAGAAATCACAAAGCCAAGTGGCTTCATCTATACGGCGCTCTACAACTACCGGACCTCTCATTGACACTGCAAAATGCATATCTCAGCTCCTAAGAGAGGCATTTTGAGTACTTTTTGGATACAGCGCAACTTACCATTCATCTCTCAATATATATCTTTGACCTCATGTTTTTGGGATGCATAATGGTCATAAGGATGAGATATTTACCATTTGGAATTTAGATGAACCTTCGGTGGCAGAATTTGTAATATTAAATATTAATGTAATCAATTGTGCTTTATGCTTTTTTTACAACAATTATTCTCCTGATAATATTGTGATGAATATAATTTATTACCTATAATTTTAATGTTATCTTTATATTAATTTGTTTTATTAATATGTATATATAATCAAGTCAGTATTTGCTAGATATTTTTTTATTTCTATTTACTATGTGCTTTATGAAGAGGATTTAAGACACTCCTATTCCAAGTAAGGAACCTCAGTCTATCATAAAGAAATTTATTGAAGGCAGAATTCAAGGTTCCTGTAAGTTCGCTACCATCAGGGGGCTCAAAGTTTGGAAATATGGTGTACTTTGTATCAATATAAAGGCTGATCACTTTAAGGACACTTAAGAAAGAAAATATATTGTAAGCTGACTACCATTGTGGGTATCCTATTGGAATGCTTTATGAACACACAGGGCCTGAGTCATTAAGGAGAGCAAAGCCAAAAAAAAGTAAGTTTGCTAATGGTCAAACCATGTTACAATGCAAGGGATGCAAATTAGTTTATTATTTTGCACATAAATTAAATATTGGCTGTTTTTTCATGTAGCACACAAATACTTAATAGTTTTATTTTTACACTGAAATTTAAAGTTGATGTAGGTCATGCCCTACCCCAGCTATAAATCTGTCCCCATAATTTAAATTTACCTCCCTCTCCAATGCAACATGGTTTTGCCCAAGTGCAAAGTTACTCCTTTTATATACTTTGTTCACCTTAATTACTCAGACCAAAAGTGTGAAAAATTCAATACATATAATTTAATTTGGTTTCATATGATTATTATGTTATGTCACAGAATTATACTATTGTTTTTTGTATTTCATGTCTATTGAGTTGGATTGAATATATGGAAAACAAGAAGATAGAGATTTTTTCTGCATACACCAAATGAAATTAAGTATTTTAAATTGTATTTTTTTATTTTGGGCATTAGGAGTTTTAAGACAGCGTTTGATTTACTTTATTTATTGTTGTACATGAGTATAAATAATTATGCACCTACTTCTACCTTTTATTTTTACTTGTGTGGTAATCCTAACTACTCTAGATAGAGCTCACAAAAAAGTGAACACTTTGGGTACTTCTCTGCTTCTGAATGTGTTGTGATTGAATAAGCCACTTCTATTCAAGTGTGAAGCTGACTCGAGAACACTTCACCTGCTGAACACAACATTGGACCCTACACTGAGCAATTGTATGAAGTATAAAACGGGTTGTCTATAGGTGAGTATTCTGTGTCAGGACAAACTTGTGTCATGCTAAATTGAATCAAAGGGGTATCATGATAAATTGACTCAAATGGTGGTTATTTAAATGACATTAGCCAAAAGTATTTTCTATTGAATAAGTGAACAATATTTAAACATTGTCCTTAAGCAGTGTAGGAAGTGGCACTTCCCTTCACGCTGCACCCCCACCCACGCAGCTTACTTTAGCAGACGGGATGTGTGGGAGGGGAAGTGTGGCATTTGGCTGTGACATCATAACTAAGGCCACACTTCCAGTGTAACTAGCATGGAGGAGGAGCAGCAGCTAGCAGCTAAATATGGAAGTAGCTGCTGACTGTTACTCTTTTTAGGACCACCTGTTAAGAGCGTTTTGTCGCTATCCAATAACGATTGTCGAATCTCGATTTGTGTTTCCAACGCACAAAGATTTATTCTCAAAAAGTAGCAGAATATATTTAAGCGAAATAATAATAAGTACAGCCGTTACTTATCGCAGGCGCTCTGGATCCAGTGTACAGCCATTCAAATCTGAAGTCTGTGGTCAAGGTGACTGAACACTAGATGAGGAGCTGCTGCTTATATGCACACAGAGATACAGTAAACAATGCAGATGGTATAGCTTGCTTCTATTGGTCCAGGTTTCAGGAAGGCACGAGGGGGTTGTCGATCATTGGCTAGTTCAACCTAAAGAATCCAAAGGTGGGGGTCATCCCTCCAGGGGATATTGCTCCGATCTTCCGCCAAGATTCATAGGGCTAGATTTACTTAGCTGTGGGTTTGAAAAAGTGGGGATGTTGCCTATAGCAACCAATCAGATTCTAGCTGTCATTTTGTAGAAGGTACTAAATAAATGAAAGCTAGAATCTGATTGGTTGCTATAGGCAACATCCCCACTTTTTTAAACCCGCAGCCTAGTAAATCTAGCCCATAGTCTTAATAGTCTATAATTCCCTAACATTAATAACTTCCGTATGCACTCTGCGATTCGCAGAGTGAACCGGACAGTCGCAAATGTAAAGGGGATTAATATGATACCACACATGACATGATTCCTTCAACCTGTACCATATGTTCTACTGATATGCATATAAACTTATAATATTACACATAAACACTACTATATTTCGACATAAATAACTGTGTTGCAACTACCATTAATGTGTACTATTTTACAAATGTGTGTGTTGGTGCGAATGTATGTAAAAGCCTAAATACTGTTGTTGCCACGTGTTGCGGCTGTGTACGCCCTTCCACGCCGTAGCGTGCTATACGCATCTTTTCAGACAAAGACAACCAAGTTTGCTCGATTTTAATTGAAATGATTTTATCCAATTTGCTGACTTCGACACACCCTATTAGCAAAATCGCCGTGGAGTGGCGGGTGGCTTTAACATACATTTTCAAATGTGTGCAACTAAGGCTTTTGCATTTTTATTTACAGTAGAAATGACAGATCTTTTGCTGTCTATAGCAGTGTTCTAGGGGAATTTTCTGTATGTTTGTTATTTTAAGGATAACCCCCACCCTTTCAAGCACCTGCTACGAGCCTATAAATTGATTGAGCAACTTCCACTTTGTATTTGCTACTCTTTCATGTCAGCAGCTGGCATTTCGTGTTGGGATGCCGTGGGAGCGTTAAAAACACTGGATGAGTGATATTATGTCACTCATCCAGGTGTAGCTATTTTAAAGGTAAAATATATTGCATGTGAAGCTTTACAGTAGTAATAAGGAACTGATCAGCGAGAAATACTTGAAATCTATTCTTAACCTCTTTCCCTAACTATGTTACAGGTGTCCTGGAGACAGGAGCCACTGGTTCCTTCTGTTCTCTGATCCTCTTCTTCCAACAGCCAGTTGTCACTGTATCGGCCAAGTGGATCAGGTGGAAAGCACCTGGGTTCCTGGTATGGTGGCCTGTATAGGTTAGACTTGGGAATGAGTATGTGTGCTTCAATCCAATCCGTTTAGTCCTATGTATTGACTTTTTCAAGACTAATGTATTTTGTAGGTGGCTATTGCTATCTTTCTCAATAAACTGCTTTAGCGGAAATCTAGATGGTTCCTGTGATTGAAACCACTAAAGAGGATATTGTGCTGTCCCTCAGCTGTTTTAAGCTGTGTAAATAAGACACAGTAAAATCTGACAAAGAATAGTGTATAATATACTTTCATGAATTTGTGGCTCTTATTTTCAGCTTTTCTGTGCAGCACTGCATAATAAGGTGGTGCTATATATATAAATAAATAATAATAATAAAGCAAATAGGTGTTCTTGTGGGTAAACACAATGATGTGCTGAATCCCACCCACAAATACAGATTTCTCTTTGTGTGATGGAAAATTTAGATGATGAGAAATGAATGGAGACTGCCCATAAATAAAGGTGTTCCTTTTCTTGGGGCACCAAGGCTTTATATCTATGCAAATATACCTGAAATGCACATCACATCACAATTGGTATGAATAATCACTTTTTCAATAACTTCACTTAAGTTCTTTCACAAGTATGCAGCATATTTTTTAAAAGAGGAAACTAAAATATTTGACATGAAATAAACACATCCTGATGTCTCCTTACTTTCAAGTCTATCTGAAATATAAAAAGGGTCAGGCAAGCAATACAGTTGGTGAAACACTAAAATGTTTAATTGAATGAGGGTATGGAACCAAATAAAATGTATGTATGAATATAGTATGCTTTTTGGGATGATGTGTTTACTTGTGTTAAACGTGGACTGAGTTCCACCTTCAAAACATCATTGATTGTACACATCAGATGCAAAGATGGACCATACAATTGTTCACTGGGGCATGTAACTGTGTATGCACAGACCTGGAAAAATATGTTGAGACTTGTAAATTATAGTCTTTGTGTATATTTATGTTCCCTGCTGATTTGTAGAAAAGCCCCTCGCTGTCAATAAATGGTTAACCCAGCTCAGTATAATAAAGGCAACTTCAACTTTTGCATTTTATATATATATATATATATATATTTATATATACACAGCCGGTCATGTATTTTCATAGACGCAGGAAAATGAGTTACAAACTTTTGATGTTACCGCACAAGACCTTTCAAGAGCAGCAAACAGACAAGTACAAAACTCTAGAAAAGAAGGGTTTCCCCTGCACACAGCATGCGCCCGCAGAGCATCACAGGGAGGAGGGTCTCCACAGTGTCACCGGAGCTCCACAAGTCCTTTTACAGTCCTGAGGCTGCACTAATTTCACAGAATCCATAACATACCGAATGTTCCTCAATCTTGTGCCTGGAATCTGTGGTGCAGAGGGAACCACAGAGATGCAAAAAGATCCAGGATATGACAGGGACAAGCCGTGCTGCCACTGTCCCCCAACCCGGAATCCCACCACCAACACAAAAAACAGGCTGGAGGTGGCTTCAGTGGGAGGTGGCATCAAGTGGGGTGCAAGACATGCAGACAACAGCTTAAGGGCCCTCCACTGAACCAGCGTGGTGCCACAAGGCAAGGATCATGCAAAATAGACCAAATGCTTCAGACAGATAAAACAGGCAATTAATTGTGATTAAAAAAGAAACAAAAAAGGAAGGGAATTAAAAAAAAAAAAATCGTAGATATTTAAAATAACTCCACTCATAAATTATTTGTTACTTTCTTAACATAGGATTTCTGTCTGAAATCATTGGCTTAAAATGCAGAACATCTCTGTTGCTGCCGTTTTCCATATGGTTTCTTAAGAACTGACACTCTTCTGCAACCTCGGCAGGCATGGAAATAATCAAGAGCCGTGTAGTTTGTTCCCATGGTTACAGAAGTTGCTAAGGAGTGTCAGTCCTTCTGAAACTACCTGTGAAAAAGCAGCAACAGTTATATGATGGTAATTTCAGGCAGAGGGACTATATCATCAGGTCTTACAGTAACTTGTGGTACACAACATATTTATTTTAAGAATGCAACATAATTTTGAGTTGAGTTAGTCTTAAATGGGGTGAAAATAAATAGTGAATGAAAAGACAAAGTACAAATACTAAAAAAGAGAAAAATTCAATGTGGGTATAGTCAATAATAAATGAGATTGAACATCCTAAAAAGAGAAATCATTGTTGACTGAGTTAATGCCCTCTGGTTAGTCCATGATTTTCTGAAACCAATTGATTAAAAAAAATGAAAACTGGGCAGATGAGAGTATGGTAGTGTGACTATAGGTCAGGGTTGGTCTTCTTCATCTTCATCTAATGATACCACCCCAGAAGACACCACATCTGAGCCCTTCCTACACAAAGAGAGCACCCCAGACCCTCGACGCATAGGACGGAAAGAAATCAGCTCGTCCTCACTGGGACTTAAACAGGACTCGGAGAATGACATGGAATAGGAAGAGTCCTCACATTCCAGATCTTGGAGACGATCGTAGGTACCTAGAACTGACTGAGGTTTGATTAGCAAAGACTCTTCGATCAACTGAGCTGGAGACCCCAAGAGCAGCTGTTCCTCGTCTAGGCTACACAGACTGGAGCACAGAGTCTCAGGAGACAGGGTGCGCGAGGAGTCACTATCACAGCAGCATATACGTGAGGACACCAAATCCTTCTGTACTGGGCTCAGGAGATCTACAGAGATGAGAAACAGAGACTTCAGTCACATACAGATAGAGACATCTCACAGCTGCTTCTGCCTGAAGGTTACGTATCTGCTGCTTTGACTATATACATGCTGTTTACCTGAATGTACAATTATACTAAATATTTACCAATTAATAGAAATAAGCATATACTTATTTTTGTCAAAATGAATACTAATTGGTATAATGCAGGATTTGGTAGTTGCTTGGAAAAGGATGATAGCTGGCCAACATTTTGGGATAACTGTTCATAACAACTTCTGCTTTCACCTTTGGCATTCTGTTGAAGTCACCATGGTCCTTCCTAAACGCAAGCTGAGATTGCCGCTCTTAAAAAAACACATTTAAGAGCTTGTGTAGTAATAGTGTGCCTCATCTAATAAGTATGTTGATTTTTTTAAAGTTAGTATAAAGTATTCTTAGCAGCTAGGTTGTTTCAGAATTTGACTGGCATATAATCACTCTCTCTAGAGCTATATTAAATATATATATATATATATATATATATATATATATATATATATATATATATATATATATATATATATATATATATATATATATATATACACATACATATATACACACATTGGAATCACTAAGAAAAGTCTTGGTTTTTGATGACTCTTTAATCAAGGTTGCATTAAATTGATTTAAAAATATAGTTAAGACATTGCTATTGTTGCAAATGACTATTTTCAGCAGCCATTGCTCCAGTGTCCTAGTTTTGGGTCCAAAATGGGCAAAACAAGACAGCGTTCTCAAGTAACACATAAAGTCTATTGTTGTTTTGAGAAATGAATACTATTCCATGCATCAGATTGCCAATAAACTGAAGATTTCATACACAGGTGTCCACTACCGTCTCGAGAGAAAAGGGGCAAACTGGATCTAACGAGGACAGAAAAAGAGTCTGCAGTTTAAGAAACAGAGGCCTTTCAGGTCCTAAGTTTAGCGGCTTCCTTAAATAGTAAATGCCAAATACCAGTGTCATCTCCAACAGTAAAAAGAGGACTCTGGAATACTGGCCTTATAAACAGAGTTGCAAAGTAAAAAGCCATATTTGAAACTATCAATTTGGAAAAAAAAGTTTAAAATGGGAACACAGACATTAGACTTGGTGCAAATTTCAGTATGCAGCAGCACAATGATCCGAAGCACACATTTAAGCTATGCAAACACAAACTGGTTAAGAAACAAGGATCCGGAGTACTGTCTTTGATGGATTGGCCAACACAATTGCCAGATCTCAAGCGTACTCAGGACCGGCTTAACCATAGGGCTAACTGGGCTACAGCCCAGGGGCCTATGGCATCCAGGGGGCCCTTGAAAGTGCTCAGCAGCAGTATTGATTGGTCGGGGGCGGGGGCGCCCCCGGCGCGATCAGTGCTGCTGAGCACTTTCCCTGCAGTACTTCTCCGGCGCGCTGTAGTCTCCTTACTGAGGAGATCTCGTGAGTCTCACTCTCACGAGATCTCCTCAGTAAAGAGAGTACAGCGCGCCGGAGAAGGGGGTAAGTGCTGGGGGGGAGTGCGCGGGCAGCTCAGGCAGCTCCGATCACGGGGGGCGCGGGCAGCTCCGATCACGGGGGGGGGGGGGGGGGGGGAAGGTTGCGGGCGGCTCCGATCACGGGGGGGGGGGCCCTCACGGGGGAATGGAGGCCCCCTTAGCCCAGGGGCCTCCATTCCCTTAATCCGGCCCTGAGCGTACTCAGCTCTTGGAGGGTTAAACTTCACTGTAAGTCAGGGAAAATGCCCTAAAAGCCAGTGCCACCTCTGAGAAGAGCTACAGAAATCGTGGTTACAAATACCCCCTAAATATCTTAAAAACCAACAGCTAGAATGCCAAACGTCTGCAAAGTTGTAATTTCTGCAAATGGAGGATTCTTCAATGAATGTAAAGTATGATGAATAGAACAGTTACATGGTATAAAAATAAGTTATGACATTGTCAAAGTGTTGATTCAAATTTCAAAACAGTTTAATGGTACCGTGATAAAAAAAAAAAAAACGTATAAATTTCTCCAAAAACCAAGAAATTTCTTAATGAATTGAAACTAATAATAATAATAATAAATAATATATATATACATATATATATTTATCACAACACAACCACACCCAAATTTGTGTAAGGCCCAGGCCCCTTTAGGGTCTGCCAAAATAGAATGGTGTGTTTATTTATTTCTAGGTTTAAATAAATGTATATCTCTAACTATATAATATCTATAATATATATATATAAATAACATACACACACCTGCAGGCTGGGAATGGTCCATAGGCTGCATCTCCTCATCATATGAATCATCTGTGGAATCTTCACCATCGACTGATGACCAGGCACGTAGTTTAGCTTCTGCTATAGCAAATTGCTCAGCTACTCCTGGTGATACAGGAAAAATGGAGACAGAAGAGGCACGGGAACAGCAGAGAGCGATAGAGGAAGTAGTAGCACATGATTTAAGAAAGCAAGAAGCCAAGAAATGGCAAAAGGAGGCATCATTCCAGAGAAAGCAAAGGGTGATCAGGATCAGATACCAAGGAATAAATGCAGGAAAAAAAATAAGAGCAGTAATGATGAGAAAATAATCACCACAGGCATAAATCAACAGCAAAAATATGTTATGGTTGGAGATGAAGGGTGATGGACATGGAAGTTATGTGACAAGTGCATGAATGACATGGTTTTTAACAAGATGAGCAAAATACAGAAAGTGGGAAATTCCCAGAGAGAGAGTAGAGCGTGCTCCCATGAATGGCGTGACATCAGTCGCAAGAGCAGTGGAACATGAGAAAAAAATGAAGAAAACAATAGGGAAGACAGGAACAGTCAGGAGAAAGAGAGTGAGTCAAATATTCATTTTTATACTTTCCCATCTAATGCTTTTCAACTTTCTTACCTGCAGCAAACCTGGCCTCCTGTTCTCCCTCACTCAGGTGTGAGTATGAGTTGAAGTGTGTCTCTAGAGCAGCAGGAGAGTCACTGGGCTTGCTCCAGCCCTTCCACTCAATCAGATGAGCCACGCGTCCCTGAGCCATTGCTGTAGGCTTGGTCACATGGTCCTTCACCACCTGTGAGATTCCTGTCACATGAAGAGAAGGCAGGGGACACAGGTGTATGTGTCTAATTATATGTATACATGTAATTATGTTTGTGTACAGCTGTTTACAGCCATTAATACCTATGTGTATAAATGTATGTGTCCTTCCACCATATTTGTCAATATGGAAGGGCACACTTATAATCAGTGAGTTCTGAGCTCATCCCCTCAGTGTTCATTAAGAATATGTATTTATTATCAGAAGTAATATACACTTATTACACATTACTAACATGACAGCTGTGACCTGTACAAAAGCACTTGGCCCTACTGTCCTTGTATTGTTACAATACTCCTTGGTGAGTTTATAATCTACAATAGATATATTGTCCCATATATCATTTGTGCCTGATAAATAAAACTTGGTTTTAGCTACTGATACACACGTTTGCATGAGCATATTTACAGGTCATGATATAGGTTTTTTTCCAGCACAGGAATCAAGATGGCAACATTTTTAGGCAACCTGTAAATGTCTCCAAAGTATACTCTCAGCAATCATTTTGCCAATCAATTTCTAATATCCAACACCCCTCTAGACTATTTTAGGGTGAAATTTATAAAACAGGTAACAGTGATGGACAACTCAAGTAAAAATAAACCTTACCTGAAAGAAGGGAGTAAACAAGTCTACCCAGACTCATATGAGAATGGTGGGTGCAAATGTTTACACAAATAACTTTACAAGTTACTCACAAAGACTTGGATAGTGCCTCTATGACATACTTGCCTACTCTCCCAAAATTTTCGGGAGGCTCGGGAATTTTGGGGAGTCCTCCCAGACTCCTGGAAGAGTAGGCAAACCTACCAGACCCTGTAAAATGCCGAAATTCACAGTATTGAATAGCAGAGGGTGGGGCTTAATCACATCATCAAGCTCTGCCCCCCCATATTCAATACCTTGTATTTCTGTATTTTATGGTAGGGGCGGGGCTATAGTGACGTAATGATGTCATCACACCCCCTCCTATTCTCTGTCACGTGATCTGTACTACGATCTCCCGGAGTACAGATTTAAAAGTATGCTCTATGAGCCTGTTACAAATTTTGCTGTGCAGTTTGTGTAAAGGCAAGATATCTCTGCTCTATTGCATAAATTGAGGCAGCTCTTACAAAGTGAGTTGGAATCAGCTTCTTGCATGGTCACCGCAGATCTTGGTAGAGAAATGTGAAACCTGTGAGTCCCGATTGGATTATGCCACTTTGGTCTTGGACTCACAGCAAAAATAAATTTAGTAGAGCTTTTTAACATGCAAAATAAATTAGGGATGTGCACCGGCGACTTTTGAGGTCTCGTGTTTTGTGTTTTGGATCCGGATTTTCTCGATGTTTTGGGTTCGGATTTGTTTCGCAAAACACCTGCCGAAAGGTTTTGGTTCGGATTTAAGGTTTTGGATTCGGATTTTTTTGAAAAAAGCATAAAAAGTTAAAAAAAATCAAGTTTTTGGGCTTATTTTCACTCCTAAGCTATTATTAACCTCAATAACATCCAATAAAAATAATTTCCACTAGTCTAAAGGCTATTCTGAACACCTAACACCTCACAATATTTTTTTTTTTTTAGTACAAAACCTTGCAACGAGGTACCTTTCTGGACTGCGTAGAGGAGTGTTCCCCACAATACAATTAAAAACCCATCAACTGGTCTGAATTACACCCAAAAATAGTATCTGGACTGCGTAGAGGACTGGCCACTGGCCACCACAATATATTATATAGAAAACCTTCAACAGGTCAGAATTACACCCAAAAATAGTATCTGGACTGCATAGAGGACTGGCCACTAGCCACCACAATATAATATATAGAAAACCTTCAACAGGTCTGAAATACACCCAAAAATAGTATCTGGACTGCGTAGAGGACTGGCCACTAGCCACTAGCCACCACAATATAATATATATAAAACATTCAACAGGTCTGCATTACACCCAAAAATAGTATCTGGACTGCGTAGAGTAGTGGGCACCACAATAAAAAATATATAGAAAACCTTCAACAGGTCTGAATTACACCCAAAAATAGTATCTGGACTGCGTAGAGGACTGGCCACTAACCTCCACAATATAATATATAGAAAACCTTCAACAGGTCAGAATTACACCCAAAAATAGTATCTGGACTGCGTAGAGGACTGGCCACTAACCTCCACAATATAATATATAGAAAACCTTCAACAGGTCAGAATTACACCCAAAAATAGTATCTGGACTGCGTAGAGGACTGGCCACTGGCCACCACAATATAATATATAGAAAACCTTCAACAGGTCAGAATTACACCCAAAAATAGTATCTGGACTGCGTAGAGTAGTGGGCACTGGGCACCACAATATAATATATAGAAAACCTTCAACAGGTCAGAATTACACCCAAAAATAGTATCTGGACTGCGTAGAGGACTGGCCACTAGCCACCACAATATAATATATATAAAACATTCAACAGGTCTGCATTACACCCAAAAATAGTATCTGGACTGCATAGAGTAGTGGGCACCACAATAAAAAATATATAGAAAACCTTCAACAGGTCTGCATTACACCCAAAAATAGTATCTGGACTGCATAGAGGACTGGCCACTAGCCACCACAATATAATATATAGAAAACATTCAACAGGTCTACATAACACCCAAAAATAGTATCTGGACTGCGTAGAGTAGTGGGCACTGGGCACCACAATAAAAAATATATAGAAAACCTTCAACAGGTCTGAATTACACCCAAAAATAGTATCTGGACTGCGTAGAGGACTGGCCACTGGCCACCACAATAAAAAATATATAGAAAACCTTCAACAGGTCTGAATTACACCCAAAAATAGTATCTGGACTGCATAGAGGACTGGCCACTGGCCACCACAATATAATATATAGAAAACCTTCAACAGGTCTGAATTACACCCAAAAATAGTATCTGGACTGCATAGAGGACTGGCCACTGGCCACCACAATATAATATATAGAAAACCTTCAACAGGTCAGAATTACACCCAAAAATAGTATCTGGACTGCGTAGAGTAGTGGGCACCACAATAAAAAATATATAGAAAACCTTCAACAGGTCTGCATTACACCCAAAAATAGTATCTGGACTGCGTAGAGTAGTGGGCACTGGGCACCACAATAAAAAATATATAGAAAACCTTCAACTGTTCGGAATTACACCCAAAAATAGTATCTGGACTGCGTAGAGGACTGGCCACTGGCCACCACAATATAATATATAGAAAACCTTCAACAGGTCAGAATTACACCCAAAAATAGTATCTGGACTGCGTAGAGTAGTGGGCACTGGGCACCACAATAAAATATACAAAAAACCTTCAACAGGTCTGCATTACACTGCACATACGGCTGCTCCTCCATCCTCTCCATCATATACATGTTGGAGTTTCAGCGTGTGAAAACCTCTTGTTTTTGATAATGTCAGTGCATTTTGAATATTTTTCAATTTGCCGCACACCACTGAATGTACTTTATCTATGATACGCATCTATCTATCTTGACTGCATAGTGTGGTGGCCCCGGTACACAATTTGGTACAGAGGCCACAATATAATTAAAAAACCCTCCACGGGTCAGAATTCCACCAAAAAAGGGTATGGACTGCGTAGTGTGGTGTGCCCGGAACACAATTTTTTACAGCGCCAACAATATAATTAAAAAATTGGGCATCAACTGTCACCGTTGTTTAATATCTGATACACCTAAATATGGACTGCACAGTGGAGTGGCCCCGGTAGTAAATTTGCCGGGGCCACAATACCTCCTCCAACTTCCAAGTGTAGTGTTTATAAAGACAGACAGCGACGAAGTGTTATTAGTTGACTTTCTTAACCCTAAAATTGTCCCTGTTGCAAATATTCGTGCAATGGACAGTTACTTTTTAATTGAAAGACTCAAGCTTTCAAGTGTAGTGTTTATAAAATATAAACAAACAATACAGTAGTTTTAGAGCACGTCAATACCTCGTGTTTTAAATTATGACAGGGCATTTTACTTTTGGTTTAATTTCTTGAATTTGTTTAAATTTGGTTTTACTTTTTGAACATGGCAAATGACTGTTGATTGGTCATATAATGCAAAAAAAAAAGTTCCAAGATGGAATTGTCCTTGGGCCCTCACACCCACCCTTATGTTGTTGAAATTGGACATGCACACTTTAACAAACCAATCATTTCAGCGACAGGGCCTACCAAACAACTTTGGCTGAAATGATTGGTTTGTTTGGGCCCCCACACCAAAAAAGCTATTCATCTCTCCCTGTACAGACTAAACAGGCTCTACTGAGGCAAGATGTCGTCCTCATCCTCAACCTCTGATTCCTCTCCCCCTACAGTGTGTACTTCCTCCTCATCACACATTATCAATTCGTCCCCGCTGGACTCCACAACCACAGGTCCCTCTGTACTATCTGGAGGGCAGTGCTGTACTTCATTGAGGAATTGATTATTCATTTTTATAAACATCATTTTTTCAACGTTATGAGGAAGCAACCTCCTTCGCCGCTCACTGACCAGGTTCCCCGCTGCACTAAAAACTCTTTCCGAGTACACACTGGAGGGGGGACAACTCAGGTAAAATAGAGCCAGTTTGTACAGGGGCTTCCAAACTGCCTTTTTTTCCTGCCAGTAACAATATGGACTGTATGACATGTCTACTTGGATGGTGTCAGCAAAGTAATCATCCACAATTTTTTCTATTGTGACAGCATCCAATGCAGCGAGAGTAGACATGTCTGCAATGGTTGGCAGGTCCTTCAGTCCGGACCAGATGTTATCAGCATCCCCGCCAGCGCCTTTTTTGGGAAAACTGAGCTTTTTCCTCGCAGCCATAGATGTGGAAGAAAATGAGGGTGGAGCTGTTGGCATGTCACGCTCCTCTTCAGAGGACAATCTCCTGACCAGCAGGTCTTTGCACTGCTGTAGACTTGTGTCCGCCGGAAACAGAGACACAACATACGCTTTAAACCGAGGATCGAGCACGGTGGCCAGAATGTATTCCTCCGACTTTAAAAGAGTGACCACCCTCGGATCCTGGCAAAGCGTACGAAGGGCTACATCCACAAGAGCTACATGCTTGGTGTAATCGCAATGGCTTACCAGCTCCTCCCTCACTTTCTCCAGCTGCTTCTGCAACAGCCTGATCAGGGGAATGACCTGACTCAAGCTGGCAGTGTCGGAACTGACTTCTCGTGTGGCAAGTTCAAATGGCTGCAGAACCTTGCACAACATAGAAATCAGTCTCCACTGCGCTTGACTGAGGCGCATCCCCACTCCTTTGCCTATGTCGTAGGCGGCTGTGTAGGCCTGAATGGCCTTTTGCTGCTCCCCCATCCTCTGCAGCATATAGAGGGTGGAGTTCCAGCGCATCACAACCTCTTGTTTGAGGTGATGGCAGGGCAGGTTCATGCTTTTTTGATGTGCCTCTAGTCTGCGGTAGGCACTGGCTGAATGCCGAAAGTGTCCAGCAATTTTGCGCGCCACCGCAAGCATCTCCTGCACACCCCTGTCACTCTTGAGGTAATGCTGCACCACCAAATTAATGGTGTGGGCAAAACATGGGACGTGCTGGAAATTGCCCATATTTAATGCCCGCACAATGTTACTGGCATTGTCTGACACCACAAATCCCCATGAGAGTCTAAGTGGGGTAAGCCACTGGGAGATAATTTCCCTCAGTTTCTCTAATATGTTGTCAGCGTTGTGCCTCTTATTAAAGCCTGTAATACACAATGTTGCCTGCCTTTGCACGAGCAGCCATTTTGTAGATGCTGCTACTGATGCAGATGTTGCTGCGGAAGGGATTGCATCTACCCAGTGGGCTGTCACAGTCATATAGTCCTTCGTTTGCCCAGAACCACTTGTCCACATGTCCGTGGTTAAGTGGACAGTGGGTACAACCGCATTTTTTAGAGCACTGAGGACACTTGATCGTACTTCTCTGTACATTTTTGGGATCGCCTGCCTAGTGAAGTGGAATCTCGACGGGATTTGGTACCGGGGACACAATACCTCCATCAACCCTCTAAATCCCACTCCACTGATGGCGGACACCGGGCGCACGTCTAACACCAACATTGCAGTTACAGCCGCAGTTATACGCTTTGCAATAGGGTGACTACTATCGTATTTTGTGGTCATGGCAAACGACTGTTGGACGGTCAATTGTTTTGTGAAAGACTTAGCGGTCTTACGACTTCCCCTCTGGGAAGATGACCGACTAACAGCAGCAACAGCAGCAGTGGCAGTAGTAGGCGTACCGCTGCAGGATTCCTTGGATGAATCCCGTATTGAGGAGGACTCAGTCTGGCTGCTGACTTGGGCTGCAGGACTGAATCTGATGGAGATTGTGGAGGAAGTTGACGAGGAGGGTGTTGCTGGTGTGTATCCAACTGGACCACGGGATTTAGGTGTCCCTGTACCGATGAGGGTCCTAGCCCCAGTTCCTGAACTAACCACTGAACTATGAAGGTTATTCAGGTGACGTATAAGGGAGGATGTTCCTAGGTGGGCAAGATCCTTACCCCTGCTTATTTGAGCTTTACATAAGCTACATATGGCCATACATTGGTTGTCTGGATTTGGATAAAAATAACTCCAGACCGAAGAGGTGCATTTTTTGGTCTTCTGACCAGGCATGACGATGGGCTTTTTCATCCCATGGACATCAGCTGTTTCCCCCCCTGGTGCCTCATTTACAATAACCACATCACCATCCTCATCATCAAGTTCCTCCACAGCGCCAGCTACATCATCAATAGCCTCCTCCCGAGCCACCTCTTCCCGTACAGTGATGGGAAGGTCAGGCTTGACAACCACCAACACCCTTGGACTCGCCTTGAGGATTTGTGATAATTTCTCTTTAGAAGGCAGAGTTGTTTGCCGTTTTGTTGCTGACAGCATAACTCTCTTCAATTTTTTGTAGGGGGGGGGGGGGGGAGGAGGAGGGATAAGATCCGTGGGTGCAGCTGAACCACTAGTCATGAACACGGGCCAGGGCCTAAGCCGTTCCTTGTCACTCCGTGTCGTAAATGGCATATTGGCAACTTTACGTTTCTCCTCAGATGATTTTAAGTTTCTCTTTTTCCTACTTTTTCTTAACTTTGGCTTTTTGGATTTTACATGCCCGGTACTACGAGATTGGGCATCGGGCTTGGAAGACGACGTTGATGGCATTTCATCGTCTATGTCATGACTAGTGGCAGCAGCTTCAGCATTAGGAGGAAGTGGGTCTTGATCTTTCCCTACTTTATCCTCCAAATTTTTGGTCTCCATTATATGTAGCACAAGATACTGCAGAATGTGTGAACTTGGTAATATTGCAGTACCAATGGACTTTTACTGCTGAATGTGTGAACTTGGTAATATTGCAGTACCAATGGGCTTATACTGCTGGATTGGTTTTGCAAATTTGGTTATAATTACTTTTTTTTTTAAATTTTTTATTTTAATATTTTTTATAACTTTTTTTTTATTTTTTAAAAACTTGGGAATAATGGGGAAATAACTATGCCCTTAGAAGCACAGAGCACAGGACACAGCACCACTGGACTGAACAGGGCACAGCACAGGACCCAGCAGCACTACTGAACTCAGCAGGACAGAGCACAGGACACAGCACCACTGGACTGATACTGCAGAATGTGTGAACTTTGTAATATTGCAGTACCACTGGACTTTTACTGCTGAATGTGTGAACTTGGTAATATTGCAGTACCAATGGGCTTATACTGCAGGATTGGTTGTGCAAATTTTGTGGTAATTAAAAAAAAATTAAATTAGTTTTTGGTATTTTTTTAAACACAGGGGAATATTGGGGAAATAACTATGTCCTTAGAAGCACAGAGCACAGGACACAGCACCACTGGACTGAACAGGACACAGCACAGGACCCAGCAGCACCACTGACCTCAGAAGGACAGAGCACAGGACACAGCACCACTGGACTGAGCACAGCACAGCACAGAACTTAACTGAACAGCACGAGATATAGCAGGACAGAGGACCACCTAACACACCCTCCCTCTACCCTGATCAATGCCCGAGTGAAGATGGCGGCGACTAGCGGGGAATTTATAGGATCCGAGTATCGCGAGATCCGACAACGGGATTATGAGTCAGAGCCTCCGTTTCAGATTTGAATTTGGCGCCAATACCCGGATCTGTCTCGGATCCGACTCGGATCGGCAACGTTCGGGTGGGCTCGGATTTCATAAATCCGAGTGCGCTCATCTCTAAAATAAATGTGAGGTGTGAAAAATCATGCTAGATGCAGCAACTCACATATTAGAGGCCTCCCAAAATTTATTGTAGATCTGCAACCCACAATTACATATCTGTTTTGAGATCTAGTACCAGATAACCTTTGGAGCACCTCAAAATGGATAGAGTCTACCTAGGTATAATGGGAAAAGGTGGACCACTGAATTACCTTGTTGTAAAAATACACTATTATCACAAGATCTGCAAGTGTCAAGAACAGTGAGACACCCAAAAATTACTTACCAACTCTTCATGGACTTGTACAAAAATTTGAAGAATACAGTGGTCTGATCATAACTAATAGCACTTACATCCCATCAAATTCGATATAAGTGGGCATTCCAACACTGTATCTGCACTAAAAGAAGCACAAGACCACCAGAAAGTAATCCATCTGCAAGCCACCTAAGATAAACAAAACAAAGCCAAACTTCCACTACATCTGGCTTGGAGCTGTTAGAACAGCAGCAGATGTCACCCAGTAATTCGAGACAGCCCTGCTCTGATCCTTGTCTGAGAAATGTATGCTATCTAACAATTGTAAATATATGGTCAATTATGTTTAGGATGATTGTTTCACAATCTATCCTTCTACCAAAGTAATCCAACTTTTGTGCACTTGACCGAAGCTGGACATGACTGCAACTTATATGTTGCTAGATCAGTCACCTGTCGTTATACAGCAGTTGAACTAGGACACTTGAATATAATTTTACTTCCGTTTTCTTCCCTACTCCTCTTGAATGTTAGCTCTCACAACTTTGGCACTCTCTACATCCTATCTGGTTTCTTATGTAGTTGCTTTCACTAATTTCTCTTGTATTAATTTTTACTGATTCTATTGTTCCTCTTGCTCCTTGCTTATCTGTATTTTGTTCTGTTTATTATTTGTTGACTGCACAGATTCCGTTGCACCATATAAATAAAATAAGATGATGATTATTTTGCCTACTAGTATTTAAATATTATTGTTGTAAAAGTGTACCTTTCATTTTCAAATTTTAAAAAATATATTGTAATAAAAAACATGTATCTGTAAAAATTGGTTACAGATGTTTAAAGGGATTAGAATCCCCCTGCACTAAACGCTGACCACTGAATAAGCTGGGTGATGCTGCACAGACTGATAATTTTGGCGCGTTTGGGACTGAAGAGGAAAGCATGTAGCTGAATGTAAGCCAAAGATGTGTCACATGATTTTCTCTCCTTCAACCACATGAAGCCATCTTCAGCCAGGAATGCAACGATTATAGCTGACAACTGACCCTAATTTCCAGCGACAGGCCCAGGTTTTAAGGATTTGTCCCTGGCAAATTTGGGCCCAAGAAATGTCCCTATTTTTCAATATTGAGCAATTGTTCAATAAAATTCTGAATTTTCTGCATATTAAATACAATTATTACCATCTATTATATTCTCTTGAGTATTAAAGACACAATAAATGTTATAATGTCATAAATAAATTCAGATATGATGGTGATGGTAGTGCTCCAAGGGATATTAAGACAATATTACGCATGATAAGCTTAGATGTAACGGATCAGCAGCAAACTGTCCCATAAACCTGTCTGAAACTATGCCTGATGGCTATGTCCAACCGGTCATGTGTAATACATTCATTGAATTTTTAGTGCAGGGGTGATACAAACCCTTTCAATACAAGTTTTGTAAAATCTGTTATATTAGTAGCACTTGGACTGAGAAATTATGCTTAATAGAGATTTTCTGCACTAAAGTAGCAACAGGCAAATAACAGTAAATTACCATATTTTGAATAGACAATTCACAAAGGTGTGATTATTGTTCAGTGCAGGAAAAAGTCCTAGTAACAGCAGTAAAACAAACAAACACTGACTATCTGGGAGGCACACAAATGTGTTGTGAGGAGCATACTGATCCAAATGGGGGCTTTCATTAAGAAGCAAAATACTGCCTTTAAAAAGGAGCTGTTACTTAATCTGGAAACTCACCACAAAGCCTCCCTAGCCAGTGAGACACTGTAAGAACTAACTGCAGCCAGAACTGCCCTTAATAGGTTACTTGGGGATAAAACAAAACTGGCCTTTAGAAAATGCAAACACAAATATTTCAAGTGGGAATAAGCTGGGAAAACTCTTAGCCAGAGCATTCCATGCTCAATGAGCGCCATCCTTTATCCACTTTATTAAGGACGCTAGCGGACAGGAGAGCCACTTGACTTGAGATATTGCGTCTGCTTTTCATTCTTACTACTGCACGTTGTACAACATTTCTAATCAAAGCCTACCTCCAGGAGTGTTGATTCACCAAGATTTCTGAGACTGCCAAGGAGATGCCGGATCAGCCATTCTCCTTAAAGGAATTAGTAAACGCCATCTCCTCTATGCCGGTGGGCAAGAGCCGAGGCTCAGACGGATTTAGTATCAGTTATTATAAAATCTTTGGGCAGTATTTAAACCCCATGCTCCTAGGGCCCTACAATGAGATCTCCAAAGACTCTTATTTCTCCCGGAAGTCCCAAGAAGCCCATATTACTGTTCTATCAAAGGATGGCAAGAACCCCTCCCAGTGCTCTAGCTAACGACAGATATCTCTATCTGTTGAATGTTTACCTGAAGCTTATTGCTAAAATGATGACCAACCACCTTAAACATTTATTGCAAGGTGTGAGTCACATCGATCAAGTTTTGTCCTTTGAGGCAAAGCCTGAGACAACACCATGAAGATCATAGACTTGATGTATTCGGTCAAGGGCTCGTGGGGGTAAATATATCAAGCTAAGAGTTTTCCGGCGGGTTTGAAAAACCAATAAGATTCTAGCTATCATTTATTTAGTGCATTCTACAAAATGAAAGTTAGAATCTGATTGGTTACTGTAGACAACATCTCCACTTTTCAAACCCGCCAGAAAACGCTCACCTTGATACATTTACCCCCTGGATTCCTACTTTAATGCTGTCTACCAACATGGAATTTTTTTTCCGAAAGAGTTGATTGGCAGTTGCTTACTTGATCGCTGAAGCATATGGGATTGGGCCCTGCTTGCTTACACAGAATACTCGCCCTATATAAAGACCCCATGGCCCGAGTAATAGTCATTGGCTCTCTCTGATGCTTTCTCCATACACAATGGAATAAGGCAAAGCTGTTCGCTCTCCCCCTTGATATTTGTTCTATGCTTGAAGGCTTTGACCAGGTCAATTGGAAATAATCCGGATGTGTTAGGGGAAAGGGAGAGGGGGTCGGAGCACAAGTTAGCCCTATTTGCTGACGATCTCGTAGCAACCATCACCAATCCAGTGGTATCTCTGTCCACCCTAATGGTATCCAACTTTAAAATCAATTATGCTATGTCTATGGCTTTGAACCTCCCGATTGCTCCAGCGGTGCTAGAGGGGCTTCCAACATTTCTTTTCCTTCACCTGGCACCCCACTCACAACAAGTACTTAGGGTATTGCTTATGAAAGAGCTGACCGATTTATACAGAGCTAATTTTGCCCCATTTATTGCTAGATTACGAACAGAGTTCGGCAATGGCGAGCCAAAGGTTTCTTGGCTTGAGAAGATAAACATCATAAAAATGAACACTCTACCTAATCTTTTTCATTTGCTCCAAATGCCCCCGATATTCAGAGGATAGTTTGTGAGTTTGTTTGGGCTCTGAAACCCCATTAATTTCAGCATGACATTCTCAACGTGGTCTGCAACTACCCCATTCTCTAAATATTACCAGGTTGGGCTACTTAACAGGATATTGGAATGGACAAGGCCCCCTGACTCTGAAAAATAAGTTGTGATTGGGGGTGGACCCCTCTTAATTATTCAATCTATTATTACTAGTATGGAACTTTCTGTGAGGCCCTGGGGATCCCCCTTCCCCCTCTCTCCTTCTTTTCTCAGCTCTGTCTCTCCTCTCCTACTTGCCCTTTCATTTTGTTTTATAGTAGACTATAGGATGTAAAATTAATTGTTCCACTTTCCAAATGTTATGACGTACTAGTTACATATACATGCTATCACCTCACAAAAGAAGAATTACACAAAAAAAGAAAAGAAAAAAACCAATTGATAAAAAAACAGTGGTTTCTAAACTACGTGCAGATAGAATCTGTCTAAATATTGACTTGTTATATTTCAAATCTATCTTAACTATAACACCCACCACCTTAAATAGCAGTAGCCAAAAATCTGCAATAGTCAAAAAAGCTGCCATTTTAGTAATAAATATGTTGCAACTACAATACTATAAAGCTATAAAAACAACATTTATATAAATGAAGATGCATGTATATTTTTCATACAGTTGTTGACATGTTAGTAAGAGTCACTTTCCGAAAAATGCCTTAGAATTTTATATTTTCTCATGAAGATGAGAACTCACCGTGCAGAGAGGAGCGAGCAAGGGCAGTGATTTCATGGATTGTGAGTGCTCGTCGAGACTTGGGTAACATTTCACCAGTGTCTTCAACATGTAACTGTCACAAAAAAAACATTGGTCAGACAGCAACTACTATTATTACCTTTCCTTTATAAAGTGCTGACATATTACAAAGGCTGTACATTGAGGGGTCCATGATACAAACAAATTACATACAATCACATGAAACACAGCGTAAATATGGCACTGCCCAAATGACCTTACAATCTAAGAGGTGTAGGGAACACTTGATACATACTGTAGAAAAATTACAAATATAGCTGTGGCGAGGAAAGAGATTGTGGGGCTACAGAATGACAGAAGCATTGTCATCCACCAATATTAAAGTAGCCATTGGCAACTGGCATTTTGTGCAGCTAATGGTGATGTGGACTGTAGGATTGATGACAGATAGTGAAAGATGGAGATTATGACATCCAGTTAGGATATTGCAATGTGAAACAGATAGGGTTGTATCACTTTCAAAGACGACTTCAACACAGCACTTTTCCTGCCAACAAAACATTCCTACTATTTTTAGCTAATTTATGAAAACATTGCATGCTGCATCTGTAGAGCTGAATTGCTCTTGTATAACCGAAAATAATGAATTTAATTTTAGTAATAATTAGTTTGATATTAATAGTTTAATTTTCAAATAGTATATGATATGTCCTCAAGACTGCATTACTTGACCAACATCATGGCGTTAGAATCACCAGTTCGGAAAGCTATTTCTGTACATTTGAAACCCATGGTCACATGCCATCATGGTGGAGGCAGGTTGTACACAGTAAAGATTTAAAAATACACTACAGAAAAATGAAAATCAGATAGCCGTCTACTAGAGAGCATAGATTAACATTACTAGAGAGTAATGAGGCTACGTAAGGAATTAACCGTTAAGTATACATTAATACATTCCTCATCTTAAGTATGAAGGTTGACTCCTTTAATAAGAAGAGAACAGTGGAAGGTAAGTATAATCCTCTAGAACTGTACAGTGAAAGATCAGAAGGGAGCAGGCAACATACAATAATATCCTGCAGGATGGCACAATAACATGGTCAGAAGGATGCAGTGGACACTAGGGGGTAAATATATCAAGCTAAGAGTTTTTCGGCAGGTTTGAAAAACCAATCAGGTTTTAGCTATCATTTATTTAGTAAATTCTACAAAATGATAGCTATAATCTGATTGGTTGCTATAGGCAACATCTCCGCTTTTCAAACCCACTGGAAAACTCTCAGTTTGATACATTTACCCCTAAGTATCAGGCTGCAGGATGGCACAGTGACATGGTCAGAAGGATGCAGTGGACACTAGGTATCAGGCTGCAGGATAGCACAGTGATATGGTCAGAAGAGAGAAGTGGAAACTAGGAATCAGGCTGACGGATGGCACAGTGACACGTTCAGATGGATTATTATTATTATTTATTTATTTATTTATTTATTAGGTGTCACAGATTCCGTAGCACCGGATACAGAAGGAAGTAACAAATAGATGAGGTAATGCATGTCAGTAGCACACATGAGTGTGAGTAATGCTATGGGGACTCGCACAGAGTACAGCATATGAAGTGACAGGACATACGAGGGACAGTAGACAGTCATGGGACAATAGACAGCGAGGACCCTGCCCGCAAGGACTACCATTCTAAAGGAAGGGGTTGTGAGAGACAGTAGGACAAACTGGGAGAAAAATTTAGATGGCAGACGAGGAAAAGGAGGTGATGGATAGAATGGTTAGGAGGTGGTAGGAGAAGCGAGCTTGAAAAGGTGAGTTTTGAGTGAGCGTTTGAAGGACTGAAGGTTGGGGGAGAGTCGAGTGAGACGGGGTAGGGAGTTCCAAAGATTGGGGGCAGCACGGTAGAAGTCTTGAAGGTGAGCATGGGAGGCGGTAATAAGAGGTGAATTGAGGGAGGTCAGTGGCGGAGCGGCCGGGGAGGTATGTACCTCGAAACAAGGTCAGAGATGTAAAAGAGGAGAAGTGTTGGTAAGGGCTTTGTAAGTGAGGGTAAGGAGCTTGAACTTAATTCTGAAATGGACAGAGAGCAAATGAAGGGATTTATGCAGATGAGAAGCGGAAGAGGGACGGTGGGAGAGGAAGATGAGCCTAGCCATAGCATTCTGTATGAATTGAAAGTCAGAAGTGTGAGAGCGAGGGAGACCAGTGAAAAGTAGGTTGCAATAGTTGAGATGAGGAATGATGAGTGAATGGACCAGGATTTTGGTTGCTTTCCGAGAGAGGAAGGGACGGATTTTTGTAATGTTACGGAGGCAGACGTGGCAGGAATTGGTGAGGGACTGGATATGAGGGGTAAAGCTGAGGGCTGAGTCAAGGGTGACTCCAATGCAGCGGGCTTGGGTGACAGGAGAAAGAGTGATGTTATCAACCCAGGGGCGGATCTAGAAAACGACTGTACCCGGGGCGATTTAGGGGGGGCGATTTAGGCCCCGCCCCTTTCTAACAGTTAAGGCTGCCGACGGCTGCACAGTATGTGCAGGTCCGTCCAGCTGTGACAGGCAGGGACAGTGTGTTTTAAACACAATCAGAGCAGCCGGGCAGAACACTGTCCCTGCCTGTCACGGCTGGACGGACCTGCACATAGTGTGCAGCCTTCGGCAGCAAGTGTCTGCTAGGGGGGGGCGATCGCCCCCCCCTGGATCCGCCATTGTGTCAACCAAGAGGGAGATATTGGGAGGTTTTGCAACATTGGCAGGAGGAAAGATGATGAGCTCAGATCTGGAGATGTTGAGTTTCTGGAAGTGCTGTGACATCCAAGTAGTTAGAGCAAAGAGACAGCTAGATACCTGGGTTAGGACAGCAGGAGAGAGGTCTGGTGAGGAAAGATAAATTTGCATGTCATCAGCATAGAGGTGGTATTGGAGGCCAAATGATTGAATGAGTTCACCAAGAGAGGTGGTGTAGAGAAAGATGAGCAGAGGGCGAAGGACAGAGCCTTGTGGGACTCCAATAGAAATGGGAAGAGGGGGGAAAGAAGAGCCAGAAGCAGACACACTAAAAGAGCGACCAGAGAGGTAGGAGGCAAACTAGGAGAGAGCTGTTTCGCAAAGACCTAGGGAGTGAAGGGTAGCGAGAAGAAGATAATGATCGATGGTGTCAAAAGCAGCAGAGAGATCGAGGGGTACGAGAAGGGAGAAGTGACCACTGGACTTAACTGAGAGTAAGTCATTTGTTACCTTAGTGAGGGCAGTTTTAACTGAGTGATGGGGACAGAAGCCAGACTAAAGAGGGTCAAGAAGAGAGTGGGAAGAGAGAAAGTGGGTCAGACGATTGAAGACAAGTCATTCGAGAATTTTAGAAGCAAAGGGAAGCAGACATATGCAGCGATAGTTGGAGAGAGAGGATGGTTCAAGGGAAGGTTTCATGAGAATAGGAGAATGAGAGCATGCTTGAAGGCCAAGGGGAAGATACCAGTGGAGAGAGAGAGATTAAAGAGGTGAGCAAGGTGACAATAGGCAATGGAAGAGAGGGAGCAGAGAAATTAGGAGGGGACAGGATCGAGAGGACAGGTAGTAGAAGAAGAGGAGGAGAGAATAGAGCGGATCTCAGGCACAGTAACAGGTGGATAGGAGCCAAGGATGGCCCAGTGAGTGATAGAGAGGACAGGTGGGGGGAGGCAAGTCTGAGGAGAACAAATTTCATTGTGTATACAGTCAATTTTGTCTTTGAAGTAGGTGGTAAAGTGAAGGTGGTAAAGTGGGGAGGATGTGGGAGAGGATACAGTAGAGAATTAATGGTAGCAAAGAGGCGTTGGGATCTATTGGACAGGGAGGAGATGAGGGATGTGAAATAGGTTCAGAATCGTAGGAGGAAAGGGTGACTTTATAGTAGGTGAACTCAGCAATGGAGCGGGATTTCCTCCATTGGCGTTCAGAGGAGCGGGAGCACTTTTGGAAGAGACAAGTAAGAGGGAAGTGTCAGGGTTGGAGTTTAGATTAGTGGGGATGAATGGGGGTGGCAGGGATGAATGGGGGTGGCAGGGGCTGCAGTATCAAGGGTAACAGAGAGTGTGGTGTTGTAAAGAGACAGCAGCGTTAAGACATGATAGGGAAGAAATGGAAGCCAGTAAGGGTTCAAGTGAGGACGCAAAGATGATGGGTCAATGCTCTTGATGGGAAGCAGCGTGCGAGTGATTTTGGGTGGGAGAGGTGGAGCAAGGGGTAGGAGAGGGTAAAGGAAAGGAGATTGTGGTCAGAGGGGAAGACAGAATTGGAGAAGTTGGAAATGTCAAAAAGATAGGAGAACACTAGGTCCACGGAGTGACCCTCACGGTGGGTGTCGGAAGTTTTCCATTGGGAGAGGCCATGAAGGAAGTGAGAGTGAGGAATTTAGGAGGCAGCAGTAGTAATAGGAGAGTCGGTAAGAATGTTAATATCCCCAATGATAATAGTGGGAAGATTAGAAGAGAGGAAATGGGAAAGCCAGACGGCAAAAGTTATCAAGAAATTGAGAGGATGGGCCAGGGAGACAATAGATGACCGCAACACGAAGGTGGAGAGGGAAGAGGTGGATGGAGGGAACTTCAAAGAAAGAGAAGGAGAGGGAGGATTCAGCGGGAATAATGCTGAAGGTGTAGCCAGGAGATAGTAGGACACCGACACCAGCTCCTTGGTGGTCGCCAGGATGGGGAGTGTGTGAGAAGGAGAGCCCCCCATGGGAGAGTGCAGCAGGGGGAAGCAGTACCAGAGGGGGAGATCCACGTTTCTGTAAGGGGCAGGAGACTAATGGAATGGTAGAGGAAGAGGTCATGAATGGGAGTGAGTTTTTTGAACACAGATCTTGCATTCCAGAGTGCACTGGACAGGGGAAGGTGACTAAGAGGAATGATGGGAATAAGGTTGGCGGGATTGGATGTTGGGGGGGCAGGATGATATGTGGTGGAGGGGTTAATGACAGGGGATAGAGGGAACAGGCTTGGGTCTGTAGTATGGAATAGTGATGTGGGGAGCCATGAGGGGGAATGGATGGAAGTGCTGAATGGAGAGTAATAAGGTACAGGAGATGTAGTAACTGATACCTTGCAGAGTCATGAAATAGGAGACAAAAAAAATTGCAGGTTACAAGTGAGGTGAGAAAAGGACAGGTGAGTAAAGTGAGAGACTGTAGAAGTAGTAGGAGAGTGAAGAGGAAGAAAAGTATCAGCAAGGGAATGGGAGAAGTAGTTAGAATGAGCGAGTAAGAAACAGATAGACAAGACAGTGACATAGGGCAGAAGTGGAAAGAGATTATAAAACATTAGCCACACTGAGGTAGTTATGTATGAACAGTGCGCAAGGGAAAACAGGGGCGCCACTTAAAAAATCTGGGTAAGTGGAGCAACAAGTGTGTTTTGAAGGTGGAAATACAAGCAACAGTAGAAGTGAAACCAAGTCATAATAAAACAGCGGAATCAAGAATTAAGGTTGAGAAACAGATCAGCAGGGTGTGTACAGACAGTGCACAATGCAGTTGGTGGAGGATTTCTGGATGCAGTGGAAACTAGAAATCAGGCTGCAATATGTCACAGTGACATGGTCAGAAGGGAGAAGTGGAAACTAGGAGTCAGGCTGCAGAATGGCTTAGTGATATGAGGGGCAATTTATGAAGCCCTAACCCATGTGGAAACTGCTTTTTCCGCATGGTTAAGGCATTTTTTAAACAAAATGTTGATTTACTAAAAGCCACGCAGGAGATACTAAAGATATATCCTGCATTAGGCAAATTACTGCAGTGAGCCTTAATAGTCAATAGGGACCAGGCAATTTTATCAAGTTGTCCCTGATGGCTAATGTCATCTTCAGATGGCGTTAGTCATTGAATCCTATGGACAGAGCATAGCGGTAGAGGGCTCTTTGGATCCCTCACCGCAGCTTATCTGCTCTCCCCTACTGTTATTATCACCAAGTGGCTTTGCGATAGTAATCGAGGATGAAAGGTAAGTAAAGTCATCGCCAGGACAGCCTCCTATCTGCTGCTCTGTTCCGGGATGATTTTTTAATAAATTCATTTGAAAAATCATTGTTGCGATGACAGATGATAATTACCGGGGCAAAACCATGGCCAGAAGTCCCCATGGACAGAAAGGATGCAGTGGAAACTAGGAATCAGGCTGCGAGATGGCAGAGTGACATGGTTAGAAGGGACAAGTGGAAACTAGAAATCAAACATGATTAAAAGGTACCTTTGAAAGTCCGATTACCCTATAAACTGAAGCAGTAAGGGTCATTTCAAATCTGCAAAATATGTGGATCCTCAATTCTTCATTATTTGCATTTCACTGTCTATGCCCACTTCACTGTCTTTAGAAACTCCCTTGTAAAATCAACTTGTGCCTAGCTTTGCAGGTCGGTGGGTGCCAAAAAATGTGAAGTGTAGAAACAGTAAAAACATCACAGTAAAGTGTAACTGACTACCTCTTTAGAACAACCCACATAACTCATCTAAACATAAAGAATCCATGTGCTACCCTGTAAAACTAAGCACACTTGTGCAACAGTAGACACAAGACAAATGATCCCTATTAACACAATGAAGATCTATCTATGAAAGCTAGATGTGATCCTACACTGTGACACTAACAGATATGTGCTAATGGCAAATGTTGTAAGTGCTTCAAGTGAAATCTCCCACAGAGCTTCTATTATAATAGGATACTTTATCTTAGAACCATGCTGTGTTTAAACAGTTATCCTTATTAAAACTTTATTTTTATTGCTCTATAATAGAAGACCTTGATTTTTTACAAATTATTTGACACCCAAGATTCCTAACATTTGTATTACGATTATATTAGTAGTATTTTGAAATATTTTCTCTATATGAAGTTGTGAATTAACAAATTATCACTAATTGTTCATCAATTGTGAAAATTAAGGGGTCTATTTATTAATATTGGATGATTTCTATTGCAAAAAGTGTGCAATGTTGCCATACTATAACTGGCTCACAGAAGCTCCTGGTTATTTATTTCTTAGCATAATAGAAGCAATTCATGACTTGCAGCTCTGCCACCATGTCTCCAGGACTGAACCCCCTAGTATTTAAATCATCTTTGCTAAAAGTTACCTACTGAATAAAGAATGTTTTGCACAAATTTTATTTGTCATTGGCCCATATTTATCAATGTGCGGTGATATCAGTGATTTTCTATGACCGCTTATCGCAGTTATACTCAGCTGGGTGGCAGCAGTAAGAGTAGTCTTTCCCGTTTGTCAACAAGTCCTGATGCATGACCTGACTTTACATAAATAGCTGATGATGATGATTCACACATGTGTAGGGGAAGAAGTGAAACAACAATATGTAGCGACCTCAATCACAAACACAACCAGGCTACGCTTCCATTCATAAAGGATTCATAAATGCCGGTAGTGCTGGGTAAAGAGACCTTCTAGTTTCAGACTGGCAAACGGTCTACTTTATTTTTCAAGATACAGACGCTCTCTCCATCCAGCAACACAACATCATTGTCTACAAACAAGAGGCAAAAGCAGTTATTACCAGTAACTTATCAAACTTTTCTCACTACAACTCTTTGAAGTGTTCAGAGTAAGATGCTAATGACACAAGGAACATGGGAAGTCCCTGCTGCACTCTTTCAAAAGCCACACAATGGCAGGGCTACCATCCTACATGTGGGTTTCTCCTGCCAGCACAAAAACTGAACAGCTGCTAGCTACTCTGAAAATCCGGCCACATGCTGCAATATCAGAAGAGTAATTGGCCTGATTGTTGGAGATGCATATCTTGTAGGGACACAGTGGACTTGCAAACCAATAAAACAGAGAGAGAAAAATGGTAATTAGATATTTTACTTTTGTAACATTAATAACAGAACAGTGCCCAATATTTAAAAGCATAAAACATAAAAAAAACTCCCTTTAAAAAAATGTTACCAAACAGGTGGTCCTTTAGTACATTACCTGCAGCCCAGGGCTTAGCTCCATCCAAGAGGTGTCACCAAAGAATTCTCAACTATTTTCAGCTGCAGCACAAATCAGTTATGGGAAGAATGTTACCCTGATGGAATGCGACTAGAGTCTCCCCTCCAGTTGTGCGGCACATGATAGTAGTAAGTTCTTCCCACTCCCCATAACTGATTGTTACGGCAGCTGGAAAGGTAATCAAAATCAGAGTGCATGAGATGGGTGAGCCTCATTCAGACTAAGTGAAGGGTGATGTAAATATGTGTTATTTTTTTATTAATGAATTGCTATGGTAAGAGATATGAAAAGGGATGAATGGAGACAATGAAACTGAAGTGAAGGGAGGTATGTGAAAGAGAGCAGGTAAGAATGGTAGGGGTTTTTTAGGTGCTTTGGCAAAAACATGTCATGTCTTTAAAATTGGGCAGATTGCCCATCACAGCTTTAATGCTTTAGAATCAAGTTCCTGGTCCTCTACCCAGTTATCAGCATTCTTATCTTTTAGTAAACGCTTATACAGTAGATCTTTCTCTTCTACATCAAGCACTGTATACAAGCTCTATCTCTGTCTATCTCATTGAGTGTTTATGTTTTTATTTACTCATCTTTGGCCCACAGGTTCTATCTTGGGGTTTCTCCACTTCTCCATCTACTTTATAAACTTATTAGTTCATTTGGGTTTAGTTTAGTTGAACTCTACAATAAGTGGTCACAGGGTTATATTTATTAAAAAGCAAAAAATCTTATTGTCTGCAAAAATGGGTATTTTTGACAGCAATAAGGCTCTGTCCTGTACATCAAGGGGAACCACTGGCGCTAGTACTGCTATCCTCGGAAATAACCCCTGCCAGCAATAATATTGTGATAGCTTCCCCTAAAGAATGCGGAAGCCTATTTAACAAATACCACCACAATACTTGTTCTGTTATCACCATCTCAGGATGGCCATAACAGAAGAAAATGGATGAAAAAATTAACAATATTTCTTAAGCAAGTTTTTTGTAAAAAAACATTTAATCTATTTTTAACAATATATTTAATTTTTTAGTAGTGGTACCGAAAGCGCAACTCTGGTCTTTCAGTTACACTTTGCATGCACAACCACTTAGCCATGTCACATATGTATAGCCATGTCACATATGTACATATCCCGTGAGACTGGCGCTCCAAGCCTTCATCTGTTCTTTTCTGCTGTGACAGATTTGTTACATCATTGCCATGCGATTTGCGTCATCACCGCCCACACCCGCTGCATAACAATGAGTTTCTCGTCATCACACAGCGGGACCATGTTGACACAATTTGCACCAATTGCACCATCAGGTCCCCACTAACTTCCAACATTGTGGTATAGGATCTAGAAGGGTGGCCTAATCTGCCAGGAGAACTCCCTGAAATTCAGGAGTCTCCCAGACAACGTGGGAAAGTAGACAAGTATTGTTTGTTATAGTATGCAGCACTTATTACAGATAGTTGTCGCTTTCTTTAATTAAATGTATTGTTTAAACTTATTACTGAGATTAAGGGTAATTTTGAAGGTTAGAGGACTACCCGTGCGTCCCCTGATGTGTATGAGGTTGTCTATCACTGGTGTAGAGGGAAGCGGATGATTGCCCACCTCAAGAAATGCATTATGAATATTCATAACATACTTCTTACATTTGTTAAATCCTACATGATAAATAAAATGCAGAGAGAAATTCATGCAGGAAAGAACTGTCATATAGAAAGTACAGGTGTACAAAGAGAAGAGTACAAGAAACAGGGGAATCAAGGTGGAGAAATATCTAACGCTGACCTCGCACCATTCCTTTGATGGCAATCCAGACACAATTTCTACCATCACACGTCGCTGGCAGAGGCGGTCACTGAGTTATAGGTTTGCTGGGGATATACTGTACCTGTATGTAGCCTCACATGGAGCCGCTATCATAAAGATGAACACTGTTCCATAGCACTCATTATAAAGAGTGGCAGGAAGACTTCAATCACAACCACATCTTTGCTAGTGTCCCCACAGTTACCTCTGCTATTCAGCTCTGCCATGCTCACATCCTAAAGAAAGTCTTCCTTCAATAGTACTACTGACATAGTGGAGCAGACATTTACATGTAATTCCCCAAAAGATCAATGTATCTTTAAAGTGAGAAATAGTTTTAAATCCTAATCTTCTTTATATACGTACAAGTAAGAACAACAGATGGTGGTTTTCATTTAAAAGGTATAACACCATATAGGTATATGGGCAATGACATTTTATAACACATACTTCTATTTTGCAGTAGGTTATGAAATGGAACTTAAAAAATATACATACACCACTTGGCACTGCGTTATATATTAAATATTATAACCAAAAGCCTAGATACAACACCTCTTGTTCATTAACACACAATGCACAATTTGCTACTTATTGATGCAAATTGACCTCATAAAGTTAAACAATATTTCACCCCCTAAAAGGAACTTGATTTTAGTACATTCTACATTTGCAGACACTCAGCAACCCCTTCTAACCATCCTGTAGAACAGAACTATAAAAATAACATGGACCACAGACACAAAAAGCAATGGAGCCAATATATAGAATAGCAACGTAAATGAAATTGATCATGGAACCTAGTGCACATACCACTACCCCAGAACTGCCCAAACTTTTGGCTGTTCCTCTGGTCTCCTGCAGATCTTCCCAACTCAAAACACACGCGTTGCTCTGTCAGAGAGAGAGAGAGGAATGCATATAGTGCTCTGTAATACTACGTGCCAGGGAGACAGAAAAGCATTTCATGCTCTGCAAAAAAAGGGGGAGCACAACATGCTCTGCAGTTTTCTATTACATACAGTTTTATAGCAGGTGGTGCCCACCCTCCCCCTCCTTCCACCTACTCATTGAGATCCAACATCAACAAGGTGAATTTCTATGGAAACCTCAGCATGGAGAGAATCTCCCAGGATACAACGAGAACACGTCAGGTGGAGGAGAGAGAAAAATAAGTAAGGGGGATCTAAAGCAAAGAGAGGAGGAGTCGGAGAGCAGGGAAAGGTTTTCTTATCCCAAATCAGCTCAACTAACGCATTATAAATGTGATTTCCTGCTAGAAGTCAAACACCACAAGGTAAGGAAGTAAGCAATAAGCCAAGATAAGTGGCCTTAATGGGCAACCTGCCTTGTTCAAACACTATTATTGAATAATTGCTACAAAAAAAGCTAGAAAGCTATCACTTAAGGTGACAGCAGAAGGTAACAAATATGTGTATTTTTGAAAATATTTAACTCGCAATATAAAAGTAACTTCTTAGAGCACCGCTTCAATGCAGCTCTATGCTGCTATCTTTTCATTTTAGGTCACGTTTATTTTATTTTTTGATGAGATAAACAGGAACACAAGGCAGTGTACCACAGTCTGTATATCTGTAAGATGGTGTGCATGCACATCTACGTGTCAAAGTTGCATTATAATTAGCATCACCCAACACTGCATAACTGCATCAGGATCCTCTTTAAGAGTCAATCATTATATACAATTTCCCACACTTCAGTCACACAGCTATAGACATACTGGGTCTCCTTTAGATTTACAGAGCAAACCCAGCTAAAGGGTGGAAATCTGCACTTGGACCATGCTGCAATGCGAGGGGTGAGCATGCAGTACTTATGCATGCAGTTTCCAAATACTCGGCAGCTTTATCTTCACACTGCTATTTGGGGGCTGTATTATTATTCCAGCCCCGAGCACTGTAATAAGGCCACTTATTTTGGCAATAAGAAAATCAGTTATCATCACAACTTAACAAAAAAAAATCACGACACAGGTCAGCTGAAATGTTGGGCCCTCCTCTGGGACCAGCCATCAATGTGCTGCGTTTCTCCAAGACCACCCCATTCCTCCTGCTGCTTGTCCCCTCTATACCCTAATATTATGTGGGGTGAATATAAATATTAAATTGGGCTGGTATATTAATATTATATAGGGGCTGGTGTGTGAGGGTATTAATGTTATGTGGGGGCTGGTGTGGGAGGTGTATTAATATTATTTGGGGGGTTGTGGGGGCATCCATATTTTGTTAGGGCTGGTGTGTGTGGGAATATTATTGCTGTGCAGGGGGAAAATGTGGAGGTTATTATTGTTATGTGGGGGTGGGGTATTCATGTTACATGGGGGCTGGAGGTTAATTTAATGTTTTGGCAATATTTTTTTTTTTTTTTTTTTTTTTAATGTGGGGGGTATCACTGTTATGGGGCCTCTATTAAATATGTGTATTAAGGTACATGTTAATTATATGGTAGTCACTTGAAATTGAAGAAGAGAATGAGCTGTGCAGGGACAAGCTGAGCAAGTGCTGGTGTCTGTGGTCGGTCTTATATCACTGTGTCCTCGACCTGCATGCTTCTTCCCTCAACCAAATGTCCTTAAACATCAGGTGGGCAGTGGAGCAGCATACCTCTCAGAGTTTGGATGCAGAGGGTGCTTGGTCAGCAAGGTGAAACAGCCACTCAAGTTAAGTGGGAAATTTAAGGCAGCAGTACAAATGGAGGTGGCGCTGTTGAGTTTTTACAGTGGCGTCTATATCACTAAGGATAGGATATCTCTGGATTGGGCAGAGACAAGCAAAAATATATACAAGTTTACAAGTGCAGTGGGAGGGGTAGCGCTATTTCAAGCATTGCGCATGGCACCAGTTTGTGTAGAAAAGGCATTTTTGCAGAGGGCAGTAAACAATGTTATAATAATCTACAAATAATTTTATCATCAAGTGATATTAATTAAAATAAGTAAAGATGTGAAGTTTTTTTATATTCACTAACCAAAATGTTTGCATTTTACCAAAATGGCACTTAACTGCGTCCACCTTGCAGTGTTGCAGAGAGCTGTGATCTCTGTTGTAAACACATCTTCTGCACCCACTGAATTTCAAGACACACCTATAATGTAGCATGTACTATTGCACTTGGCACGTACAATATAAAGCTTCCATATATGTGTGTATGTAAATATATATATATATATATATATATATATATATACACACACACACTCATCTTCCTCTCACACCGCTCCTCCTCTGCCTCCCCTCTCTGCCTTGCCCTACACTGGCTCCTACAGAATTCTTTTCAAACTCCTCACCACAACTTACAAGGCTCTCTCCCACTCTACTGCCCCTTATATCTCTAACCTCCTCTCCATTCACACTCCCGCCCGCTCCCTGCGCTCGTCCAATGACCGCCACCTCTCCTCCACTCTGATCGATCACCTCTTCCCATTCCAGAATCCAGGACTTTTCCCGTGCAGCCCCCCTTCACTGGAATGACCTCCCTTGCTCCATCCGCCTCTCTCCTACTCTGTGCTCCTTCAAACGTGCACTTAAAACTCACCTCTTTCTCAAAGCCTACCAACCATCCACTTAACCCCCATCTCCTCCGCTCATTCTCCCCTCTCTATTCCCTCAAACTGGCTCCTCTTGTGCCTGGTCTGTTTAACCCTCCCTTAGGATGTAAGCTCGCATGAGCAGGGCCCTCTTCCCTCCTGTCTCCTTACCCGTTCCTCTGCTCCGTGTCTATTGCATCTGCCTGCCTGGAGTTTCTGAAGTATTGGTACTTTTGTTTATTGTTCTGTACTGTTTCACCCTGTACAGTCTACTGTTTGTACTATGTGCGGCGCTGCGGAAACCTTGTGGCGCCTAACAAATAAATGATAATAATAATATATATATATATATATATATATATATACACACACACACACACACGTGTGGGTGTCCTGTATTTTGCTTGTAATTTAAAAGTATTTTGATGTTATAGATTAGATTGTTATTATTTACATTTATTATGAATAGCTACACTGTAATGATAACAGGTGTGTATATATCCTTTTCTGATTTTTGGATGGGTTCACTGTACTGATTAAAGATCTATATAATATGAAAAATATCTCTAGGATGGCAAGCATTTGTAACTGCATAATACTGTGGGTAAAATTTGTTTTGTTTTATCTAGTGTGTATAAGCTCTTAACTTAAAAGACAAGTGAGATTACATATATAATGAGTCAATAAGCCTCTTTACCAACCACAAAAAAGCTCCCCTGTCACGTATTTTAGATTGTGTAAATGTCTCTATTGATTTGACTCCTGCATACATAGCTGCATTCCCAAAATCCAGTTTTTGGAACTGCCCTGGAGAAATCATTCAGCACCTACTTTTGCAGGGTTGCTGGAAAGTAAAGACATGAACTCTCCCATCTATGAGGACAAGTAAAAAGCAAGTTCATTTACAGAGATAAAAAGGTAACCAGGGAAAACATATCTATTAAATATCTCATTTTGCAAAATGAAATCTCATGTTTGCATGTGGGCACCAGGCAGACCTGTGTGCTCCTTCCAAAGTTGAAATATGTTCAGCTATATGGCTAGTAATAAATTATTTCTGAATTCAAGAGGTCTTTCACAAAGTCAAAAAGTGGTTTCAAAAGTCACTCAGTTTAAAAACTTGTTAATCATTTCAGTTTTAACTTTTACTTTACTAAAGATAAACAAACTACCCCAGTTAAGTAGCTTTTTGTTGTTTTTTTTGTGTGTGTGTTCTACAAAAGTTGAGGTGTCTGGCGTTTTGTTACATTCATTTATTTATTTGTAGTAAATTAAACCATGCTTACATTTAGTAATTTACGTGTGATTTGGACTTTGTGTTGCTGAAACTATAGATAAAAGTCATGTCTCAGAATCTGCTAAATTTTGCAACAAATGCTTCCACCGTGACATGCAGATCCATGCACTTCTTGCACAAAACAGGTGCAGGATATCACAAAATGTAATTTGCTCTGTGGGCAACAATTCTGAATTTTGTCAATAACGTTAACTGGGTCCATTTCCCAAATGACCGTATGATAAATGACCATAATTGCACTTTTATGACCCTGTAGGTAGCCATAACCAGTATGCAGCAATAACTGTATTAAAATGTATTTTTAGTTATTGCAATCATTTAATTTTTGTTATTGCTACTGCATACTAGCAACCATACTGTTTGACTGCCAAAGAAAAAGTAGTCATTTTCATATCATAACCATTGCTGAAATGAGATAGACAATTTGTAACACTGCACATGATGACCTATTAACAGTGATGGAATGATCAACGTCGACGTGACATTGTCACTTGTTAACTTCAATAGTAAGATGCCATTGACCCCTACTTGACTTGAGCATGCTTGTTCATGCAGAACATTGCTGGGGTTAGGGAGGCTGGAATTTGCAGTGCTTTGTAATATTGTGCAAAGGTCGTGTGTCACCTCTAGGAACTCCTGGCTCTCCGTTGGGACTTGCAGCTTAAACCTTCGTACAGAGTATGGCCTTTTCTGATGATAAAAAGCAGCAGTGCACCTCCCCTCACGCCACTCCACACGCAGAGCATCCACTGGGGGAACACGCAGGAAATAATGAGGACAAGAATATAGAATAACTATGGGGCATATAACAACCATGATTTGGGTGCTGGTGGCACTGGCGTGCAGACATACTAGTATGTAGTGCTGTTTGGGTACCACTATAAGTTACAATGTGGGCACTACTGATGCTGAGGATTTGTAAAAGCATGTGTACTGTTAATTCTGTATTAGAGAAGTAGCAAAGCAGGGTCTTTTTAAAGAAGATAAATATATATTTTAACATAAGGTACAGATAGAACTAGAAAGGAAATGCATATAGAGTATATCAACTTCATTATCACAGTTTACAAGCATACACAATGTATATGGCATACACAATGTTTCAGACCCTCCATCAGGTGTAATGCTTGTGTTGTACCCATTTCTCCATTGTGATGCTCCATTTGAGGAATATACAACAATTCACAACCTTAGAGAAATATGATCAGTAAAAAAGGAAAGATGAAGTTCAAGGAAGAAAGTTCTAAAGAATAAATACATATAATAGACATAAAATCAATTTTATGAAATAACTGCAATAAGTTGAATGCCAACATAGATAGAAGCCACTATGTATGAGGATAGTTGAAAGGTGTTTGTGATTATAAAAAGCATCACTGTGATATAAAACCTATGTCTAAACATAATTTATACAAGAAAGGAAAGTGAAACACCTAGTAAAAACCTCTAAATAACTTGCCAAACAGCTGGAAAAAAAACTATAATGAAATTGGGTAATTTGGCATCTACTGTAAAGGCAACACAAGTCCTTCTTTTGTTCCTGAAAGTGGCATTAAAAGGGATATTTTTATCAAAGGGGACGAAAAGCCCTATGACCGGCAAAAATGGGTGTTTTTGGAATAACGCTTCATCTTATATATCCAAGAGACTGCACTGATTTGTTGGGTTTTAGGGCAATTGCTTCCCCACAGTCCTTGTTCTGTTACTGCCATCTCAGGATGGCGATAGCAGAAGAAAATCATAGAAAAATGCTTCATTCTTTGAATAAAGCCTCTTTTTCATCTTTAGATTTTGTAAAAATGAACAAAGAAATACAAAATCATTACAGTAGAATGTACCATACAAAATGCCTTAATGTAAAATAATGTATACAGCTCTGTATTTATCACATAGAAAGTACATAAAAATACAATACAAAATCACTTTATTATTTTAGGTCTTGCCTAAATCTGCATATAGTTAAAGATGATGAGACTAATCATCCACTGCCAAATTTTGTATACTGTTTCTCCATGAACTTGTGTATACCTGTTTCTCCATTAACTTGTGTATACCTGTTTTCCCATGATCTTGTGCATACCTGTTTCTCCATTAAGGTTTTTGGAAAAGAAAAACAATTCAATTGATTGCATCTGATATATGCATGTATAGCTAATCATTTATTTTCTTTTGATCAGCTTTGTTGTCTATCCCTTCCATTTAATCAATATTGGACTATTGATACATTTAAGAGCCAGCTTGTCATTTGTCGAAGCCAGGAATGAGCTGCATTGACACTGCATTGATACATTGACAATGGAAAGAGTACATACAAATTACATGCCAGCAGTCATTTTTAGGCAATATCAATGTTGCTTTTTATAGGATTTGTTTAGGTTCCAGTTTTGCTGTAGTTGTAGACCCAATTAGTATTATTATTATTTTAGTAAAGGTAAAGCATACTTGCTTACTTTTCTTTACCTATCCTTCGAGAGATCCCTGAAGGGAGGTCCAAGGGGCAAGCACCAGGGGAGGGGCATGACGATTAGCATTATCCTAGCCCTGCTCCCCGCTGCGCAGAGCCACCATTTACGCCATCTTAAAGCGCTAGCCAGGGCTATGAAGACGCAATTTGCAGCGAATCACATCATCACGGCACGGTCTTGCACACAGTGCAAGAAGGTAAAAAGAATTTCGGGAGTCTCTAGGACATTCCAGGAGAGTCGGCAAGTATGAGGTTAATATGCTTGTGTGAAGGTCCAGATAAAAATATACTGCAAGTCAATATCATCTTCAGTGGCATTAAGACTTTTAAAACAGCCACATATGGGTCAAATGTTCAGTTTGCCTACAAACGTCGGATCCCTTTGTATTCTAGCTGTACAAATATTCAATATGATGTAACACTTACCCTTGAGTATCAAACCATTGTCCCTAGATTGTAAGCTCAAAATTGTAAAGCGCTACGGAATCTACTGGCGCTATATAAATAAATGTTGATGATGATGATCCCTTTTGAGTCTGTTAGTGCCATTGGAAGATGACCAATCACATTTACAAACACATCCTAATGCTCAGCCTATCAATTGCAATATCTTAGTGGGCAGCAGAGTCATTTTCAGGTCATACACACCACCACATTGGGCCAATTTCAAGATATTGGCTGTAATATTGGGGCATATATGAGCAGCATGAGTTTTTTTTTGTCCAGGGTTGTTTTCACTTTACACTAGCTGAACTTATCTCACTGCCCCTAGCTGCATTTATTCATGCAAACAAGTGCTGAACATACCTACGGCTTCCACTGTTATTTTTAACACATGCTTTAATTAGAGGCAAAACCACTTACATTTGTTTAACACTTCATGCCTATTTATACAAGGAGCATTGGGGGTTCTAAATAACATATTATGTTACATTGGTCTATAATTTTTCATATACCTTATATTTTATTTTAGCTTATACTCACATACTGAGGAATATCATGTTTTGAGTGTAAGATAAAACATTAATTTATTGGCTTGTACACGCCTTCCCACAACTTTTACATTGCTTTGTCTTGTTAACCACATCTTGACAGACCACTGTATATATCATAATTGCCTACTCTCCCGGAATGTCCGGGAGACTCCCGGAAGAGCAGGCAATTCTGCCTGATCCTGGCCGGCTGTGTAAACTAAACGGAAGGAGCAGGGTCTAGTGACATCATGGATGTGTCTTCGTGGCCATGCCCCGTTTTTATTGGTCCAGAGTAGTGATGTGTGTTTTGGGTGCAGGGCTAATGACGCGATTCTTCAAGCCCTGCCCCCACACACCCTCCTGCACCCCGGACCTCCCGGGGATCATGTTGGCAAGTATGGTATATATATGTGAGGCTGGAGGCTCTATGACTCTCCTGTATGTACCACCATCGTTGGGCCCATGCTGTCACTTAAGCTCCAAGGTCTCCTGGTAGGAATGGAAAAGATCGATTTGGTTTCTGCCCCTCTAAATGCCAGCAAGCTGCACTTAAAGTGAACTCTACAGGGCTCATTCAGCCCAGATGCAAAATTTGCAGTTGAGCAAACCATGTTGCAGCGCAATTGGTGCAAATGCAAATATTTTTTGCATACAGGGCAAATACTTCCATGCTGAAAACATTGGGCCTGATTCAAATCGGAACTTAGCTCCAGTTCCATGCTCTTTTTTAAAGTTAACTTCTGACAGTATTCAAATCCAAGTGGATCTCTAGATGCGTTTCGATTTGAATTTGAGTGTAAATACACTCTGCCCAGACGTTAGCTGCTGCATGTTAACAGACAAAACAGAGTGCAGTATACGCATAATCATATGTGCAACATAAGGTCACATCGGAACACATATAAAAAAAATTATATTAAAAAATAAATAAACAACTGTAAACAATATAATAATTAATAAAAATATGGTTGGTTTAAGAAAAAAAGTTATAATTTTTTTATATTAAATACATAAATCAAGATGTTCTTAGTGTGTACTGTACAATGCGTTATTATAGTCTATCTTACTTGCATACACATGTCCTGTGCTATCTAATGTACGCATATGTGTACTTTTTAAAAAAAAAAAGACTATGCTAAAGCTGCCTTGGGTGTCCACTGAAGAATTATATATTACTGCCCAGAGCAGTGCATCCTACTGCTTTGAACAGTAATGTATTATTTGCCACTGCTGCGTGCCCCCAAGGCAGGAAATGAACTGCAGACACAGTATGCAACGAATGGAGCTGTTTTGCAGATGGCGGAAGGAGCTCTTGCTCCATCCGCCATCTGCAAAACAGAACTACGCAAAACAGGGGCAGGTGAACTTTTGTATTAGTCCATGTAGTCATAACTCCTAGGCTGCGCATGCTCCTAGCCAAGACGGGTTACAAGTTCCCACTACTCATGCTGCGTAAATAGCCCTCTCTATGGCCAGAGCAAGGGGATCCAGGAAGCCATTGTGCTGTCTCTAGGCGGCCTTGCTTGGAACTGCTGGCCCCACTACAGATGACGGTTGAAATGGGGTATGCTATTGGTGCTTGAAAATTTTTTAGAGCATTTGTGATATGCAAAGTAGTATGTGACTTTTGGGAAAACATGTATTTTTGTTCCACAAACACATTCAAAAGTACTGCACACAGCATCAGCATATTTCACAGCCCTTATCATTAGTATATTATTATAATTACCATCATATCATACCCAACAATGACCAGTATATTATTTCCAAGAATTACCAGGAAAGACCAACACAAGATTGACTGTAATTACTAGTAATATTACCTCCTAATATTTCAGATACATGAATCAGGAAGGGGGAGTATGGCTATGTAATGATAGAGACGTGATCAAGTCCCGATGGAGACATGGCAAGTCCCCAGGGCTGCCTAGCACTCGTGAAGCAATAGGCTGCCTCTTATCTACCTCCCCTTCAAACACCCATTCATTGCCACGTGCAGGTGTGCGCGGTACTCTCTGCTGTGCAGAGCAGAGGCTGAGCTGGGCTGCACCAACTAAAATGGGACAGTTGGGTGGTATGCAACTGACTAGCATATATTACACGGGAATGAACACCAATTACTAGAATATTGTGGCCCTGCTAACCAGCACATTGCTTTCAGAAAGACCTGTATCTTGTATGCAGCAGTAATCAGTTTGTAAATGCCCAATACGACCAGCATATTATAGCCTCAATTACCCATATGTTCTAAAGAATGAATAGCCAGCACATTATATAGAGCCCCATCTTGTGATACATGCTGAAATGGGCTTCAAATGTGTGCACATGATGGTATTAATGTGAAGACACACAGACTTGCATGCCATCTCCCAGATACAGGGGCAGAATTATAAAGAGTAAAAAGCCATATTGCTGTCAGAAACAGGTAGTTTTGCTTGTGACAGGGCTTTTTCCCCCCTTTTGCCCTATACATCAAAGTGTTAAGCAGTTAGATATGTTCGCCTTTCATGGGGAAGCCTAAATAATAATTATCGTGGCAGTACCTGTACCACCACAATACCTGTTCTGATAACAGATTAAATCATTTTAAAAATGATACATTCTTTCAGTAAAGCTATTTTGTAATTTATAAAGGTTTTCTAAATATTTTTTAGGGAATGTTTTATTTATTTTTTTCTGCATTAGTGAAACTGAATCTGGGCTTTTATTTGCACTGCTGGCTCATGCATGTGCACATCTGCAAAGACTGGCTCGGCGAATCTGTTCGTTAACCCTTACTCCAGATCAGTCTTGCCAAGGCAGCATATCTCTCAGCTGCCCCGTGGAAATTTTATTTTTAAATTGCTTCAATAAAAAAGTCTGTCTTACTGGAGCTTTTAAGGCTCTAATGATACGTAGGCCACACAGTGAGGAAGTACAAAAGCAATGTGTGCATCATCACGCCACTCTCTGCACTGCATGATCACAGTGGTAACAAATGAATAGCTGCAATCATGAATAATCTCTCAGGCTTTTAGCTCTGCTTTTAGGCGGTAATTAGGTGGTATATAAACTAGGGGCTATGAGTGAATTTCTAGCTGAAATGATGAGTTGGACCCAGTATTTATGAAGTACTGATTATATGTGTCCTTTTACTAAGGGTTGTGTTAACTAGGGTGGCACAGGCTTATGGTATCACTGCTGAGGACATTGTGTTACTTTATTTTTATAATTAACAATGAACAAAAATAATCGGCCACCTGGGTAACATGGCATATTAGTTTTATTTCTTTTTTTGTCATATTGTGAGTTAGCTGATACTCAACAAAACTAAAGTATAACAGAGCACAAGGGGATCACCAGAAGACTGCCTAGTTACCTCACAGTGGAGTCTGAAGGAAGGTCACATGGTCACTATACATACACTATGGGGCTTATGTAGTTGGATGTCCATCCGTTTTCGATTTTAGCAAAATCCATATATCTACATATTACGCATTGGCACCAACAATGCATTCACATGGATACTATGCAGGTCTGATCGCATCTTACACTTACATCACCTTATGACAAGAGAGATACGGACGTGTTCACGCTATTTTTAGTTATACCTGGACGCATACACCTGTTAGAGTGTGTATCTGTTGTGGGTGTTGGGACACTGATGTGATGATGGTCAGCTGCACTAGCTAGCCACTTTTGATTGGCTGATTGTGTCTTGACCCTTCCCACTGAGTACTTCAGTCAATAGTATAGCTGCTACATTATATGAGGTTGCGACCCTCTATTCACATTACTGTATTGATATTTCCATTTGGATGGTGACAGGAAAAAAGGATTCCTATTCGATTTTTAAATGGGAAAACAGCACATGTTTGCATTTAATCATACTTTATATGGTCAGTGTTCACCCCAGCACCTATTTCCCAGGTGCTCCACCAGGCTGTTCTTTGCTTGCCACCCGGCTCTTGGAGTCTGAGCAGTCCTATTATAATAGCACAAACCATTGTTTATCCAATTACAATAAGCACTGTGTGAGCACTGCAGCCAGCAGTGTGTTAGACCACTGACCACCAGCAGGGCCTGATTAAGGGTTCTGGCCGCCCTAGGCGAATACGGCCGCAGCGCCCCCCCCCCCCCCCCCCTCCGAATATATGGGTGTATAGGAACACTCCTGAATATGAATGTTCAGGTGTATTCTCCAGCATTCAAATTTAGACAGATTGTGCCATTGTCTCTTACCTGTCCTTGCTCTTCTCTCTTGCAACTTTGTTATCCTCTCGCTGGCTTCTGGAAAGTTGGCGTCCTTTTTTGAAAATGCAAAAATGTATTATAATGCAAACCCTGAATGATTAGGCCCTTTAGTTAAAACAAAACACTCCATTATGGCCAGCTAAAAGTACCCCATTGGACAGACATATATAAGCAATATCTGAATATTTGTTGTCAATCAAATACAAACCTCTACCAGCCCCATCTCACTAATATTTAGTATTCTAGTGATTGCTGAGACCACCCATGTGACCACCACACAATCATGAGATTCTGCCCCCCAAAGCTGCTCTATTTTTTAAATACCCCCTGCAGCCATTTTCCTTAACCACAACCCCCCCCCCTGCACAGCCATTTTCCTTAACCCCTGCTGCAGCCATTTTCTTTACCTCCCACCCTGCATCCATCCCCCTTGCAGCTATTTTCCTTACCTCCACTCTGCTAGCTAGCTATCCCCCCCCCCCGTCACATCAAAACTCCCCCAGTCACATATATCAGCCCCCCTCTTCTGCCCTCCTTCATACATATCAACCTCTCTACCTCCCTATAGATTTTCATGGCAGCCCCCCCCTCCCACCCTATAGATTTGTATGACAGTCCCCCTCTCCCTCCCTATACATATGCATGGCAGTCCCCCCTCTCCCTCCCTATAGATATGCAGGGTAGTCCCCCCTCTCCCTCCCTATAGATATGCAGGGTAGTCCCCCCCCCTCCCTATAGATATGCAGGGTAGTTCCCCCCCTCCCTATAGATATGCAGGGTAGTTCCCCCCCTTCCTATAGATATGCAGGGCAGTTCTCCCCCTCCCTATAGATATGCAGGGCAGTTCCCCCCTCCTTATAGATATGCAGGGCAGTTCCCCCCCCCTCCCTATAGATATGCAGGGCAGTTCCCCCCCCCCTCCCTATAGATATGCAGGGCAGTTCCCCCCCCCCTCCCTATAGATATGCAGGGCAGTTCCCCCCCCTCCCTATAGATATGCAGGGCAGTTCCCCCCCCCCTCCCTATAGATATGCAGGGCAGTTCCCCCCCCCCTCCCTATAGATATGCAGGGCAGTTCCCCCTCCCTCCTTATAGATATGCAGGGCAGTTCCCCCTCCCTCCCTATAGATATGCAGGGCAGTTCCCCCTCCCTCCCTATAGATATGCAGGGCAGATCCCCCCCTCCCTATAGATATGCAGGGCAGTTCCCCCCCCTCCCTATAGATATGCAGGGCAGTTCCCCCCCTCCCTATAGATATGCAGGGCAGTTCCCCCCCTCCCTATAGATATGCAGGGCAGTTCCCCCCCCTCCCTATAGATATGCAGGGCAGTTCCCCCCCCTCCCTATAGATATGCAGGGCAGTTCCCCCCCCCTCCCTATAGATATGCAGGGCAGTCCCCCCCCCCTCCCTATAGATATGCAGGGCAGTTCCCACCCCTCCGTATAGATATGCAGGGCAGTTCCCCCCCCTCCCTATAGATATGCAGGGCAGTTCCCCCCCCCCTCCCTATAGATATGCAGGGCAGTTCCCCCCCCCTCCCTATAGATATGCAGGGCAGTTCCCCCTCCCCTCCCTATAGATATGCAGGGCAGTTCCCCCCCCTCCCTATAGATATGCAGGGCAGTTCCCCCCCCTCCCTATAGATATGCAGGGCAGTTCCCCCCCCCTCCCTATAGATATGCAGGGCAGTTCCCCCCCCCCTTCCTATAGATATGCAGGGCAGTTCCCCCCCCCCTCCCTATAGATATGCAGGGCAGTTCCCCCCCCTCCCTATAGATATGCAGGGCAGTTCCCCCCCCTCCCTATAGATATGCAGGGCAGTTCCCCCCCTCCCTATAGATATGCAGGGCAGTTCCCCCCCTCCCTATAGATATGCAGGGCAGTTCCCCCCTTCACTTACCTGTAGTTGTGCCAGCGTCGCTCCTCTCCTCAAATCAGCAGATAGGAAGTGAAGACGTCCTGCTTCCTGTCTGCTGCACAGCAACAGGCAGCCTGGCGATTGGCTGTGTGTTGCTAACCACTGACCACCAATGCTTTTGATCGTCGAGCCCTCCACCCCCCCGCGGCGATCCCCAGCGGCGACCCCCCCCCTCCCCCACCCCGAAAAAAAAATGAATGAAAGGAAAAAAAAAATAATTAAAAAAAAATACCCACAGTGCAGCGCCCCCCGGGACCCAGCGCTCCAGGCTGCAGCCTGGTCAGCCTAGTGGTTGATCAGGCCCTGACCACCAGTCTGACCAGTCCAGGCAGGCAGAGGTTCAGGTGCCAGGTATGAAAAAAATGAATTAATTATAAAGCAAAAAAAAACAAGTGTGTCCAGTCCAGCCAGCAAGTGGGCAATAACTATTACACTGCCCCCACCCAGCTACTTTCTTAATGCCACCCGGCTGGCAAAGTTTTCTGATGGTAATGCCATTTTTGTATTCATTAACCCTCTTCATGTGCAGTGGGACTTGTACTGCACATGTACAACCAGGGTACTATGTGTTTGGACTTTGTATGTTTTCCCTGTGTTTGTGTGCTCTGCTTTCCTCCTAAAGTCAAAAAACTTACTGGTAGGCGCACTGGCTTCTGACAAAAACTGACCCATTTGTGTGTGTGGGTGGGAGTGAGTAGAGAACTCTGTAAGCCTCAATGGGCCATGGACTGAAGTGAATGATTGACAATTCTCTTGAAAGTTCTGTATCATATGTTGAGGTTATATAAATAAAGCAGTGATGGGCACCAGATAGTCCTAGGGCTGTATTCAGCCTTCCAAGGCTTCCTCTGCAGTCCACAGCTCCTTGCCTGGTCAGTACTGTTCTCTGCTTTAACTCCAGTGGCCCTAGCCCTAGCTTATTCTCTGTTTTACAACCCACTGAGCTTCAAATACAGCCACTGCTCTTAGTGGGTCATATTTCAGAGAAAAATACCTTATTCTTTGCCGGAATCAGCCAACTTCCACATTACGTGACCCCCTTCTGCATTGTGCGGTCTCCTCTGCACCACACAGGTAATCCATGCAACAGGTGTGCCCTCTGCACCATGTAGTCTCCCGTCTTCCACTGCAGGAAAGAGCTGCATGATTCTACTTTATTAAAGCGCGGTAAAGATTTTTTTATGCAGACCTTGTTATTTACCATTGTGGTACAAACCTGTTATTTATTTTGACTACACTTACACATGTGAACAGGCATTTTCTTTAATGGGGCACATTAAAAATAACAAGTGTACCAAGGTGACGAATGGAATCCTCACTGCAGAACTGCATTGTGCCTGTACCAGCCTTACATCTAGCTGTCAAAAGCTGGTGAAAAAATCTAGTTGCCCAGAAGTCACAATGAACTGTCCGTTTTCATTGTTATAGCTTGAAAACTGCTTTATCCTAAATCAAAATTCCTGGTATGTTATTACAGATTGTCTTTCATAGATTAAAAGAAGTTTTAATTTATCACTGAAATTAAGGGTACTGGGCAGCCCACTGAAAGCTAGAGAGTCACACATGCAGCCTTTGAAGAGTATCAGGGTACCCATCACTGAAATAAAGGATTATTATTATACTAATAATCATAATAATAATATATGTCCCAAAACATATCAAACATACCAAAAGAACAACAATAACAAATATAACATTTAGAAAAGGTGAAACAAAATAAATAAATATTCTTTGGTAACATTTCCTAGGCAGTGTGAAAATGTAAAATAAGATAACACATTAGTCCGGCGGTTCCCAAACTGTGCGCCGCGGCTCCCAGGGGTGACGCGGCGCTGTCACTGGGGTGCCGCGGGCCAGACATAAAAAACAAAATACAGAAACTTACCAATCCGTCGGGCGCCGGGACCCAGCAGCCTCCTCTCTCCTGCAGCTGTCACTGAATATCGACGTCAGTAACAAGCTGCAGGAGAGAGGCGGCTGCTGGGTCCCGGCGCCCGACGGATTGGTAAGTTTCTGTATTTTGTTTTTTTTATGGCTGGCGCCTGGCGCGGGGCAGAGTGAGAGGGATCGTGGCAGAGGAAGGGGACAGCGGGACAGAGGTTGGTGACAGAGGATGGTGACAGCGGGGCAGAGGAGGGGGACAGAGGATGGTGACAGTGGGACAGAGGTTGGTGACAGCGGGACAGAGGAGGAGAGCAGAGGAGGGTGACAGCGGGACAGAGGAGGAGAGCAGAGGATGGTGACAGCGGGACAGAGGAGGAGAGCAGAGGATGGTGACAGCGGGGCAGAGGAGGAGAGCAGAGGATGGTGACAGCGGGGCAGAGGAGGAGAGCAGAGGATGGTGACAGCGGGACAGAGGAGGAGAGCAGAGGATGGTGACAGTGGGACAGAGGTTGGTGACAGCGGGACAGAGGAGGAGAGCAGAGGATGGTGACAGTGGGACAGAGGTTGGTGACAGAGGATGGTGACAGCGGGACAGAGGAGGAGAGCAGAGGATGGTGACAGCGGGACAGAGGTTGGTGACAGTGGGACAGAGGTTGGTGACAGAGGATGATGACAGCATGACAGAGGAGGAGAGCAGAGGATGGTGACAGCGGGACAGAGGATGGTGACAGCGGGACAGAGGAGGAGAGCAGAGGATGGTGACAGTGGGACAGAGGTTGGTGACAGAGGATGGTGACAGCGGGACAGAGGAGGAGAGCAGAGGATGGTGACAGTGGGACAGAGGAGGGGGACAGGATGGTGACAGCGGGACAGAGGAAGGGGACAGAGGATGGTGACAGCGGGACAGAGGAGGAGAGCAGAGGATGGTGACAGCGGGACAGAGGTTGGTGACAGTGGGACAGAGGTTGGTGACAGAGGATGATGACAGCATGACAGAGGAGGAGAGCAGAGGATGGTGACAGCGGGACAGAGGATGGTGACAGCGGGACAGAGGAGGAGAGCAGAGGATGGTGACAGTGGGACAGAGGTTGGTGACAGAGGATGGTGACAGCGGGACAGAGGAGGGGGACAGGATGGTGACAGCGGGACAGAGGAAGGGGACAGAGGATGGTGACAGCGGGACTGAGGAGGAGAGCAGAGGATGGTGACAGCAGGGCAGAGGAGGGGGACAGAGAGCAGAGGATGGTGACAGCGGGGCAGAGAAGGAGGACAGAGCAGAGGAGGGGCACAGTGGGGCAGAGGAGGGGCACAGCGGGGCAGAGGAGGGGCACAGCGGGGCAGAGGAGGGGCACAGCGGGGCAGAGGAGGGGGACACAGCGTGAGAGGGCAGAGGAGGGGACAGCGTGTGAGAGGGCAGAGGAGGGGGACAGCGTGTGAGAGGGCAGAGGAGGGGGGGCAGCGTGACAGGGGGCAGTGTGAGAGAGGGCAGTGTGTCTGGATGCAGAGGGGGCAGTGTGTCTGGATGCAGAGGGGGCAGAGTGTCTGGATGCAGAGGGGGCATTTTTGCATACAACTAAATAAGTATTTCTGTCCTGACCTAAATACTTATTACAATTTTTTGACCCAACTACTTCTAAAACAGGACTGCTCAATAATTATTTTGGAGGGGTGCCTTGAAAAAATTTGGAGACTCTAAGGGTGCCGCGAACTGCAAAAGTTTGGGAACCACTGCATTAGTCCATTTAAAGCTCCATTGCCACTTAGGAAAAATATTTAACCAAGGTGCTTTTTCCCAGGGCTGCTACATAATGTGGTGCCTTTCCCAGGACTCTGCTAGGGCTGTAAGCAGTGGTGGAATTGGGGGAGTATATGGTGGTACGCCATACCGCCACTTCTCTTACTGCCTTCATTGTAAAACTATCAAATTCCATTCATTTACATTCCCATTAGATTTTTCATACTGCTACTTCTAAATATCTACTTCAACCACTGCTTATAATAATCAGGACTGCCAAGAGGAATTTTGGGCCCCAGTACAGCAACTCTCTGCCCCTCCCAATACACAAACACACACGCACATAGCAGAAGTAGCGATATGTACAGCCACGTAGCGGTGGAGCCGTTGAAGGGGGTGTGGTCTCATAGTGATGGGGGAGTGGTTAACATAGGCTCAGGCTGCACCTCTTTACACAGGACATTATGGGGGGAATTCAATTAGCCACAAAGTGTCTCCGGAAACATCCGTGAGACACTTTGTGGTGATTTTGACAGAAATGAGTGGAGATTTCTACCGTAATTGCTGGCAATGTGTGTGGCGTGGGCCCCAGCAATTTGTACACACACCTTCCCCCCCCCCCCCCCCCCACACACACACACACACACACCTCTCGGCACCCCTGGTAATAATAACAGAGGAACCCTGCACGAAGCAGCCCCTAATGCTCCGAATAGGGGAGGGGTACCTTATTAAATACTTTTACTATGTGGTAGTGCCACTTTCAAATAACAGCAGGCATGTTCACATACACAAATATTGACTATATTATTCTTAAGAAAATACACTGCTATGAATTTCACTGCAATAATCACACCACACTAAAAATACTTTTCAAATAGAGCAGAAATACATGTAATTGCAGTTACTATAGCAATGCAAGAACTTATCCTTGCAAATCTAACAAGGATAATCTTGAATAAGATTCAGTAAATTTGCTAAACAAATAAATATTTGCATCCAATATTTCAACTGCAAAATAGTACTGATGGACCACAGAGGATGAACCAACTGAAGATAGTAAATATCAGACCTGCACTTCCACTAAAAGCAACATTCCAAAATGGGGTTGGGTATGTATTAACGATAATGACAATGACAAATGATAATGACAATTCCGACAGCCTTTACTCCTACAAAAAAAACGAATACAGTAAAAAGAGACTTACGTGAAAACCGAAGTTCCGGATGTCCGATGCAAGCGGCATGCTGACAGGCAATGATTCCGAACACACAGGTGTTCGGCACTTCAAATTCACGTCAGCGCGACTTAGATGAATGTTAATTTAAAGTGGCAATGTCTGGAGGGTGCAGGTAAAGTCTTTAAACACTTACTGGTACTTATTTCAATAATTAAAGAAACCCAAATATAAACATGGATTGCTGATATCATCTCTTTTATTTTTCCTCTCTAAATTATGGGGTCTACTTAACAAAAAGCAGTGACAGAAGAGATTTTATATTGCTGTATCTCGCAGCCATAAAAATCTTCTATCACTGCTATTTATGATTAAAAGGTCACAATACTCACTTCCTGCGGACAATGGCTGGCAGTGGTAAGCAAACTCTTCACTGGCCAGTCAGGGTCCCTTCGGTTATGAATGACCGGGCTTTGTCAGTAGCAGATTTTTAGATTTTTTTTTTTAAAAAAAATTAACAATTTTAAAATATTTTTGAATTGCCAGCTTCGAGGCTAGTTAAATAGGGAGAAGCCCTATCTCTGTGGAAAACAACAGTTTCCACTGGATTTAGGGCTTTTCTCCCTAATCCTGGAAACTTCCTGCTTCTGAATTAAGCTACACCATAGTGTGCCTATTTATTTCCACTATCTACCAATGCAAGACTTTGCCTATTTTTCTGTTAGCTCAACCTACTGTCAGAGGTTCAGCCTGACTCTGCTTACCGTGTTGCATCGGTCCCGCTTGCCACTGTTGTGGATGGCGATAACAATGTGCTAACTCCATCTATGTTTGTGTTGGCCACTTTCAGAATTTTTTCTAGGACCAATTTAAATTCCCAATCCACCCTTGTACACCAACTGCAGACACACTCCTTTAATAGACACTAATTTTGACTCAAAGGACAGGTAAGACATCATCCTCCCCAAACCCCTCTCTTCCCCTACTCCCAAACATCTTTTTTACTTTCATCCTGTTCCCATCCTAATCTCTACTCCTTCAAATGTTAAATAGAGCAAGAAACTCGCTGTGGATGATCCTCTCCTTCTTATTAATAGAATTGTGATACTTGTGGTCAGGGTTGTGCTTCCCCTTGGACCAAGAGCCCATTGATAGAACACGGGTGATGATTGTAAAGTCCCTTCCTCCCCACTGTCAGCATAACAGGCCAATGCTTCTTGTAATGACAGATGGATATAACGTGAGATTAGATATCCACACATTAAAGTGGATTTGTTTTGCGCCAAGGATCTATACCAATTTCTGCAAGCATCAGTAGTGCCTAGTAGTCTGCATACAAACTCACTTAACTAAAAGAGAACATGGAAAACAACTCCTGAGCAATCTCCGGCCCTTCTGCCTGATGATGGCATTTTACAGGAACGAGATTGGACAGCAGCACAGATATCAACAATACTGTGTGACAACACCGAGCTGTACCTCCAGGGCTGCTCAGTAATAGAACAAAGCTCCAGCTTTTCCCTATAACCCTGCAGATATAAGCAGTCCTCTGACACAATTATCCAGCAATGGCTGATGTCGCTGTACAAAGACTTTTGCTATTCAGACACTGCACACACACATCGGTCTAACACTACACACACACCCTCCAGTTATCTGTGGCAACTATATAATAAACAAATACAATTACTGTATCAAAAAATAAATACACTATAGTGGCAATACTAAATGTCACAGCATTTACCACACCACACCTATGTTTTTGAGTAAGCATTGGGTTATAAATCCCTTATTTTCAGTGCCTGGGCCTCCTTTTCCAATAAATGCTACTAAATTTACAGTTTGATACATTTTAGAATTATATACATAATCTGTCATTCACATAGATTCTACAGCAGATGGGCAACAGACGGCCCTAGGGCCACATGAGGCAACTTGTGGTCTACAGCTCCTTCTGGCTTTATTGGCAAATATGTTTGATATAGCTTGTATCACTTGTTTATAATGTCTGCTGATATGTTATTACAGATAGGTGTCTCTGTCTTGGATTAAATGTATTGTTTTAATTACTGAGATTAAGGGTAATGCGCTGCCCTTTTGGAGGTTAGAGGGCCGCACCTTGCAGCCCCCGAAGTGTTTAAAGTTGCCCATCACTGTTCCATACTTGCCAACTCTCCCGGAAAGTCCAGGAGACTCCCGAAATTCGGGTCAGTCTCCCGGGCTCCCGCGAGAGTTGGCATTTCTCCTGCAACCCCAAATTCCTGTGTTAAAAGGGCACGATTCTCAATGAATTGCTCCATTTTGGCCCCGCCCCCGCGAAAAAGTCATTTTGGTCGCGGGGGGCAGGGCCAAAATGACACTTGGCCGCATCCCGCCCTCCCTCCTAGTCAAACAAGTTTCCGGGAGTAGGTAAGTATGCTGTTCTACAGAATGGTGAACAAAACCAGAACGGGAAGATTATATTGCACTCCCTATCTCTGCAAAAAGGCTTGTTCTGCCGCGGATTTAATACTGCAGCTGTCACAATACTACATATATCACTTCTTGGTCCATCTACTGTATATCAATAATATATATAATTCTATACTCATTCGTAATATACTCCATGTAAATACGGAACATACCTCCAGTACTAATATATAGTATATTACTGCACATACTCATCACTGGTAATGTATGACAATACTGCACATAGCGTCATCGATAGTAGTATTAAATTATAATAAATGAATACTTCACCATCAATGGTAACAGGTGACAATCAGGGCTGTATTAGCGGGCCTTGGGGAAAGATCACATTAGCGGGCCTCCATACTGATTACCACCTGGAGAACTTTTCCCAGGGCTCCATTATTTGTCTAACAGTACAGGCTGAAAACCGGGGCTGTGTGATGCTGAGGCCGAGGGTGTGAGGGGGATGATCAATCAGGCGATATTTCAGCTTTAATAGGAGGCAAACATTGGAACAGTAACCAGTATCCCAAAAGTCATGTATCACATCAAGTTATATAATAGCTACTGGCCCCTCTCCCCCTCAGAAAACACAGTTTCTGGGAGATAGGCCAACATGTCTTTTCAATTGCAATGAGATTTAGACTTAAAAAAATATTTAATCAATAAACGTGCGTGGTCCGGGGCTGGCTGACATATTTTAGCACAGGGAACTTGGCTCAGCATTCTATTAGGAACATTTTATGGGACCATCCTGGGGGGCAGATGCCTGTCAGTGGTGATATCACTGGTTATGGTAATCACATTAAAATATAGGCCAAAGCAAAGACAGACCCCATCACCAGTTAAAACATCAGCAGTTTGGATTAGTTGTATTAGTATATAGGCTTATTATAGATTTTTGGTTGAATCTTGGTGGGTAGGGCCAATACTATGGCTATGTAACAGTCAGATTTGAAACTATTAGATTAAAACTGAAGTTATAATTTATTGTATTTATCTATATGAAAGAAGAGTAACACTAGTGGTTGCGATATAAACTCTTGTAAGCCAGCCTGTCCTGATGTTCAGGATAAATATAAAATTTGGAAACATGTACAGCAAACAGATCACTTCTGGCATTTCTGGGGCTGTTAGTGTGGTCAGAAGATAGCTGCACACACAAGCTGATTGTGTTCATCTTTCAAAGTGTACCAACACTTCTGAATGATCCAACTGATTTCACCCAAATTATCATCAAGCATCAAGGTTGTGTTGGGACCAAACATTTCACAGTATTGTGCAAATTGCCCAATTCACTGCCAATATTGCAAAGGGGGTGGCCAGTATTCGGGCTTTTGCTGTCCAGGTTTTATTGGTAGTCAAATGATGTCCCCCTTACCCCCCGTACAAATGCCTCTTTTGCCATTTTATTAAAGCAGCCCTTGTTACAATACTGGACACACCATCATTTGTAATATATTATAATACTACATATCCCAAGCTGTGTAGCAATACATGGCAATATTGTACTGTATGGTTTCATGACCAGATAAATCATGTATTGGATTTATTTTTTAACATCAACCAATCCAGTTGTAATTGCTCTTTATCTAGTGATCCTTAGAATTTGAAAGCAAACATCTGATTGGTTGCTATAGATTACAGCAGTCTTTTGTACATTGCACTATAGTATTAAATAAGTGCCCATGTGTGGTAATGCTGGACGAACAACCATCAGTAGTTTTATATGGTAATACTGGACATTCTATCACTGGCAACAAATGATGCCCTAGGTCAAATCAGTTAAAAAAATATGTTCATAAATCACACACGTAATATTGGAAAAACAAATGCTAATACTGTAACTTTTTTCAACCTCACTAGTTAAGCGAGGTTGAAAAAAAAGGCCAGTTGGATAAGCTCAACTTTTCTATACTGTAGCTATTCAGACAGCTGAATTCGGTTTGCACTTGGTTTCTAAAAAGTTATGGGTTAACTTTAGTAAATCATGTTGCTTAGTAGGAGACCAGGAGAATGCTTTTAGAGCTATGCAAGACAAAAATTCAACAATGCAAACACAACACAAACATAACATAAATAGCATACACAACATAAATAGCATAGGACATCACAGGATGTGTTATGAAGTCATTAAGCAGTACATAATGCTATAAATTGTGAGCATACAGATGTTTCTAGCACCTTATCCATTTGGCCTGATAGCTGTCTCATCCCCTGTACCATTGGCACTTACCTTTCTGCAAGACAGAAAATGAATAGTTTTTTTTGCAATCATTGTGGTCCCAAGGACCAGCATAGGTGTCTCTATAGATCTCATGCTACACTAACACGTCAGGATCCCAGGTATCTTTATGCTGAACAAGCAAGACAAGTGTCTTTCTCTGCTGACCGACACATACAGTATATTCCTCATCTATTGTTTATCTGTTCCACGCCACTCCATACCTTTCCCTGCACTCTCCCACACCTCTTTACAATGAACAGCTTCTTTTCTAGCAAACAGAAATAGTGAGATCAATAACATGGCAGTAGATAAATGAGGACATGAAATAATAGTGGAAGGAGAGCCAGCACAGGATAATCAGCAATGACTGTGCATAAATTATATGGTTCCAATATTTTCCAACAGGAATACAGGGACACGTGACCAAGGTTTCTTAGTCTTTAAATTTTTTTGCTTCTGTTTACTTTCTTTTGAATGGCAGGTAAAATAAACACATTTATTAGTTATCTATTCCCACTAATAGTCTTCATCCAGAAGCACCACAAAATCTAAACTATATGCATTCTGAATAAAAGATTACAACCCTAATCAATTATGGCCTGGGTTTATTTGTAATTTATACAAATTACACAACATACGGACCGTAAACCAAAATGTGATAAGTGTGCGAAAATATCATTGAAATTCTCTAAAGCAGAAGCAGCAGACATAGGGAGCAGTAGGAGGGTATGCTAGCCTTGTTAGACACAGTAGGGACATTATGTAAATCACTAGTTTAGAGTATAGAGTATAAAGAGTACATTAGAAGTGTAAGAAGAGATATGAGTTTTCTGTTCCCGGCTTCACAGGAAGATTGGAAACAGACCTTAAAATGAGGATGGCTAAAGTGGTACATATGAAGTAGTCCATACTTGCCAACTCTCCCGCATTTCGGGTGAGTCTCACGGACTCCCGGGAGAGTATGGCAATCTCCTGCATCTGCCCACTTCACTAGGAAGGTCCAAAATGACGCGATTCTCCAGGAATCGCGGCATTTGGCACCGTCCCCCGCTTTAAAGCGACGCGTTTGCGTTATTACGTCACGTGGGGCAGGTCCAAAATGACAAGATTTTCAGAGCCCCTGCCCCCCCCACACACACCCACCTCCTCCGGGAAGCTCCTGGACGCCAACTACAAAAAGTTGGTAAGTATGAAGCAGTCCATCATTAGAGAGGACTAGCAATAGTGACTTGTGTTCTGCAAAGGGATTTTAATGGGGTTATGCATACAAATAAAGTACAAGACCAACTTTGTGAATATGGTTTAATACTATTTTTGTAGGAGACATTTTGATGCAAGTTATATAGATATGTGACGGAATGGTATTTACTCAGACAGCATCTCATGGGGTGGTTGTTATCGATGTGTCTTGAGGTCCTCTTACCATCTGTAGCCTGCAGTTACTGATCACTCCTACTGGTGCTACTCAGCTAGTAGCCACGCACTGACTGTAAGCGTCAACTGTTTATCCCCAGATGTAGGAAGATATCCATTGACACCACCAGGCTCCCTCACTGGCACCTGGAACCGTGTACTTCTGGGGGGTGTAGTTGCTGCAACACCTCTTTCCTGACGAATATAGCTGTGTCCTCCTGCCACTTACTTTGTATCAGGACTGCTGGTTATCCCAAGTGAAACCTGTCTGGAGTGAACATGGAGTCCCCAAGGCTGCCATCTCCCATTCCCAGAATCTGAGAGCATGCAAGGCAGCCCAACACCACTGTCACATGATGGATCCACACTGAAAGACCCTGGAAGAGTTTAATCTATTTTTCAAATATTAGAGCATTTACACCACATAGTACATAGGTGCACTCTGACAACACCATTGTTTAACGTGTTCGGGAACCTGGCCACAAGCCATTTTCTGAGTTAATTGCTAATGAAATATCAAGATAATTGCCTGTGACAACTGCTTAATAGCAATTCAGACATTGTCTAACAAAAGGTAGGTAGGATGGACAGCGGTGGGAATCACAATTGGGAGCAGATCTGAGGTGTAGATATAAGGAGAGGCTGTTGGATGTTGGTTGCCAGGTTGGTAGGAAGCAAAGGTTAACACAGATGTTAGATCTAGACAAGATTAGACTGCTAGCATTGTTGCATCGGGGTTAGTGCTAGGAGCTGGAATTAAAAAAAAAAGTCAAACAGTTAGCTTTAGACAAGGTTAGATAGCAGACGTGTTAAAATGTAGGAGCCAGTGATAGGGAGACATTATGGTGAGGCTACTGGAAGGAGTGATTGTTAGAATAAGGCATGGTTGAGGTTAAGGTTAGCTCAAAAATTAGGTTTAAACCAAGGCTGGGTACACACTACATACATTTCTCCCGATGCGATATCATTAATGATTTTAAGATCGTGACTCTAAACTCTATGGAGATCTTCCTACACTGATGGTCATGAACGAGTGCCTACACACTGTTTGCTCAACATTGTTCCATCGTTTAGAGAGGTTTTATAAGATCAAATAAAACGTTACGATGTGCTTTGAAACGATAACACATGATTGTTGGAGCATACACACAAATGTGATATCAGACCTAACAGTCGTTTATTGTGTGATTGACACGATAATCAGGTGAAAAACTTATAGTGTGTACCCAGCCTTAAAGTTAGGCTGCTAGAGGGGTTATGGATAAATTGGAGAGCTAGGGATGTTAGGGTGAGGATGCTGAGGTAGGGGGTGGTTGTGGCTAGGAGCAGGAAAGAGGTTTAAGTCAGGGCCTATGGGTCCTGCATGGCTCCTGTGGAAAGGTTCACTAATATATAAGTGTTTGCTTAACCAAGTATCAATCAATTGTCTTAGAAACACATTACAGATAGAAATAACAGGATCTATATACATTATCAGAAACATAGAATGGATTTTGTATTTCATAAGCTACTTTGCAAGTGCACAGTAGAGGGATGAGGGAATGAGGAGTGATGACGGCATTTTAGTGACAGAGATCTTCAATAATAATAATAATCACATTCAGATGTTTTTGATCATGCCTGTAGCCATTAATTGACCAGCTGCTCTCAGAGCTCTCCCATAGCCAGTGAGTTCTATGTGACAGGAAGGGACAGTGCCAAGTAATGTGGGATGGATAAAAATAATATGGACAAGATCCTTCGCTACTTGCTGTAATTTAATGTATTTGTATCACATATTATTTAGTGGCCTTTTTTGTCCACAGCTAAAGCAAATGATAGCACCATATAAATAATAATGATGGGCTGTTTATCTTTAGAGTTAGATATAATAATATTATTATTTTAGATAGAAGACATTGCCTATCTGAATGTTTTCTTGGAATAGTATTATGCTTTTGGACAAATTCACAAGACACAATATTCCCTCTTGCAGTTTAGCATATTGCAAATGTAAAGGTAACGTAGCATTTTTTTAAACTTTAAAGATAATCTCATGATCATTAATTTGCAATTGAATTTATCTGCATTATATGACATTATATAAAATAGTGCACAAATTTCCTAACACTAAATACATAGAGCACAAAACCATAGCACACCTTTTAGATAAGATAATAACGCAGTTAGCTTACAGCACTACAGCATGAGGTCGCAGTTGCTCAATGTAGGAGGCCCCACATAAGCAGGGAGAAGAAGAAGTTCCAAATATTGACCAATTGTCAAAATCCATTAGTGTTATCTACAATATTAAGTAAAAGCATTCGCCATTGCCTATTACACCTGAAACCATTTACAGATACTTTAGCACTGCTTGCAAAAACTACACCCTTATCCTGCATTACCATATAAGATTGAGACAGGCTCCATTGCTGCCTGGTGAAATTGTACCTATCATCAAATTATACCTATAACAATCTCCAGTGTCACTACAGCTAAACTGTCACCACAGGGAGGTCTTGTTCCATAGTAGCCTCCAGTACCTGGATTAATAGCATCCCCAGTTAATAAACAATATTATTCCTCACCATACCCAACAATAAATTAAAAGCCTCCATATTTAACAGACTCTCACCAGCCCCAACATAAAATTATTAACATTTCCATTTAATTCAAATGTCTATTTCCCTCACTAGCCTCACAATCAAATTTACAAATTTACCCATATTTGATAGTAATTATTATTATATAATTAATATATTCTCTTCTCTCCAGACCCCCCCATTTACTCCAGACACCCTCCTCACCAGACCCCTCACTCCTCTCCAGGCACCTTCCTCTCCAGTCCCCTCTTCTCACCAGCCCATGCAGTATTTTACTTACCTGAGCTTCTCTTTTTCTTTCTGTCATCTTTTTCCTGTGTCCTTCTCCCTTCTGTGCCGGCTCCTCGTCACCTGTGTTCTGACAGCGTCCTGACGTCATTATTTGTACGTCAGGATGCTGCTGGAGCAGAAAGCCGGCACCCTCCTCCTTGCCCTAGCCAGTAGCTGCCTTTCAATGAGCAAAGTAGTCCTGCGCTCTGCCTCCGCAGGACTAAATTGCCACTTCACTGGTGGGGATGTGATATGTAACGGGCGGGCAGGTGTTGCGCCCCCACTAGGCCTTGCGTAACGAGGTCGCACCGCATTTGTTACGGCTCTGTGTGGAAGTACTGTATTCAAACCTGGAATATTATGTGGAAGTACTGCATTCAAACCTGCAACGCTATGTGAAAGTACTACAGGAATTACATAGAAATCTATATGACCAAGTGGAAGCCCTACATAGAAACGTGTATCACCAATTAGAAGCCCTACATAGAAACGTGTATCACCAAGTAGAAGCCCTACATAGAAACGTGTATCACCAAGTAGAAGCCCTACATAGAAACGTGTATCACCAAGTAGAAGCCCTACATAGAAACGTGTATCGCCAAGTAGAAGCCCTACATAGAAACGTGTATCGCCAAGTAGAAGCCCTACATAGAAACGTGTATCGCCAAGTAGAAGCCCTACATAGAAACGTGTATCGCCAAGTAGAAGCCCTACATAGAAACGCGTATCGCCAAGTAGAAGCACTACATAGAAACCTGTATCGCCAAGTGGAAGAACTACATAGAAACGTGTATCGCCACGTAGAAGCCCTACATAGAAACGTGTATCGCCAAGTAGAAGCACTACATAGAAACCTGTATCGCCAAGTGGAAGAACTACATAGAAACGTGTATCGCCAAGTAGAAGCCCTACATAGAAACGTGTATCACCACGTAAAAGCCCTACATAGAAACGTGTATCACCAAGTAGTAAAAGCCCTACATAGTAACGTGCATCACCAAGTAGAAGCCCTACATAGAAACGTGTATCACCAAGTAGAAGCCCTACATAGAAACGTGTATCACCAAGTAGAAGCCCTACATAGAAACGTGTATCACCAAGTAGAAGCCCTACATAGAAACGTGTATCACCAAGTAGAAGCCCTACATGGAAACGTGTATCACCAAGTAGAAGCCCTACATAGAAACGTGTATCCCCAAGTAGAAGCCCTACATAGAAACGTGTATCACCAAGTGGGAGAACTACATAGAAACGTGTATCACCAAGTAGAAGCCCTACATAGAAACGTGTATCACCAAGTAGAAGCCCTACATAGAAACGTGTATCACCAAGTAGAAGCCCTACATAGAAACGTGTATCACCAAGTAGAAGCCCTACATGGAAACGTGTATCACCAAGTAGAAGCCCTACATAGAAACGTGTATCCCCAAGTAGAAGCCCTACATAGAAACCTGTATCACCAAGTGGGAGAACTACATAGAAACGTGTATCACCAAGTAGAAGCCCTACATAGAAACGTGTATCACCACGTAAAAGCACTACATAGAAACGTGTATCACCAAGTAGAAGCCCTACATAGAAACGTGTATCACCAAGTAGAAGCCCTACATAGAAACCTGTATCACCAAGTGGGAGAACTACATAGAAACGTGTATCACCAAGTAGAAGCCCTACATAGAAACGTGTATCACCAAGTAGAAGCCCTACATAGAAACGTGTATCACCAAGTAGAAGCCCTACATAGAAACGTGTATCACCAAGTAGAAGCCCTACATAGAAACGTGTATCACCAAGTAGAAGCCCTACATAGAAACGTGTATCACCAAGTAGAAGCCCTACATAGAAACGTGTATCCCCAAGTAGAAGCCCTACATAGAAACCTGTATCACCAAGTGGGAGAACTACATAGAAACGTGTATCACCAAGTAGAAGCCCTACATAGAAACGTGTATCACCACGTAAAAGCACTACATAGAAACGTGTATCACCAAGTAGAAGCCCTACATAGAAACGTGTATCACCAAGTAGAAGCCCTACATAGAAACGTGTATCGCCAAGTAGGAGCACTACATAGAAACGTGTATCGCCAAGTAGAAGCCCTACATAGAAACGTGTATCGCCAAGTAGAAGCCCTACATAGAAACGTGTATCGCCAAGTAGAAGCACTACATAGAAACGTGTATCACCAAGTAGAAGCACTACATAGAAACGTGTATCCCTAAGTGGTAGCACTACATAGAAAGCTGTATCACCAAGTGGTAGCACTACATATAAACCTATATCACCAAGTAGAAGCACTACATAGAAACTTGCAGGGTGTTTGAACACATCTTTATAAATTTATGCCAGTGAATTTAAACCTACTTAAACTGGTTTAGTAGAAAGCACAAATAAATTGTTAATACTCTCCTACTCTACTCGCAGAGATCAGCTCATCCAGGTTAAGCATGCTGTAAACTTTTATCATATTGCATATTGTTCATCATATCTGTGTTGACACTATCTTCATTTTACATAGTACTTGCTTTAATATATGTACCCTACTGTTTGTTTGTTTTTTATAAAACCATGTCCATTTCTTTGGTGCATTGTCGAGATTATCTGGGCTTGCGTGTAGCTCTGGATTCAAGCTTGGAGTCTGTGAGCATAAACACATGCACCACTTCATGGGCCTGATTCATCAGGAAATTAAAGCAAAAAAAGGAGTACATTTTCTCTTGGGCAAACCATGTGACAATGCAAGGGGTACAAATGATTAATTTGCACATAAGATAAATACTGGCAGTTTTTTCATGCAGCACAAAATAACTTAAAAGCTTTATTTCTACACTGAAAGTTAAAGGTGATCTAAGACATGCCCTACCTCAACTATAAATCTGTCCCTGCATTTTAAATTTACCCCCCCCCCCAATGCAACATAGTTTTGCCAATGTGCAAACTTACTCCTTGGTTTGCTTTCCTTTGCTTAATGAATCGGGCCCTATATGTCAAACAACAAAGAAAAAACTGTACAAATATAACAAAGCCATCTTCCGCTCCTCTGTAGTTCAGACAGAAATGTCCTGGGGGACATGAGAGAGAAAGAGGCCCCAGGAGAAGAGAGAAATAAAAGCCCCAGGCGCCAACTGGTAAAAGTTAACTCACAACTTGAAGAAACACAGGTCCTATTGACACTTACCGACATGGTTACAAACACAGGTAGGTATAAGGAGGTTCTTCACTTAAGAGTGACTGAAGTGAAGTGAGAGAAACCTCAAAACATTATTCTATGTGCTTTTTAAACAGTGAGAATAGAGTTACATGAGGAAGGAAATGAAAGAGTCTAGAGTAATACCAAGAGGTGTGTTAGAGGCACAAAGCAGCAGAGTGTAAAGGTTCAAGTGTACTAGAAAATAAAATATCAAAAGACAGAGGACACAAATACCTATCAAGAAAGAGAAAAAGACCCTGCTGTTACTGCTACAATTAATATAAAATAGATGCAAGAGTATTTGTATCTGTATTACTTTGTGTGCCATTTGTATGTACCACTGTTCAATACACATTTCACAGCATCCAGTTTCCACACAGCATTTACCCGAATGCACAAATATGTTAACAGCAAATCCCACATAGCATTAACCCCGCACTGTCCATACCAGCACAGCATTCATCCCACCCTTGCCATAGCCAGCAGCGCATTATCCCCATCACTGCAAGAGCCAGGAATGTACTGACCCCATCACTGCCATTTCGCTCAAAGCCTGCACAGCACTTCATCCTTCTTTAAAAGCATATTGAGCCTAAAAAGCACAAATCCTATTCAGCCAGAGCATTTACTACATTTTGCCACAGCGTGTAGAGCACTGTCCTCATCATGTGGAGGCATGAGACCATATCCAGCTCTGCCAGAGGTAGCAAATGACCAGCGATATCTAATACCATACAATAGTTAGCATACATCTGGATAACATGAGGCCAGGAGTACGTGATAGACCAGTGATTTGTTTCTGTAATATAGCCTTATAATTCCAAAACATACGCTGTACACATATTCTAGCCCCCACAGTGGTCAATTGTCATCCTTTGGTGCCATGGTATAATCTGAAAACTGGCTAAATACCCGGTTATTCTAATATATATAGGGGCATGTGTACTATATATAGTCTATAGAAGTAACTGAAAACATGTAATTGTAATTTATGTCAAACACCAATAAGTGTCCTTTAGAAACCTTATTACTGACCACCTATTTAGTTGTACGGTGGATGCCGTTTCTGCAGTAAATATGTTCCTGAGCGTCAAACCCGTCTCTTTAACTGCCAGACTTGTCCATGCTAAATTCTGAGACTATGTACCCATTCCAAGAATGGCACCAACATCAGCCTCATGCAGCCAGATAATATTGAGCTTAACCAATTCTGTCTAAATCACTTACAGCACATACATCCTACAATATTCTATATTGAATTTTCTGTATGGTCATGGAAGTTATAAAACCAACCATGATAAATCTTACAGAAAATAAGTTAATTCCTTTAAAGTCCAGAAGAGTAACCAAAGTCCAGTATGAACTCTTTACCACAGCATCAACCCTATTATGTCAATCTATACAAACAGTATTGATGCCATTCTTTCTGGAGCTAGAGCCAGCACAACATTAAGACAGATTTGGACATGGCCTGTACATAATTAGTTTCACTTTACAGCAAAAAGTATCCTATGGCAGAGGAGTATTGCTATTAACATCTTGCCAACACTTTTGACTGTTTAACCCTTCACTCTGATCCCCCAACAATCATTCACATTCAGCCAGATCAGAACAAGATTAACATTTAGCATAAGTCCACTAACAAAATTAAATTTTGTCATGTCACTTATAGCTTTAACACCTTCAGAATCTCACAGAATATCTAACCTTTCCTTGCAGGATGATTTAGAGCCCAAAGGTAGAATTTGGAGAACCCAATAATCCATACACCAGACTAATTTGATGCACACGTTGAAGATCCCAACATGCATAAACCCTGTGTTATTTATCCCCCCATCCAATAAAATAATATTTAGGGCAGTCTGTCCTATAGATCCCACAGGCTGTTTGTTACTAAGTATTATTTACATTCTGTCTGAGCCACTGAGCGTATCCCCACCCTTTGTGCGGCCATAACGTGTAAACCTCATCTGGACCCAGTCTGCAGAACAGTAAGCCTACTACCATGCTACAACTTGCGGAGCATTAACCTCAGTCTGCCACAGGCTGCAGAGCATTTGCCCAGTAGTGCACGCAGAGCATTAGCCACATCCTGCCAGAGGCTGCAGAGCAGTATACAGCATTCCATGCACTGCAGTGGGAGGTTATTACTTGTGGGTTGGAGTGATGTTTTTAGTCATCAGGTGAATAGTAATTGGGACATACATCTTAGTGAACATGGCTGATTGCACAAGCACAAGACCATAGACAAACAGCTGCATGCAGATAAACAGGTGCAGAGACAGAGCACAGTACACGCAGACATAGAATACATACACATATCCCTCCTCTCACCGGTCCCGCTGCTCCGGCTCCCGATACAGCCCATATTAATCCTCAGCAGCCCGGGCACATGCCGACAGCAGACAGGTGACCCGGGGCCGGCCACTGGGAGCGCTCACTGTGTGGATGGCAGAAGTGGGGCTCTGCTGGTAAAGGGGCTCCTGTTTCTAGTAATTAATCCTGTCGTAGGTTTGGGTTACTGAGGAGCTCGGGGCTATGGTAGAATCGAAATCCAATGAACTGAAAAGGGATGTCGCTGATAAGGGGGTAACTGTGTGTAGGAGATGGGTTCAGGTTTCTGTCCCTTCTCTCGTTTTGTTCCCCGGAGCTGCAGCTGCTGATGAGCGGAGACTGTGACGTCACTCTCCCTCCACGACTACAGCATCAACAGCAACACCCTGCTGCCTTATTGTAAGGGAGGGAGAGGGTGGGGGAACTGGGAGCAGGAGATGAGTGAGGGAGAGAGATTGAAGGAGAGAGCTCGGGGTAATTATAGGAAAAGCAATGAGTGGACATAGAGAACTGGTGATGGGAGACAAATAAAGCATTAAACAAACTATAGATTGGATGAAGACAATTACAAGACATGGCAATGAGGTTTGGAGCAGAGCAGCGGACCCTATCGTTATCACGGCCAGATTTCATTTTGAATTTCTAAGCCCAAGACAGTTGCCAATATAATAAGAAGGAGGAGTTCGTGTAATTTCATCCCTTAGTTGTATAGTGCTCATGTGGTTCTATGAACAGGTGAATATGGGCAGAATACATTTATTTACAACTGATTAACCAAGACAATGTGATATCCATTTTTCTAGATGCAGCAAAAAGAATCAGTGAATACCATCAAATATTGTGGAATTTTAACATCTTCCACAGCAGCTGTTTTAGGACTGGGCAGTATCCAAAATCTCTAATACTCTGTTATCTAGAGCAGTGATGCACCATATCTTTTAGTTGGGACCTCAAGTGTCATTATGCCGTGTACTTAAACTCAAATGAGGAGGTTTACATTGCATTGTATTGTATATTTACTAATCAGGGTACTCAAAAACAGATTGTAGGATTCCACTTGTGGTCACAAACCTATGGCTGCACATCTCTACTCTAGATCAGGGTTTTCCAACTGCTGTTCTTTACTAAACATTATAATGATTTGAGGATTTCCATTAATTGTGAACAAATGAATTAATATATTGCTCTGGTAGGTACTTCTCTTATCTACTTGCATGAAGTAGGATTCCCATATGAATCAACAACACATGTCATCTGTCTCATATCGTATAATTCAGAGATGAAGTAATAAAATTAATCAGTTTAATAAACATGTCACAAAAATAATGTGCAATGCACTTGCCTTCCAAATTAAAATGATACACCTTATAGTTATGACATGTTAAAGCCTCATACTGCCAAGCTTTATCAATAAATACATCACTGTACAAGGAACTGACATAGGACACATGCCACAGGTGTCAATAGGAGGGCTGCCGGGTCATGACCCACTGTCAGTATGCATGTTCTCACACCTCCCCTTTGCTGGACAGACAGTGATCACCCACATATACGGGAGTTTGATCACTAATTTGGCCTCGTCTATAGAGATGCTACAAGTATCATGTTGAACCTTCAACACAGATCCATAACTAGCCATTTCACTCTGGACAACAGACAGCACTGATGCCCACCTCAGTATTTTTTGGTGGGGGTGAAAGTGGGCACCTTTGGCGGTGACACATGACACACTGCTCTATTTATGGCTGTTAATATACAGTATAGTACAATAAGTTCTATTTTACTTATCCTTTGAAGTACCTCATAACTTCCAAACCAAATTTCTGAACTGACATATATTGCAAAAAGTAAAGCTAACATTCCCTGCTTGCAAAAAGATGTCGTAAAGATGTCAACATTGTAAGAATGTTTGTAGGGTCAGGGCATATCCCATTTTTAGCACGTTACATTAAGGTGACAGTGTCTGCTGCATTTATTCTGTAGTTCTGGGATATCAAGAATTTCTCAGGACTCTGAAGTAAGTATTGCTATCTGTACTTAACTACCTTTTGAACAAATACACGGGCAATACTGTATGCAGTACTGTTAGGCACACACATTTAATAAATAAACCTATTTACCACCAACCAGCCCCAACATTAAATTAACTGTATACCCATTTAATAAATAAACAAACCTATTTTTCTCCCCTCAAACAGCACCAGCAATAAATTAATAGCATTTATGTTTAATAAATATATCTATTTCCCACAACCATCCCCAACATTAAATAATTCATATTCACATTTAATAAATAACCCTTCTCCCCAAACTCACCCCCACATTCAATTAATAGCCACAAAACACCCAACCATAAATTAAAGGCCCCATTACCCCACCTTAAAATAATAGGCCCAATATTAAATGAAATAGACCCACTATCACTCAAATAAATTAATAGCACCCACTAGACTCTTCTGCCTGCCTTTCCTACAGCACGCACACATGGGACTGCGCCTGTCATGTGGTGAGCATCCCATGTGACATCTGTCGGTGAGGGGTAGAAGGAGGCCACACATACGGTAAGGAAGGGAGGAACAGATCATAAGATCTGTGGCTACATGAGAAAAGTGGCTGGTCCCAGAGGAGGGGCCAACCACCAGGTACCACACTGTCTTCTGCTGTCACACCTTGAGAGTACCTCTGGTCTGGGGGGCAACCTGAGACAGGGTCCCAGGGCACCAGCCCCCCACTGCCCTCAATCTGGCTCTGCCTGACACCACCCCTCTCCCACTAAAATACCCATACTCAACACCACTCCTTAACACCGTGTCTCACCCACCACCACTTCATGACACCATACCTTACCTAGATCTCCAAAATTTGACAAATATACAAAACACCAAAAGAAAATTGTATAACATTTTTATTTTTTAAATAAATGTAACTGTCTTTCCTGTCAATGGCACCCTCTTCTATTCATTTCTACTCCCTCCAGGTGCAGTCCTCTGAGGGTTGTTTTTTCTTTTTTGCTAAAGCATTGGGAAAGTGTAAAATTAAATAAAGAATTTGTTGGGTAATGCTTAAATTTGTGCTGATACGTGGCACAAGGAGCATCATGTGTTGCTGAATACAGATGGAAGTCAGCAGAGGGAACAGTGTTGGGCGGAGATTGGACTGTAGACCATCTCCCAGCCTTTGGTCTGACTGTGCTCCACGTGGCAGGGAGCTGAGCCAATCAGAGAAATTGGGGCAAGTAAGTATCTAGCAGCAAGTGCAATAGGTAATATGGCGGCTGGTACGGACCCGACCAGCCACTAATAAGTCTCTCCAGCAGGTTAAAAAAAAATCATAACTACATGACGGAGCTGGTGCCCTCCCCCCTGGTGAAGGGACAATTGCGGCCGCATTCTAGGTAGAACAATCGCGCTGATCACCCTCCTCTGGATGCACCCCTGCTTGAGAACCAGAGATGAGAAACCCTGATCTAGATTATACCCTACTTTGTTTTTTAGGTACTTTACTATTACCTGATGTGCCAGTAAAAAAATGGTGGTAGTTAGTACTTTTTGAGATGAGAGGTTTGGATTCGGAAAAATCCATTTGAAAAAAAAGAAGAACTAAAGAGATGGTTTCTATAATGGTGCACACACAGTCTCCTGGTTGCATAATGACTACATGTTCAAATTGAAAATAATAATCACCTAAATATCTACATTTTCATTGTAGACCTAATAATACTCTTAATGTCATTATTGTCGACTTTTCAACCATGTATATATTATGGTGTCAACCATATAATTGTCTATCATGTAACCGTCTAACATATGTATCACACCCAGTAAGGGGTAGTAATGAGGTGGAATTCCATACTTTTTGTGCTTCAGTGATTTTTTCAAACCATTTAAGTTATGGGTTGGCAATTGTGAAGATATCATTAGAAAATGGACTGTAAATAAACCTCACACCCACAAATCCTCCTCGCATGTTCTCTTGATCACCTAGCCCTGGACCTTGTACCTATTCTCTGCTCATGCTCCTCGCTCCATCAAAAACCTTTCCATCCATCCCGTACTTGCAAACCTGTCAACCGTATCCACATATCTTCTCTACACCATCTCTTCCCTTATCATGTGCACTATGGAATGCAAGATTTGTTTTTAACAAGCTTGCATCCATTCATGAGCTATTCACTTCTAAATCTCTCAACCTTCTTACCATGACAGAAACTTAGCTCACCTCCTTTGACACTACATCTCCTGCAGCTCTCTCTTATGGTGGACTCTACCTCAGTCATATCCCCAAACCCAGAAACAGACAAGGTGATGTAGTCATACCCTCTAAATCTTCACTCTCATTTTTTTCCTTTGAAGTCTACACTATCGGTCTATTTTATCCTCTCCACCTTTGTGTTGCTATCATTTATCACCCCTCAGGTCCAGTTTCCTAATTCCTTGAAAACTTTGCTGCCTGGCTCACTTATATCTTATTCTTTGACCTGACTACTCTCATACCGGGCAATTTTAACATTGCCATTGATAATCCCACTGTCTCTTATACCACTAAATTTCTTTCACTGACTTCATCCTTTGGTTCTTCCAGTGGACCTCATCTCCCACCCACTGTGATGGACACTCCCTTGATCTTGTTTTCTCCTGCTACTGCTCCAACTGTAGTTTCACCAGCTTAGCATTCCCACTCTCAAACCACAATTTCCTTTCCTTCAGCCTCACATTACCTCATGCCTTCCCCCTGCACCCAAATCCACACATACGTACACAATGAAACCTAAGTACTCTTGACCCAATTAACTTTTTATTTTCACTATAATAACTATTTTTTCCTATGTGTGCATTGTCCTGCCCTAATCAAGCTGCCTCTTTCTACAACAAAACATTCACTACAGCCCTAGACAGTGCAGCTCCAGCTACAACATACAGTCACTGACGATCCAAACCACAACCATGGCACAACAAACAGATCCACTATCTGCAAAATTGCTCCCACACTGCAGAGCGCTACTGGAGGAAATCTCATGCCTATCCTGATTTTCTCCCCTATAAATTCATCCTTTCATCTTACAGCACTGCCCTTTCAATTGCCAAACAAACATTCTTCAAATCTTGGATATCCACCTGGTCTTCTAACCCATATTGCCTCTTTGCTACCTTCAAATCACTTATCTGTCCACCTGCACCTCCTCCCCCTTCCTCCCAGACAGCCATGATTTTGACACCTACTTTAAAGACAAAATCTGTACTATTCAACAAGATATTTCCTCATTCCAAATTCGATACACTTCATGCACTCTACCCATCTTCACCTACACTTCCCAATCCACCCTTAATTCATTGTCTTAAAGTATCTACACTCATCTCATCATCCTACCCTACAACCTATCCCCTCCCAACTTCTCCGTACCCTCTCCTCCAGTGCATGCCCATGTCTAGCTCACCTCTTCAACATGTCTCTCTCCACTGGCACATTTCCATTCTCCTTTAAACATGTGCTCATATCACCAATCCTAAAGAAACCATCTCTCAATCCAGCCTCTCTCCTCTCTCTCCAACTACCACCCTATGTTTCTCCTCTCCTTTGCCTCCAAACTACTTGAGCGATTAGTGGACAAACGCCTATCTCATTTTTTCTCCTCTCACTCCATTCTGAAACCAGGCTTCGGTCCCCAACATTTCACTGAAACTGCTTTCACAAAAGTGATCAGTGATCTGCTTACTTCATGGTTATTTCTCCATATTCATTCTCCTGGACCTCTCTGCTGATTTTGATACTGTTGATCACACTTTTCTCCTACACACCCTTCAGTCCATTAGCCTTCGTGACACAGTTCTTCCCTACTTCACTTCCTACCTATCCGTCCGCTCCTTTAGTGTTTCTATCTGTGACACATCCTCCCCTCCACTCCCACTATCTGTTGGGGTTCACAAGGCTCTGTTCTTGGCCCTTTTGTTTTTTTCATTGCACTAAATCGCTCATTCGGTCTCCAGTACCAACTCTACGCTAATGACACCCAAATCTATATCCCTTCCCCTGACCTCTACACTTCTGTACTATCTGGATTAACCAATTGTCTCGTAGCTATCTCCACATGGATGTCCCAACGCTACCTAAAGCTCAACATGTCCAAAACAGAGCTTACTATCTTCGCTCCTGCCAGAATAACCACCTCCCCTCAAATCTCTCTCACTGTCAATAACACCACAATTTCCTCAGTCTCCAAAGCCCGCTGCCTTGGTGTCACACTTGACTCTGCCCTCTGCTTTATTTCTCATTTCTCTCCCATTCCTGTCGATTCCACCTTAAAATATTGCTAGAATACGCCCTTTTCTTACTCAACATACTCCCAAAACTCTTACACATTCTCTCATCATCACCAGGGTTGACTATTACAACCTCCTGCTATCTCGCATTCCCAACACCCATATATCCACACTTTAATCCATTCTAAATGCTGCTGCAAGACTGATCTGCCTCTCTCACTGTTCCACATCAGCTGCACCACTTTGCAAATCCATACACTGGCTCCCTGATTCCTTCAGAATCCAATTCAAATTACTCACGCTTACCTGCAAAGCTCTCAACAACAACACCCCCCCCCCCCCCCCCCATTCATACATCTCAAATCTCATCAAAATATACCTCTTAGATCTGCATCTGACCTTGTCTTGTCTCTGGTAACCACTTCTCACTCTTGCCTACAAGATTTCTCCCATGCTGTTCCCCACTTATTGAATTCTCTACCACTCCCTATCAGGCTTTCCCACAGCCTTCACATCTTTAGACACTCTCTGAAACCCCATCTCTTTTTCAGAGCTTACCTTATCCCTGATAATACTATTCACACTAATAAACCCTACAACTACCCAATCACCACTCTGAACCACACTCGCCCCTCTTGTTTCCGCTGTGCCCTCTTTCACTTAGAATGTAAGCTCTCTAATGAGCAGGGTCCTCCATGCCCTTTGTGTTCGTGTCTGCATTTTGTCTGCCTTGTATGTCCCTGCTTTATGTATGTCCTGTTTTCCCTACTGTATGGCACTGCGGAGATTGTGGCACCTTCCAAATCTACGATAATAATAATAATGATAATAATAATAATTATATCTCCACTCTCCCAAAGACTCATATTGCTAGAGCTCTAATTCAACTTGAGGTCCTGCTGTTTGCATAGCCGCCTCTCAAAAGGAATGATTTCATTGCTCTATAATATGCTGATAAGTACAAAAGTCCGATCTGGGCAGACCATGTGATGAGGACATGTGGTCTACAATCAGTGAAAGGGTGTCAAAATCCTTGATCTCAATTCGCAGTAAAGAAAATTCTTAGAAACTTTACTATAGATGGTATTCAGTTCCTACTAGACTCCAAATGGATATTTTGGTGGAGAGAATGTGGTAAACTAGGTTCCTTCTATCACATTTGGTGGTCCTGCCCTTAGATCGTCATATTTTGGGATAACATAACTACCCTTTTATCCAAAATAACTATTACACCTATCACAAAGGTCAATTGGACCCTTCTTCTGGGTTTACCAAGAGAGGGCTTGGACAAACCCTCAGAAATTTCGGCCACACAAATTTTTATTGCAGCTAGGTGCTTGGTGGCACATTGTTGGAAAAAAACTAGAACCCCTTCCCCCTCCATGCACCAGGTGCACAATAAAATTTGGCATCTTGCTTCCATGGGGAGAATGTTTGCTTACGTAGCCTATGGTACTATTACAACTCCTCAAAACCCCCTTTACCAGTGGACTTTCAGATCTTCTTTGGTAAATGTCATGTATTTGCTTGAATAATTATTTCACATTCATCAAAAATAACTCAACCACCTCTGGCTTGTCTGGTTTCCTGGAGTTATCCTCAGTCTTCTCCAATCCACCCACCCTACTCTTACACCTATTGAGTATCCTTATTGCACTCAGGCATATACCTCAGATAGCCATTCACACTGTTTCTACCTAAATTCCACTACACTCTCACACAACTTCTTGAATTTAATTGGTCTATGGTTCTAAGACCAACTACAATTGTGTTCTTTCTTTATTTATGAGACTCTAGTGCCTCTCATTTTATTATTGTATTTTGAACTTTGAAACCCAAAATAAATCCTTTTTAAACATATATATATATATATGGGCCTGCATATTCTTTATTTTGAAGCTACTGATTGATAGTAATATATTTGTTAATACATTTTTATTTGATATAAAATATAAATTAGTAAAATCTGTATTTGTTATTACATTTTTTTATAACTGTCTGACTCTTCCTGCCTGGGGCAGAGCAGCTATTTATCCAATGTATCATATGATGTGACAAGTAAAACTACATGACAATACTCCTACTGGTGTCACACAAGCTGTTTTCAGGAAAACAGCCAGGAAAAAAAACTCTTCAATATTTAAGAGCATTTTCTGGATAGCAGAAAAATTACTGCCAGAAGAGAAGACTACTGCATGATATTTCAACAGTTTCAGAGAAGCAGTTTAATCACTCATATGACAGGTGAAGAAGCAGTAAAATATTTCTGTAAAGAACATGTTTACTTTAGTGATTGTCTTGCTGTCCTTAAGCAACACCTGCAGATTTAAATCTGTCAGAATAGGCAATTTTTTGGCACCATTTAAACAAAATCTATATAAGAAAGAATCTTTTAAAAAGCAATCATTTTGCATTTGTGTCTGGAGAATAAATATTGATGGTGGTAAGTACATTAGTGTATACAGTAGTGAATACATATGTGCACATATAACAGGTATTTGTAACTTTTAGTGTATGTACAATACAAGATACAATATTATAAATGTACAAAAGTGACACATTTGAACAAGCCCCGCATTCCCTTGGTTATGTTTAATCTACAGATCCATAAGTCATTTTATAGTGTAAAATATAGTGTAAGTATTGCATATGAATTTATTAGAATTGGGAGAGCACCATTGAAAGCAGATGAGACAGGGAAAAATAAATTAACTTAAAGGGATATAAGTGGTGGTGGTTGAAAAAGACAATGATACATGGGTAGAATTTAAACAGGGAGAAAGGAACACCCACTACGCTTAGGCACCAGAGGCAGAAGCCTTTAGTTATACAACCACAAACATAAAAGAAGTGACTATTACAGCAGAAGTTCAGTGAAAATATTGAAAATTTCAGGTCCTCCACCAGCCATGTCATGTCACTACCACTCAATTACGTGCCATTGTACAGTAAACTATATTTAAGTGATCTACAGTATTGCATATAATGCTCAAGAAAAGGGTAAAAAAAAGCATTTAATTGTAATCTTTGTCCAGAAAAGTGCAGTAGTTTGTGAATATGTCTATATAGATTGAGTGCTAGAAATATGTTTCCACACCTGTGTGCACTTTGGCCAGTGATGGAAGGTAGTAAAAACACTGTATGGACCATTGCAGGCATCCTGACCCACTGAGCACCCTTCCTGTCATCTTTTTTTTTCTTAACCTTCTCTTGGACTATGCACAGTTAGTGATTAACCCTGAAAATCTTGTAGAAAGAAAACCCACACCCACCTGCCCTCACCTGTGACAAGATATATGACATAACTGCATAAGTGTTTCATATAGAATGCTGCAAATTATACTAATGAGTACCACTTCACCCTATTTTCAATAAACAATGCCAATAGAAGTGTAAACAAGATTGCAAGAAAATCACCCCACTGGAGGAAAGTTGTATGTCAGCTGTTTAACCAAGGACTTAACGTCAGAATGCTGATATCATCTAAAGACTCTTGTAGGAGTGAAATTGCTTTTATCCTATTAGGATTTATTATTATGTTGCATATGCTTTCCATTTACATTGTGAGTGCGGTTTTATGATTGTTTATTAAACATTAAAGTTTTAAGGGTTTCACGCCAGATCCTGGCTTTTACATTATTCTGTTTGTATATCGATTGCAACAATGCAAAGGATTGTAAGAAGGAAACCACCTAAAGAAGAGAAGGGTTCATAGTGGAGTCATTGTGCTATATTGAAACGAACAGACCTGTTTGTATAAAGTAGGTTTAGTCAAAAGGGGGCTGGTGATGGCACAATAAAAACAGGAGAAAGCTCAACACGTGGTGGCAAGGAATAAATACTAAAAACTCATCTTACTATCCTAATTCTATAGAAAGATATTTTGTGATTTATAGATTCATAATTAATGTAAAATCCTACACTATATTACTATATTGTCATTTATATTCCCATCTTTGGGAGGTCGCCTGACTAACCTTTTCTGAATAGTGGCCATATGAAAAAGAACTTTGATCAAATTGACTGAGGTACATGTCTATCAAAGGACTTAAATCTAGAGATTTGAAAACCTGAATATGTGCTCTAGCAGGAGCGGGCTGGGCCGGACAGAAATTATCTATTTTGAGGCGGTGGACTGACCGGCCCAAGTCTCTATCACTTGGTGGCCGGCCCCTCCTCCGCGACCAGCCACTTTTCATATTGGCCGCCGATCCTCCTGATCCATCCCTCCGCCCCTACATGTGGCCTATCTGTGAGAGCCCAGCTGCCACATGGGACATGCACCACATGACAGGTGCCATCCCATGTGTGAAGTGCTGCCAACAGGTAAGTGTGGGGGGCAATGTTAATATAGTATGTGTGTGTAGTATGTTAATATAGTGTGTGTGTGTGTGTGTGTAGTATGCTAATATAGTGTGTGTGTGTGTGTGTGTATGTGTGCAGTGTGTTAATATAGTGTGAGTGGGAGCCAGTGTGTTAATATAGTGTGTGTGTGTGGGGGCCAGTGTGTTACTATAGTGTGTGAAGGCCAGTGTGTTAATATAGTGTGTGTGTGTGTGTGTGGGGGGGGGGGCAGTGTGTGTGTGTGTGTGTGGGGGCCAGTGTGTGTGACAAGGGCGGATCTAGAAAATTAATTCACCACGAAATCTAGGGACAGGTAACTGTTACTTGTAGTGTCAGGCTTCCAACAACAGGGAGACTGTGAAGGGGGGAGTGTGCACACGAACATAGTATAACTGCGCATGCGCGACTCCAGTGCACTCGCCGATATCGGCATGTGCATGGCCACACTGTGACTTAGCAGGACCCCACTGTGTGTGTCGACTCAAGTCGATGATATCATCACCTCTGGACACAAACATCCATGTGTGTGTGGTGAATCACCACACACACGTTGCTGCTGGGGAGGCTGGAAGTTTCCGGGTCTGGACTATAGAAGCCAGACCCGGGACTCCCCCTCGGTCTCTTGCTGCCTGGCCCCTGGATAACACATATTATACAGATACACTACAAAAAATATACATATTATACTGCATCAGAGGAAAGATATATAGGGATACACTGCGATACAGTAAATACATTATTCTACAGAAAACCTACACTAAGCTACATGAAAGTATTCTATACTACATGAATGTTCGCTACACTGCAGATTAAGAATTGGATCCAGGATAGAAGGATTTGATAAGTATCATTGATAATATATATATAGCTATATGTGTGTTTGTAATGTGGATTTAACTATTTTTATACATATGACTGTGTAGCTATTGTTTGATGTATGTGATAGTTAAGAATTAGCATTTATAATGTTGATTTATCAAGGATACATATCTAATGCAAGGATAGTGTAAGGAAAAAGGTGGTGAACCTAGGGTTAACTTTATACTGATATACTATGTTATGTTGAACAATGTTATGATATATGTGTGAACTGTGAATGCAAGCTTTTCTGTGTTAACAGTAAAATAGTTTGATTTAAATACATACACATGTAGTGAGTATTGGTTATTTATAACGAATATATACTGAGAAGTACTACTGAGATACAGTGGTTATTGGATAAATAATTCTGTAAAGCTTAAGTGTTATTTAGTGTAGTCAAAAGACTGAGTAAGGCAACATTGTGTAAGGAAAAGTGCATAAAAGTGCAAGTTTTATAATGAGTGTATCTAAGAACAGAATAAGAGGATAGCGTGTGCATGTGAGGCGCAACCACAGGTCCTTTTGCAGTGGGTCTACTTAATTTAGCAGTGGGGCCTATTAATTTAAGGTTAGGTGATGGGACCTTTAATGTAATGCTAGGGTGGTTTGGTGATATTAATTGAATATGGGACTGATTTTGGGGAGAAGGGATATTTATTAAATGTGAATATGAATTATTTATGCCGAGCATGGTTGTGTAAATTGGTTATATTTGTTAAATGAATACTATTAATTTAATGCTGGGGGCTGATTGGAGGGAAATATGTCTAGTTATTAAATTTGTGTGCTATTTAATGTCGGGGTTGGTTGGAGGGAAGTAGATCTCAAATGTGAATAGTATTATATTAATGTTGGGGCTGAAGGGAGACTTAATTATAAAATGTGGGTGCTATTGATTTAGCACCAGGGCTGGTTGGAGTTTTCTCAATTTTATGTAAGCCAGTTTTTTTCAAAATAGGTCATCTAATATTCCAGGATCCAGACAACCAGCAAATGAGCTAAAGACACCAGCAGCCACAAGTGGTGAAAGCAACAAGAACAGGTAGGAGAGAGCAGGACAGTCTGCCAACTGTCCTGAATCTGGTGGGACAGTCCCGAATTTGGGTGATTGTTTCGCTTAAACAGTTGGGAGGTATGTCCCGCTTCACCGTGTACTGCTCGTGAAGGCAGAACTGTGTGCACCTAACAGTAGTGCACACAGTAGTGCCTGTGTATTTGTCTAAAATGATAACCATGTTACATCATAGGGGTTATCCTTTCTAAAGTGCCACAGGCCACTCAGTGCCTTAATCCAATTCTGGACCAGGGTGTCAGATTGGCACCTAGTGCTCTACTCCTTCCAGTACCATTCCTTGGCTGAGGGAACCGAGTAAAGTTCTTGCATTCCCTTCAAAAAAGCTGCTCCCAAATCCAAGCTGACATTTAGGGTCAATTGATTTCTGTCGAATACTTTCTCTGTGTCCGGAGAAGCACAAGTGTTGGAGATTCCAATAGTTGTTAGTGTGGATGAGGCTGATGACCCTCCTAATACTTTCTCGGCCTGCCTGCCAGGGATAAAACTCACCCGATCACGATGTATCAGTTATGGCAGCATTGCGTTCAAACATTCTGCTAATATTTTTGCATACATTTTTACATCTGTGCAACAGTGAGATATACAAGATATACTCGTATTGCAAGCACAATTATATGCAGGGGCAAACGCAGGATTTGTAGTGGGGGGTTTCCACACCAAGCCGCCAGTGGGTGTGACCAGCATTCATGGGGGCGTGGCTATAATATTAGAGAGTGCTTGGCTGCTCTCCAACTCTTCCTATTCCCATAATATACATGTGCAATGCTGCTTGCAATACTGTTAGGTGCATGCAGCTCTCTCTTTTTTGAGCAGAGCAGTGTGAAGCGACGGCAGGGTCCAGACACCTCAATTATACAGTGCCCAGGCTTTGGGGAGGGGAGTCCAGACACTTGGAAACCCCATTTCGGTTTGCCTATGATATGGATCATTACCCTGGATCAAATTTAAAATGCATGGGAAGATTTAGAGTTGGGAGGGGGCATGTTGTACCTTAACTCTAAGTGGTAATATCTGAACAGTATTTGTACCTATGCAGTGTTTTCACTGCATGCATTTCTACATAGTTTGTCCTAATGCAAATTTGTACCATTTGGACTTCATTTTGTTGCAAATAAAAGTATTCTTACATGTGTATTTAAAAATTGGATTTTCCATAAAAATTTAGTTAAATATAAAAACCTCCACATCTATTGTTTGCCATTTAAAAATGAACTGAGAATCTTTTTTCCTACAGTATCCAAATGGAAACGATAAATAAGTAATGAGAATAGATGCCGCAACTTGATATAATAAAGCAGCTTTACTAATGAAATAAGTACTATCAACTGGAGAGATCAATAAACAAACAGCCAGAGACAGCTAGAAAGTGTTGCTGATAATCATTATCATAAACATTACGTATCGTTGCATCAGCATCCACAAGAGATACGCCTAATAAATGGCATATGTCTCCACAACTAATTCTATCACATCTCCAGGGGGCATACTACATTTTATGATATGTATAATCCAGATAAATACGCATTTTAATGTGCAAACACAGTATTGAAATGCGTATACTCACAACACATAAATTGACGCACACCCAAAGCTAAATGAAGCCCATTAGCTGAATTTTCTCCTAACTAAATCTGGCCCAGTCTGTATAAACCAAAAATGAAAAATCTGTTTAATTTACCATTGGGATATCTTCTGTAAATACAATTAATGTTTATTTTTAGGAGATCAGATTCAGTAAAATATGTTTTATTTTATGCATTTTTACAGTTGGTTTATTATCAGAAAAAAAAGTAAGAATAAAAAAAATCTGATTGCATTAGTAACAGCATTACTTAACTTTTCAATAACAGTCATGCCCACATCATTTAGCTTCTTTTCCCAGGTAAGACTTTTCCCCCTTAAGATACATGAAGTAATTTACAGATAGCCAATAAATGGAAGTTAGTGATAAGTGTTACATATTCTATTAGTAACAATGTGTGAACTGTGCATGAACATAACTTTTTTAGTTAGCCTAAGTACCAACACAATATGGCTAATATATCATATTTACTTAGTGGCTTATACAGTTGTTGATAATGAGTGCACTAAGGGAAACGAAAAATATAAAGGGGGGTATGGCCTGACTGCCAACGAGAGAGGATGCATTCCAAATCAGCTTCTTGCAGACTCATTCAAAATCTATCAACATCAGGGTTCCCCCTTCTGCAAACTGTGTACTGTGCGCCCCTCGGTGGGCTATATAAACACGACGGTGCCCAAACATTTGCAGATTTCCCATTTGCAGCCCAGAAAATCCTTACAGACCAACTTGGGGTCTAATACACGTGACCCACCAGGCCGCCGGAGACACCTTTTGTATCGGCTTCCCCATGTTGAATCTAACTGGAACCGCACAGTCAGATATCTAACCACTCTGGACTGTGTTCTCTCCTCCGGAAATATATTCGCATTTCTGTGCGCCTGACAATATCATCTGTCTGCGGCCTGATCGGCCGTCTGCAGCCAGCCTTCCTCACAGTCGTCTCCTTCCTGAGGTGCTGAAAAAAACTGAGCTGTCCCTGCCTTTCCTCTCCAGTAATTCCCACCTGCTGTGGGGACATATTACTCTCTACTGGGGACGCAAGTGTCGAGATAGACTATGCCTGACTCTTGCCTTCTTGCTGTGATGCCCGCCATCTCCTGCTGACTGAGTACCCAGTTAAACGCTGGTCTTCGATGTTTGGCAATAGTCCACAATCAAACATGGGATTATCTCTTCACCTTGGTCTATGACACTTTCAAGTTGACCCCAATGCCTGCTCCTCAGAACACCCACGACACTTCTTCACCCTCCCCTTCGAGTCTCATATGACTGTGTGCTGTTGGGAGCCCTGGCTTGGTCTCCTCCAAAACCTAGCTAAGTCTTTGGAATCCTAGGGTAAAATACCTCCTGGCACACATACATCAGGCGCTCCCTTCATACAACATAGGTAGATGGACTTCTTCAACAATCCCCAAAAAAACCAGTGACTGGATCTGCTGACACTGATGATAATGCCAAGATGGAATCTGCAGAGAATACATTCATAACATAGTGTACTATTGTTGGGATATATAAATAAGTACACAGTCTTTTCCACCATCCACAATATCTGAGATATTCCCATGTGACACCCGTGATCCTCACAGTCGTGGCCCGTATGGGTATTTGCTTACAAGATAGACGAAATGTTCAAGCCTTCATATTAGCCGTCTCTCACAAAGATCGATCTCCAAATTTTGGTCAATCCAAGATCGTATACCCAAAAATACATAGAATCTAGTGCATTACACTTTTTTATTAAAATTTACATAAAAGCAAGGGACTCCTCAAGAGCCCAAAACGACAATGTGTAATAAACACTTCTGAAGTGGATATACTGAAAGTGGATATACTCATACCGGAGAGTCACGTGGAGAAAGCATGAAGTGTGTTGTTAAATCTTATCTCCCATTCTCGCGTCCTCCTTACAATCCACAGTCAGTCCAAAACAACTTGTTTCCAACGTGTTTCAACTTAGTGTAAGTCTTTCTCAAGGCAAATCAAAAATGAACATGAAAATCCCAGGTATAAAGAGCGGTTCACATTGCCTCATTTCCATATCTAACTGTATCAAATCGAGGCTTGGGCGTTTCCCACACTGATTGAACCGCAAACCGGAAATTACATCTGAAGCGTGTGGAGCACAGATCTTACTATGTCAATTAAAACATTGATGTATTACACAAAAGGAACTCATACAATACATAAGCCTTAACAAATACATTTATTCACAAGGATGTGTACATATTGAATTATTAACCCTTCTTTCATCTAACTTAAAAATATTTGGGGCTAAAATATTGACACGTAGTATTACACCCACATATCACATATGCAATAACAGACGGTGCACCTTATACAGGAAGATATCAACTTCCTATAAATTATACACTGATAGTAATTTTACCAGCATAGTTGGGGCAGAGAACCACCAGACCCTCAAAAGATGTTGATGAAAAAGACAATTATGCTCTCTTAGAAAACATTTGATTTCGAACTCTGCATTCAATCCAGATAGAATCATTGTGTTTAAAGTGAAGGTCCATCTCATCTCTGCTCTAGACAAGAGGCTGACAATATCTTTATTCCTCCAATTTTCTTCTATTCTCTGAATCCCCCAAAATCTTCTAATGTGCTCTACTTTAGAGGAATGTTGTATCTTGAAGTGATATGAAAGGGAATGGGTTTCTAAACCCCTTCTAATGTTATATATATGCTCTCGTAATCTTGTTTTCAATGGATGAGTTGTTCTTCCTAGATATAACTTCTTACAACTACATTTTATAGCATAGATCACAATCTTCGTGTGACACGTAATGAACTGTTCTATCTTCACCAGGGGGTAAATGTATCAAGCTGAGAGTTTCCCGTCGGGTTTGAAAAGTGGAAATGTTGCCTATAGCAACCAATCAGATTCTAGCTGTCATTTTGGGTAATGTACTAAATAAATGATAGCTAGAATCTGATTCGTTTTTCAAACCCACCGGAAAACTCTCAGCTTGATACATTTACCCCCTGATGTCCATTCAATATCAAATTTGTGGTCTTACTCAGGTCCGATTTGCATGTTCTACATGTCATACACATACCACATATATGGAATCCAACAGTTCTAATAGATTTTCTATTATCCTCATGTAAATGACTTCTTACTAGCTTATCCTTTAGATTTGGTGCCTTTCTATAAATAAAGACTAGTTTGTCTGGGATACAGTTCCCTATAATGTTGTCTTTCTTCAAAATCCCCCAGTGTTTTTCAAAGATCTTCTCCATTTGTTTATGGTTGATATTGTACTGGGAGATAAAAGCCCATTCATAATTCTCAGACTTTGCTCTCCTTATATGTCCAGAAAGTGGTAACTTGATTCATTTTCATTTATTACTGTTCCCTTATTCTTCTCTTCCCCTGTCACCTCAAACCCAACCCCACCCACCCTTGGGAGGACCATTCACCATTCATATATCCCTAGTATATTTATCTGGGCTAAGAATAGCACTCCCCACTGAGACAGTTTGGCATTGAAGGGGTGGAGGCGTAGTAGCCAAATTTCAATCTTACTGCTCCAAACTTAATAGTATTGCTGGTTCAGCACCTCAGCATGTGGAGCAGAGCAGGCAGGTGGAGATAGCCAGTTACTTACGGTCAATCGATTTTCCAGAAATTCTCCAGTGAATATTTTTTGGAACAACATTTCACACCTCAAGAACTAAAGCAGGCTATCACTTCTCCCTCTGGCTAAAGTCCGGGACCATATGGTTTTACCATCTCCTATTATAAAACCTTTAAGGAGAAACTTGCTTCTTCAGGTTTAATGTTTAATGCTGTTTCTGATGAGACAAAATTTTCTAGACAGTCCCTAGTAGCCCATGCTACAATTACCAAAGGAGGGGATGTGTTCCAGTTATAGGCCCATCTTGCTTTTGAACATAGATGTTAAGCTTTATGCAACTTTGCTTGCTAAATGCTTAAAACTTCTGTTCCCTAAGATAATACATGATGATCAATAGGGTTGTGTCATTGGCCTTGAAGCTCATGACAATAGGACTAAAATCATTAATTTGATTCACCTTATCTTACAGAGAGACATCCCATCTACCATATTGTCTACTGATGCTGAGAAGGCATTTGATAGGATTGATCACAAATACCTCCAGAGAATTCTGGCTCTTTATGAATTTCCCTTGGCTAGGATAAAGATCAATGAATCCTTGTCTGGACAGTCCATTATTATGAATGGTACTAGACAGGACTGTCCGCTTTCAAAGTTGATTTTTTTTTTTTATGCATGGAAGCCCTCGCGTGGGCCATTAGAGCTAATCCTAATATAGTTCGGATCAGGGTGGGGGACCAGGAATGCAAGGTGGCTTTATTGACCGATGATTTACTAGTGATGATCTCCTATACTGTGACCCTGCTCACCAGTTTGGTAACTGAGTTCCAAACATTTGGGAGTCATTCAAATTTCAAAATTAACTATTCAAAATCTGTATCACTGAACTTTACTACACCTCTCGGATAGATGCAGGTCTCCAGCATGAGTTCCTCTTTCAGTGACACCCATCGCACCTTAAATATCTAGGGGGTCGGTTGACTAGAGATCTCTCACAGCTTTATCACTCTAATTCTCTATCCTTCTATCTGCCCTATGAGCAGATTATAAAACCATATATAATGTGGGATATACCGAGCGCGAGCTTATTTTTCTCTGATTATAAAAATTGGCATTCTAAACATTTATCATGGCTCTCTAGAATTAATGTGGTCAAAATGAACACGTTACCTAAAATCCTCTACCTGATGCAGACATTACCAATACATATTCCTCCTACATGGCTGCAAGGAGTGATTAGACAATTTATTTGGGCTAATAAACCTCCATGTATAAAACAGGATATTCTGTATAGCCTTAAGCATTTGAGCAGTCTCCAACTTCTGCACATGTCCAGCTACTACCAAGCTATAATGATGAACAGAGTTTTAGAATGGACATGACCTAGACATAGTGAACAATGAGTTTCCATTGAAGAACATTTTCTTCAACTCCCCTCAGAGATTGTCTCTTGGTTGCCGAGCCTACCTCCAGTCTCCCACCCGACGATTTCACCCACACTCTTTTACTAAGAGGAGTCGAAAGTGCTATATTTCTTATATTTCCTCTAGTGTCTCTCCTCTCACTTCCTTCTTAGCAAATCCAGACTTTTCCCTGGTTACCTTCCAAGTCTGGTTCCAAGTTGGTTTGTTCTGGGTGGGCCAACTGGTGAACTTGAAGCTTGTCTCTCCATTTGCAGAATTTCATTCAAAGTGGCAATTGCCTCATGCTGAGTTTTGGAAATACTTGCAGATTCTCCACTTTCTACTCTTCGCTAACTGAAGCTTGAAGAGACCTCACTGCTTTTGACGCTCTATGTATCTCCACTTCAAATCCCTCCTACTTGATATCTACTCTATATACTCAATGTAGAAAACCTATTTAGTACATTGCCGCATTTAACAAGAAATTAGGGGAGGGATTTGAAAAGAGTCATCACATAGAAGAGTGGAAGAAAGTTTTTCAGATCACTCATGCTTGTTCTATCAGTACATCAGTTGTGAAGACACAATGTAAGATCCTATCCCGCTGGTACAGACACCATAGTATGTTTCCGAAGATATATATCCGGAAACCTCTGGTGACTGCTGGAGATGTTCTGGTGCACCAGGGAATTACATGCATATTTGGTGGGACTGTCCATAATAAAACTGTTTTAGACAGTGGTAGTCAGAATAGCTAATGTTATGTTAAACTGTGAGGTTCAAGTGGACCCAGTTTTTTGGGTTCTCAATCTATTTCAAATCCCCATCAGCAAATACAAAAAAATCATTATTAAGCCATCAAAGCAATGCCACAAAGGCTGTAATTCCAGTTCAATTGAAATGTTCCAGTCTGCTATCTCTAAAAGATTGGTTTAACTGGATATATTATTATATGTTCATGGATGATCTAATTACATCTACGAATGATAAATCCTCTGAATTTGGAACCACATGGCTCCAATGGTTGGCGTTCAAGGATTTCTACAAAGGTTATATGTTTGAAGTGGAGGTTGGCCATTGAGAGTAGTCCTTTAGGAGTCCACTGTTCATCTCAATTGTTTTTCCTAACTACTTAAGCTCTCTTTGAAACTATCTTTTCTCCAACTCTCAATGGTCATCCAAAAATTCATCCCCCTCCCTTCCCTTCTCTCTACATTTTCTTTCTTTGACCCCCCTATGTTCCATATTTTTCCTTTATTGCATTGTACTGGAAAGTTTACAAAGTTTATTTAATCATGTTGATGTTTCTAAACCTGTTTTTCACTGCATGCTTTCAATAAACAAAGTTTAAACAAAAAAAAAAACTTCATAGTTTCTGACACTCCTCTGAGACTCCCAAAAAAGTATCAGCACTAATTACCCATCTTTTTACAGTGTTAATGTTACGTCCCAGACACTGACCTTCATCTTAGCAGAAACAGTTCTACACAACATCTTTTGATTCAGTGTAAAAATAACTCAAATCCTGCCAACTCCTCCACTCTTTACAGACCAATTAGCCCATTGTTTGACTACAGCTTATTTAGAGATGTTTGCAGTTCTAAATTGTTACAGTTTATACAAAAATGCTAAAGGACTGGAGAGATAGTTTAAACTATGAAGATTATGTACTACCGTTACATATAGTAAGACAAGAGAAATGTTTAATGGTTTGTTAAAATTTTGGAGGAAATAATAGTAAATAACCCTCTCAACTTTTTAAGCCAATCATTTTTCTTATATATAAATACAATATTTTAAGAAAATGATGGTATGCTGGTGATTTCATTATTCAGCATATTGACAGTTGGAGTGACCATCTGCTAGTATGTCCTCTAGCTGTCACTGGTACATCAACCATGGGTGCAGGGTGTATAACACACATACTGCACTGTCCCCTGACTTGTGGATTCCCTGCACCCAGAGTGACAAATCCAGGGGTGGATTATAATAGGAGTGAATGAGGCAACTACCCGAGGCCTAGACCAGTATGGGGTCTATTGCTCCAATCCCATATGACCTATATTATGCTCATCCAGCCTTGGACTTTCCTTCAATGGCAGCTAATCACAAGTAGATGACAAAGGGCAGTCTCGGGGACTTCCTGCACATTTAGTGGCAGTCAGCACTAATGTGCAGGTGGGTTCTTTTTTTTTCATAGGGGTTTTCATGCTTTTTCCCCCATTTGGATGGCAGCTCAAGAGAATTACGTGAAAATAAGATTTAATTTCCCATTTTTTAAAATGACAGATCAAGGAAGATATTATTTTATATTTTGTATTTAATAAAGTGGTGAACATTGGTTAGGTGTCTTTCATTTCGTTTAAAACTTTATTTTAAAACTGCGTGTGTGTGTACTTGCATTCATATGCTTGTGGGGACATTGACCTATTTACAAACCAACACTGTGGGGACCTGAGTTATAGTGGGGACAAAAATTGAGGTCCCCACAAAAGTTTTCCAAGGCTAATCAATGTATGGGACCTTGCTGATAGGCTCAGCATTAAAGTCTGACATGTCTCCTCGAGTCACATGTGTCGGACCAAAAGTGTGAATGTGTCCAATGTGGATGGGAAAGTGTGTATGCATCCCACCACCAGAGGTCAGTAAACCATCCATATATATAGCAGGAGCAGGAAGTGACTGCAGCCTTCCGGTGATTTATACACCACACGGGTTAAGACACAGTCACATTCCTCTGTTGCTGAAGGTAAAGCGGGGACAGTGGAGCATGATAGAACCCACCGGTGGCTCTGACTATAGCCCTGAGAGCAGTGGAAATGAGTATACCCCTGACACTTTGGAGGAAATCAGTTCAGACACGAGCAGTGATGTCCCATTGCCCACCAGCGAAGAAAAGTGCAGGTACCCAGAGATGAGTTCTATGTACGACCATTCTCGACCTTCTGTCAGCTGTGTTTTAAACAAAGAGGGTCAGAGAGACGACGTGGTGTCTGTCCAAACGCTATCCAGAAACAGTGATGGCTCTAGGGTGGCGGCTCCCAAAGTGTGCGCCGCGGCTCCCAGGGGTGCCGCGGCGCTGTCACTGGGGTGCCGCGGGCCAGCCCTAGAAAAAACAAAGAGCACATAAACTTACCAATCCACGCGGCGCCGGGACCCAGCAGACTCCTCTCTCCGGCAGCTGTCACTGACGTCGATATTCAGTGACAGCTGCGGGAGAGAGGAGGCTTCTGGGTCCCGGCGCCGTGCGGATTGGTAAGTTTATGTGCTCTTTGTTTTTTCTAGGGCTGGCTCGCGGCAGAGGAGTGAGAGGGAGCGTGACAGCGGGGCAGACAGAGGGGCACAGCAGGGCAGACAGCGTGAGAGGGGCAGACAGCGGGGCAGACAGCGTGAGAGGGGCAGACAGCGTGAGAGGGGCAGACAGCGGGGCAGACAGCGTGAGAGGGGCAGACAGTGTGAGAGGGGCAGACAGCGTGAGAGGGGCAGACAGCGGGGCAGACAGCGTGAGAGGGGCAGACAGCGTGAGAGGGGCAGACAGCGTGAGAGGGGCAGACAGCGGGGAAGACAGCGTGAGAGGGGCAGACAGCGGGGCAGACAGCGTGAGAGGGGCAGACAGCGGGGCAGACAGCGTGAGAGGGGCAGACAGCGTGAGAGGGGCAGACAGCGTGAGAAGGGCAGACAGCGTGAGAAGGGCAGACAGCGTGAGAGGGGCAGACAGCGTGAGAAGGGCAGACAGCGGGGCAGACAGCGTGAGAGGGGCAGACAGCGTGAGAGGGGCAGACAGCGGGGCAGACAGCGTGAGAGGGGCAGACAGAGGGGCAGGAGTGTGACAGCGGGGCAGACAGAGGGGCAGGAGTGTGACAGGGGGGCAGACAGAGGGGCAGAAGTGTGACAGCGGGGCAGACAGCGGGGCAGAGGAGTGTGACAGCGGGGCAGACAGCAGGCAGACAGAGGGGCATAGGAGTGTGACAGCGGGGCAGACAGAGGGGCAGAAGTGTGACAGCGGGGCAGACAGCGGGGCAGAGGAGTGTGACAGCGGGGCAGACAGCAGGCAGACAGAGGGGCATAGGAGTGTGACAGCGGGGCAGAGGAGGGTGACATCATGACAGGGGCAGTGGAGGGGGACACAGCGTGACAGGGGCAGTGGAGGGGGACACAGCGTGAGAGGGACAGTGGAGGAGGACACAGCGTGAGAGGGGCAGTGGAGGGGGACACAGCGTGAGAGGGGCAGTGGAGGGGGACACAGCGTGAGAGCGGCAGTGGAGGGTGACACAGCGTGACAGAGAGCAGTGGAGGGGGGACAGCATGACAGAGGGCAGAGGGTGCAGTGTGAGAGAGGGCAGTGTGTCTGGATGCAGAGGGGGCAGAGTGTCTGGATGCAGAGGGGGCATTTTTGCATACAACTAAATAAGTATTTCTGTCCTGACCTAAATACTTATTACATTGTTTTGACCCAACTACTTCTAAAACAGGACTGCTCAATAATTATTTTGGAGGGGTGCCTTGAAAAAATTTGGAGACTCTAAGGGTGCCGCGAACTGCAAAAGTTTGGGAACCACTGCTCTAGGGCATATAACAAAAAGCAGTACTGCCTGTACTCGAGAAGCCCCTCTTAAAAATTGCCAGGCACATGGACATGTTCACCGCAATGAGACTGAAATAGCCTGGGCCACGAAATTCCCCAAGCACTCGAAAGAAAGGTGCATGCAATTGGCAAATCTTAAGCAATAGGGGCAACTTTACACACAAGAGGCAATGAGGGCAGGTCATGGCGTTCTGGTCCTGTGCAAACTTCCAGACAAAGAGATGGATGCCGAAGGATTCATGCACTGTTTAGCCCCCAAGGACTTGTTTGCAACGAAATACCTGTGCCGACACATGAAGAGATGTAAGCTAAATCGAAGGGGCAACAAGCTCACACCTGGCAAAAACAGTCTAGTCACTGTCCGCCTTTGCTCAGCCTGTTCCACCTGACATCAGTGGTGGCTTTTGGAAGCTCTTGAGTGACATGACCCAGGATGAAGTCTTACTCGCAGTCAAAAACGGCCGATGCATCATGAAGATGGGGTAGCATCTCTTCAACCAGGTCGGATCAGATGTTGGCAGGCATGAGTACATCCGTCAAAAGCTTAGAGAAGTGGGTAGGCTACTGCTACAGGCCAGAAGAGCTACCCCTTTGGAGAGGATGGAAGACTTTACCACCCCATAGAATTTTCTGCACGTAGTAGATGCTGTGAAGCTGGTAGCTGGCTATGATGAGGCGACAGATACATTTAAGACACCCTCGCTGGCATTCAAGTTTGGGCATGGTCTACAAAAGATAGCGAGCATTGTGGAGTGCCGAGCCATGAGGGAGGGCTGCAATGCTGCTGCTGAAAACACACAAAATTTCAGGAAGATATATAAGGCGAGATGGAATGAGTAGATCTCATTGGCTTCCTTGAAAACTTTTCCTCAAGAGATACTTCGGATCTCCATAAAGATGTGGCCCTAGCACTTTCAGAGGTTGAGAGGAAGCTCTGACGGCACTTCACTCGCATTTAAATTGGAGGAAAATGAGCAAGAAAAGTCCCCATCCTGCAGCCATGCAAGCTGCAAAGGAACTTCTTGCAGAGAAGCGTGACAAATGTGGAGTGGATAGCCAAACAGACCAGCTGCCTTGTCCCACTTCAGAGGCTCTGATTGCATACTACTGTTTGCCTGAGAGTGTGGGGCCAAACATCCCCACACACTGTCTTCCACAAAGCTTTGAAAGCATGTTGCCACTCTCACGAAGGTCCTCAACCTAAGCGACACAGAACTTCATCAGCTGGCAGACTTTCTTAGGCACGACATCAGGGTGCACTGTATTACTGCCTCTCAGAAGGTACCCTTCAACTCGCCAAGATCAGCAAACTATTAATGGCTTTCAAGAGTGGCAGACTGGCCGAATTCAAAGCCAATAATTTGGATGAGATGCACATTGATCCAGACAGTGGAAAATCTGGTGTCTGATGTATGCTTTTAACTTTTACTACGGTCATTTACATATCTGTTTCCTTTCAGAATCGGTCCAACTACAGAGCGACATGTTGGATGATGAACAATCCCCCGTGACAAAGGTACAAGTGGCCAAGCGTTTAGTCGACACTTCCATGTCAGAAGGGAGGCAGTGTATGGACCTGGCAATACGGGACCAGTGCCCAGCCATGGCTTCCACAAGTAGGTGTAGCACATAGTTATGCTAGGCAGAAGAACTTTTTCTTCTCTGTATTTTGCAGAGCCATAATGGACCACTCTACTTCCTTTCAGGTTTCAAAGAAGTGTGGAGGAAAACCTGGGACAGAGAAGAGATCCAGGCTGTGGAGAAACACCTAATGAAGTCAATAAAGACATGCCGGGTGCCCAGAAAGCATGAATGTGTTGTGTGCCTCATGGCTGAACCATCCATACTTGGACTGGTCGGGGGGTGAAATTCTACATAAAGAACCGCATAACAGCTTTAAAGAGGGATCAAACTTGTTGAAATGATGCGCAGTGGTTGAACAGGGCTGTAACCTCCATGGCTAGGTGTTGGTGTAAACGGGCCTGCGGATGTAATTAAAGCCTTGTCGAGGGATGTCTTCGGGGAGTCTGCAAATTCTAATGTTGTTTTGCCACTCCCATTTACCAAAGTCATCCATTTTGATTTGCATTATTCTCATCTCCATGACTTGTTGTGCCACAGTGTCTTTTAGTTGCATATCAGAGGTTTTCTTATCTTCTTCTAGGGTGGTGAGATAATCATTTGAATGCCAAGTGTGAGATAATCATTTGGATGTGTGCAACTTTTTGCTGCATCAATTCTTGTAGTCTTTAAGCCTTGCATGTTTTATTTAGATGGAAGCAATTTTACATGTGTGAGAATCTGATTTCATTCTTGAGTTGGTGAATGATGTGTGAACCTAGTTTGCCCATGTGAGGATTATTTCATCATCATCACCATTTATTTATATAGCGCCACTAATTCGGTGGCGTAGTGGTTAGCACTTCTGCCTTACAGCACTGGGGTCATGAGTTCAATTCCCAACCATGGCCTTATCTGTGTGGAGTTTGTATGTTCTCCCCGTGTTTGCGTGGTTTTCCTCCAGGTGCTCCGGTTTCCTCCCACACTCCAAAAACATACTAGTTAGGTTAATTGGCTGATAACAAATTGACCCTAGTCTGTGTGTGTGTGTGTGTGTGTGTGTGTGTGTGTGTGTTAGCAAATTTAGACTGTAAGCCCCAACTGGGCAGGGACTGATGTGAGTGAGTTCTCTGTACAGCGCTGCGGATTCAGTGGCGCTATATAAATAAATAGTGATGATGATGATGTTCCTCCAAGGTAACTAACTACATGTATGTATAGCTGTCTCTTGGTTATAACACCAGCCTAAATTTGGCTCAAATGAATACTTATTTGTCAACGATGATAATGGAAAGAGATGGGGGTACTGCAACAAATCTCTGTTGATTGTGCTCTGCTCATCAAGGTCAGGAGTCTCTCTCTCTCTCTCTGACCATAGACTGATCTGTATAACAAGCACTTACCGCCCTCTCTCCCTGTTGATAGGTTGCAGGCGAAACATTTCCCCTTTAGAGTGGTGAAATATCCTGAGCAGTATAATACCCTAAGTGATCTAAATGGGAGATTCAATTGCAGGCGATGTGGCGCACGGACATCACGCCGCGCACATTGGCAACAATTACGCTAAAAGTCAATGCTCATTTTTGCTCGTACCTCTATGGGATACGAGGAAAAATGAACAGAGATTTCTGTCAAATCTCTGACACAAAGTGTCTCGCAGACATTCCGGAGACACTTCGCGGCTAATTGGATCTCCCCCTAATTCTCTAATTGTCCCACATAATGGAACAGAGAAAATAGAAAAAAAAATCAAGAAGCAGAAAATTCTGCTGTTAGTATGTCTACCTCATGCGTTAAATATAAAACCTTGTCCAGGCTGGTTGCATAAGAAAGCCCCAGAATACTGAAAAAACCCAGTGCTGGCAACTGTCATCATAATCAGCATGTACTTGCACCAGCCATCAGATCAGACACCCACAAGTGAGACGGTTACTCGCAGGTATATATGCATGTAACACCCCTTTCCCCAGTGTGTCTGTGGGGAGAAGTGTGTGTACTTTACTTTTACTGAATATTTATCTTCACCTTAAGCTCTTCTGCGCAGTGCCTCCACCGTAGTAAGGATAATGTTGAGTGAATCTGCAACACCATCTGCCCATCTACCTATGACCCCAGACACACAAAGGAAGTCTCAATAAACCAAACTGGTCCTTAGAAGCTACATTGGCACATTTATTTGCTGAGACGTGGATTACTAAAGTTTTAGTTTCATTTTTTAACTCAATTTTAAATTATCAAAAATATATTTTACTATAGAAATGAGAACTGAGGGATGGATTAAGCCGGGGGGGAAATTAAAAGCTTTGGGTGGGTACATAATCAATTTGGATTACTAAGGGTTAATGAAAGGAGTAGGAGTGGTAATGTACAAGCAAGTGTTATGAGGGGACAGGCATAAGGGATCAGTTTATGAAAGTGGGGGTGGAGTCATCTCACTCTTCTTGGCCCAGGACAGCAATCCCTCCCGCCCATCCCCAAGTCCTGGGGCAAGTGTTCGCTGTCAGCTAAAGGTACAGAATCTCGTGCTTTGGTACAAATGGAGTGTGGATGTAGGCCGGAGGTATGGGGAGCCAATTTCAGCACGGGCTAGTGGTATGGTACGGGTGCTGTGGTTCAACCCCGGAGGTATATTGGTACGGCAAGGAGTGAAGGCCATGGAATGGTACGGGTGCTGTGGTTCAACCCCGGAGGTATGTTGAGCCAACAAGGAGAGACAGCCAAAGTTATGGTATGGGCATTGTGGTTCAACATCAAGCAGTGGCATAGTACAGGCTATGGCTCAGCTCTGGATGTAATGGATCCCACATGTTTGAGGGCCTTGGCATGGTACGGGCTGTGGTTTGGCTCTGGATTTACCTGGTGCCTCGTGGATGAATGCCCTGGTATAATACGGGTTGTGGTTCAGCTCTGGATGTACTTGGTGCCACATGTCTATGGGCCTTGGTATTGTAAAGGTGTTGTGGTTCAACCCCGGAGTTAACACAGAGATGCTCGGTCAGAGTGAAAACGGCATGGTTTGCCAGCGGCTGGTGCAACCTTTAACGTGGCAGGTGATCACTGTACAGGATAAGCAAAATGGTAAAGCACACATTTATGTTGGTCAGGCGTTTGGAACCCGTGCCCTTCAAAGAGGCGGCTTAGGTTCGGTGCAAGTACAGCTCACCGGGGCTAACTGGCAGTTAGGATTAGCCCAGAGGGGTGCGGGTTCCAGGATGCTTGATGACGGCTGTCCCCTTTAAATTTAAGTTTAAGAAACAGTGTGCACTGATGGATGGACAAGATCGAGTACAGTGTTCTCCCCCCACCGTTGCAGCTAAGGTTTAATTTAAATAAATAAGAGTTATTAGCCAACAGGTTGGTGTGGTGTTTTTTATTACATATTACTTAAGAGTTAAGGTTAAGACTAGGGTCTAATGCTTATGTTATCAACCATAAGCATTTTAAGGGTTATTCTAGAGATGGGTATATTTCAATGAAAACAGTTTAAACACTGGGCAAGAATTATCAGAGCAATATCCTAAGATAGGAGTAAAATTTAAACGAATATTTAAACACAATTTGAACGTTTCTCACTTTCTATCCTATATCACATTAAGAGGTACCTCTGGCCCACCTATCTACAAGTTAGCTGAGAGCATACAGAAAACTTTAATCACATAAACAGTTCTTATGATAATGCACTATTATCACACTCAACCTTGCTTCAAATAGAGTAACATAGATAATGCAATATTATTTGAAAAAGCAAGAAGTTCACGTCTTTAATGTCAAAGAGTGGCAAGATGTTGACCTCTCTACTTGTTCCCAGTTCTGACATACATGAATACAACACGGATGAGAAACTAATGCAAGTCTTTCTGAGTCATTTAACTTGACAATACACACAGGATTTCTGGTAATAACACTTTTGGTTATCTTTTCCACATAGAACAATAGGTCTCTTCTGAAGATTTAATGAACAACACTCCTTCTCTGTCACATAAGAACAATCCAGTATGGATGCAGAAGCGCATATAATAAATGCATTGTTCATTGCGTTTCACTGTGATGCTGCAACCAGGGCTGGACTGGGAATAAAAATCAGCCCTGTCATTTAAAGCACACAGGCCCACCTCTGTTCCAGATAATAATAATAATAATAATAATAATAATTACAGTACTTTTTGCAAAGCTCATTGTTATACGGTATCCCGTGAGATACAAATGTATTACGTGCAGCTTAACTCTCTATTTGCAGCATAGAGCACACCAGTATCAGGCAATGGTATGTACAGGACAGCCAAGAAAAATTTTGGGTCCAGGTACAGTGAACTTTTGTGGCCCCCTCGATAGATGATTAGGAAATAAACTGTGTGTCACCGCCCATCTGCGACGCCGAAAAGGGCGCAACCACACATCCCTCACACCTGAGTGCTTGTCCCCAATTGATATTAAGCCACTAAAGAGCCCCCAAAGCAAATTATACCACAGAGTAGTGCCCTAAAATCACAATATACCACAGAGTAGTGCCCCAAAATCACAATATACTACAGATTAGTTCCCCAAATCACAATATACCACAGAATAGTTCCCCAAACCATACTATGCCACGCAGTAGTGCCACCAAATAATATTATGCCATGTAGTAGTGTCCCATGTTCAAGAAAGGAAAAAAAAGTTCTCAAAAGTACAGGGAAATCCCCCAGTTCGACTAGATTCTAGTCTGCCTCTTGTACCACTTTCACTTAATAAATCTCCCAAAAAGTCTCCTTAGAAGCTTTCTCGTGGTCTCCAGAACAGGGCAACTCTTACAAAATATAAGGGGACCAACTGTGTATTTCCTCATGTCTACAATGGATTATGGATACAATATTGTCTAATGTGTTCCTCCCCACTATGTACACCCCCACCCTCTTTTTTTTTGTTCTTCCCTCCCCCCTTATTTTTATTTATGTACCCTATAATCCTTGAAAACTAATAAAATACTATTGAAATTAAAAGTACATTGTACATGATAAACTGTATTAACTTACCTGATTCTCCTGATGGGTGCGCTAGGCGAGGAGGGAGCCGCAGGTGTCATCTCACACAGGCAGGCAGTCTTCAGAGATGATCTCAACAAACAGAACTCGTCTGCGCTAATCTCCTTGGAACATTATAAAGAATTACAACAAATATTTAAATTATATTGTGCCAAATAATATTGTGCCATCACACACACACACACACACATACACATTGCCACAAGCACCTGTGCCATCACACACACACATTTACATTTATCATACTGTGCCATTATGCTCCCTTCCCTTTATCACAATGTGCCATACTGCCCATCCTTCATTGCTCTGTGCCATGCTGCTTCCCCCCTTTCATTCATCACACTGTGCCATGCCGCTTTCCCCCCTTTCATTCATTACACTGTGCCATGCAGCTTCCCCCCCCTTTCATTCATCACACTGTGCCATGCTGCTTCCCCCCCTTTCATTCATTACACCATGCCACTGTGCCATGCTGCTTCCCCCCTTTATCACACTGTGCCATGCTGCTTCCCCCCCTTTATCACACTGTGCCCTGCTGTGCCTCCCCCCCTTTATCACACTGTGACATGCTGCCCCCCCCTTTATCACACTGTGCCTTGCAGCTCCCCCCCTTTATCACACTGTGCCATGCTTCTCCCCCCCTTCATTCCTCACAATGTGCCATACTGCTCCCCCCTTTCATTCATCACCCTGTCTCATGCTGCTTTCCCCCCTTGCCTCCGTTCCTTTACTTACCTTTCTATTGGATTCTTTAATCTCTTTTCTTCTCTTCTTCTCTTCTGTCTTCCTGCTTCTTGATTGCTTGCTCCTCACTGCACCAATCCTCACTGAATGTCATCACGTCACGGCCAACATTCTGTGCGAATGGAGCAGGGAGGAGGGGCACCGAAATGAAGTAAGTATTTTTTTTTTTAGTACCCTGCTCCCCCCACCAACAAAGACCCGTCCACACAGCATTGCGGCCACAGCGATGTGTGTGGGGGGGGTTGGGGTTGGAACGCGGCATGTGTTGTAAGGTGGCTGGTTTCTGGGGAGGAGCCAGAGACCAGCCCATCTAGCCACCGGCCCATCTGGCATTTGCTAGAACTGCCAGATGGCCAGTCCAACCCTGGCTGCAACTTACCATCTCCTCCACTTTAAGCTGTGTCACAACTCAATCTTGTAAGGTTTCCACTGGAATGGAATTGCATTTAGTGATTTTATCACTCTTTCTCTTTAGTGTCTCAGTCCCAAAGTTCCTATCTATATCTACACCTTTGATATACTAAAGCATAGTTCTGCAAAAGAAATTTTACAAACAAATCTTCAGGTCTCCCCACCTGTTCCCCGTCTAACTACCACCAAAAGACACAGGGCCTGATTCATTAGTGATCTTCTCTTGTGCAAAAGTTAAGATGCTTATTTTTAAGAAGAAATGGGGAGATAAGAGTGAATTTAAGATGGATTTTCATCTTAACTTAAGAAATTCTTCACTTACGCAGTGGATATTGCTTCTTATCTTCCTTTTTTAGCATGCACAGAGTGGATTTGCTTAAGATAAGCAAAAAACGGCAGATAAGATCACTAATGAATCAGGCCCTCAGTCCTTTCAAGAATATAGCATAAAAATTGGCACCTAGTTATGTCACTGGTCTCCAGCTTCCACTGCCAGCATGGTCCCTCTCAGTTAGTGAGTCTGACCGCTGCATTCACTCCTCTCCTAACAGATTCTTTAACCGTTTCTTCCCCTCTTCTTCCACTCTCCTGCTCTCTTTCCCTGGTACTTCAGTCACTAGCTCAGGGGGTAAATGTATCAAAGTCCATTTTTTTCATCTTGCGGGAGAGCAAGATTTGCCTTTAGAAGCCATCGCCCCTTTAAATTTTAGCTGCAAAGACGCCGATCTCTCGCGAGATGAAAAAAACCAGACTCTGATACATTTACCCCCAGGTGTTTCACATCAGCTGTTTCTCTGCTCCGGCAGACTTTTTATCCTCCTCTTTCTGTCTCCTGTATTTTTGCCCAACTCAACTTGCTCCTCTCGCTGGTTGCTCCACCTTTTTTCTTCCCATCATCCCTTGCTCACTTTCCCACTCTGCGCCACCTCTGCGTGACTCTGAATGTCCAGGCATGCTGGAAGATGTAGTTCTGTGACAGCCGGGACCTGGTCAGTTGCGCATGTGTGGCCCATCTGGGACACTGGCACTACATGCGTCTTTATGTGGGTCTGCCACAGCTTTCAATTAATCGAACACCCCTTACTGTATTCAGTCTGCTTTGCACAATATAACCTCCCTTGCTCCACCTCTCGGAGCATAAGAAGGTGCAAGTACCAAATGTGCATATGGATGAGTGCAGTAAAAATTTGCATATTTTACGTAAGTAAAAGGGGCGAACGCCCAACTCAGCATCAGCCCCAGAGAATATAAAACACATGCTTAAAGTTTATAATTAACTTGAAATAATCTAATACATTAATCAAGATGTACTTTCACTGGCATTGGCTTTAAGACTATCAATTTGGTTACTATCAAATGCATATATATTATGTTTTGAAAAATAAAGAGATTGATAAGTCAAGGATTGCTTAATCCTTTACAAATGGCCGCAGCTTGTATGTATAACACTGATAATGTAGGCAGGAGCGTTGTCATTGTGTATAGCATACTTACCTACTTTCCTAGCATACTTACCCCCTTCCGGGAGCCAGCCAGTGGAGGTGGGCGTGAGGGGGCGGGGCGGCCGAAATCGCGTCATTTGACAGCGGGGGCGGGGCCAAACGCAGCGATTCACCGGGAATCGCGGCATTTGGGATCTAATTCTGCCCACTTCACTAGGAAGTGGGTAGAATTCGGGAGATTGCCACACTCATCCGGGAGACTCTCGCAAAATGCGGGAGTCTCCCGGACATTCCGGGAGAGTTGGCAAGTATGGTGTATAGACTAAGTGAAAGCTGTGGTATGCCGCGTCTTTGTGTAATCCTGCAGTGACATCTCTTGTTATGAAGCAGTCTTACACTTTCTTTGCTTCTCAGTATGTCATATAGACCATTAAACCTTGTTTGTTTTTGATAGTAGATCAGAGAGACCGCTTTCCAATTTTACATTTGGCACCTTTAATCCTTGTTTCCACCTCTCTATATAAAAACACTTCAAATCAATTAGACCTTTGTTCTTTTTAAACGTACTGTTATCTCTCTGCAATGTTTTAATAATGACTGTTTCTTGTAGATAGGCACACTGTCCTACTCTAACTGTTGACATTATTGAGATAATATAGATCGATCAACCACCTTTGTATAATATTAAACATTATGACTACTAGAGATGGGCGGGCTCGGTTCCCTGAGAACCGAACCCACCCGAACTTCAGCAATCCGAGTACCGAGCCAAGTCGGCTCGGTACTCTCGCGCCTATTTGGATTCCAAAACGAGGCAAAGCGTCATCATGACGTCGTCAGATGTCGGATCTCGGTTCTCACGAGTTTTAGAATGAATAAATAGCCGCCTTCATGGTGATCTAGCGCCATTTGACAGAGGGACAGAGAAGGGTTAGGTTGCAGGAATAGAGCAGGAGCAGAGCAGGAATAGAGCAGTATAGAGGAGGCATTTTTCCAAATTTACACTATAAAGTGTTTGGGGTGTCATATTCCCCCCTTCAAAAAAAACTGTATTTGCTGACTGCTTAAATAGTAATATAAGTGAACTCAAAATAATCTCACAAAAAACGACAGTTACCTGTTATGCAAAAGTGTTTATGTCAAAGTAGAGGGACACCTTTGGGAACCTTTGTTTCTGAGCCCTCCGTTTTCAACAAAAAAGGGGAGTGGGGCCGAGGCAGCCTTGTCCCCATACTGCTGTAGACAGAGCCGGACTGGGACTAAAAATCAGCCCTGGCATTTAAAATACCGAGGCCCACCTCAGTTCAAGCATGAAAGAAGCTTTGTGAAAAAGGGTGTGACTACATTGTTTTGTGGGTGTGGCCAACATGGGGCATTGATACATACATTATAATAAAACATTACATTTATCACAGCCCCCTCAGTGAAACAAAGGCCCCCTCAGTGAGATACACACAGCCCCAGTCAGTGAGACACACAGCCCCAGTCAGTGACACACACAGCCCCAGTCAGTGACACACACAGCCCCCTCAGTAATACACACAGCCCCCTCAGTAATACACACAGCCCCCCCCTCAGTAATACACACAGCCCCCCTCAGTAATACATAGCCCCCCTCAGTAATACACACAACCCCCTCAGTAATACACACAGCCCCCATCAGTAATACACAGCCCCCCTCAGTAATACACACAGCCCCCCTCAGTAATACACAGCCCCCCATCAGTAATACACACAGCCCCCATCAGTAATACACAGCCCCCCTCAGTAATACACAGTCCCCCTCAGTAATACACACAGCCCCCCTCAGTAATACACACAGCCCCCATCAGTAATACACAGCCCCCCTCAGTAATACACAGCCCCCCATCAGTAATACACAGCCCCCATCAGTCATACACAGCCCCCCTCAGTAATACACAGCCCCCATCAGTAATACACACAGCCACCCATCAGTAATACACAGCCCCCCTCAGTAATACACAGCCCCCATCAGTAATACACAGCCCCCATCAGTAATACACACAGCCCCCCTCAGTAATACACAGCCCCCATCAGTAATACACAGCCCCCCTCAGTAATACACACAGCCACCCATCAGTAATACACACAGCCCCCATCAGTAATACACAGCCCCCTTCAGTGATGCACAGCCCCCCATCAGTAATACACAGCCCCCCTCAGTAATACACAGCCCCCATTAGTAATACACACAGCCCCCAATCAGTAATACACACAGCCCCCCTCAGTAATACACAGCCCCCCTCAGTAATACACACTTACCTTGTTGCTCGGCGGAGGGAGCTCAATGTGATGTGCGGCTGTTGCCAGTGATCACATGGGACGCGCACCATGTGACAGGTGTAAAGGAATGAGACCTTATACATTTGTAAATGTTACACAAGATCTTTTTATTTGTAATAAACTCGCATTGTATTAGTCTCCACTTGCAGACGTTCCTTCCAGACCACTACCATTAAGCCTCTCTGACAGGGGCGGGCTGGACCAGGGGCAGGGGGGCACCCGGGCCGCTCAGTCTAACGGCTGTTCAGGCCGGCCTCCTTCCCCCGTCTCCCGCCGTGGATGCAATAATTTTTTTATATTACAGGCGGCCGCCACGCGATGGGGCGCCTCAGCGCACAGGTGGCCGCATCACATGACACGCGATGCGGCCGCCTGTGCGCCCCCCCGGGCTGATGCCTCCTAGCCCGCGCCTGCTCTCTGAGCACAATATGTGACATCTCGGGTTTCTTTCTGATGTTGTATTTTTACTTCTCTTCTAAAATTACGTCCCTGAGAAATACTGTAACATTAACCAAAGAAATTAAAAACAGCACTGTGACTCTGTAACTACATGAGAGATACAGATTATATTTAAAGTAGGTGCTTCCGTGTAGGTGTGGTTCATGCATTAAATAAGCAATATACCACACTTACAATCATGTAATAAAATGCTCAGCTGGTTTATACATTAAACATTTATATTGTGACCTTGGCTACATAGAGAGACCAGTAACAGAGAGGGCTGGATTGTTGGGGTTTGAGATACAATGACAAAGACTGCTCAACTTGCTACTATATATTAATATATAGAGGATATCTCAAATATAACATGAATAAATAGATATGTAATATATAAACAATATACCAAATAATTTGGTTTAGCAATTCATATAACTCATGAATTAATACATGGAGAGAGGGGCTCAAGGTAAAAAGGAAAAACAACCATGAATCACATGGCTGCAAATATCAATCTAGGGTGTAACCAGGCAGCATCATCAAGAACAGTTTATTGGGAACTTTCCTATGATCATGCAAAACTCATTATTACACCTAACAATACACTTTCTGAGTTAAGTGTTGAAAAAAGAAGAGGCAGCTGTCTGATCACTGGAAATAGATCAATTGTCCTTGAATCCAACTGCCAAGAGTGGCCAATGAATAGTTTTCAGAGTACATAAATTACTTATGTAGGTATGAAATATACCATGTCCATCTCAGTCACAAAACAGAATAACAATTTGACACTCCAATAGCCAGCATTTCCATCATCAACAAAACATCAACTGATGGAATGTTTTCTTCATTGTGTCAGTGGAATGTATAATGAATGGCATTTCATCCTTCCGTATGCAAACTTTCTGCTTCCAGTAGTAAATCCTTTACATTCTAAAGTGATTGCATTGTAGTCCTTATTGTCCCTGTGTACTATTAATATGAATCAAAGTACATCCTTTACTAATCAGAGTCAGCAATATCTCCAGCTTACCCATTCACATAATTGCTGTGCATTGAAGATGAAGGCTTGTTTCTGAAATTCCGAGACCTGGAATAGTTCCTTCTCCTTCTGAAGGGCTGGCCTTGACCAGCTTGATTCTACAAAAGCAAAATATATATATTAACTGTTTGTACAGACAAAATTTTACTGAACACAAGCAAAACTGGTTCTTATGGAAGAAGGAAGTCAAGGTATATAAAGGATAAAAATGTACCCAAAAATAATTGATTATAGTTTCTTGAAAATGAATGTTATTATTATGTATGTGGCCTCCTGTATGCCAGACTGTGTGGCCATAACATATATATTACAGAGAGTGAGCTACAGTAATCCTGATCCCAGTGAAAGCATATTACAAGCATTAAGTAGGTACCTGTGGATTACCAACCCATTTCAGCATATCAATGTAGAACAAAACAAACAGAAATTTGAAAATTAATTCTGAAAAAAACTGCTACAAATATTATTCTGTAATAAATACTGTAACTTTTTCCTCAAGTAAAAGGAAAAAATCTTGTAAAAAGAAATAACCTTCCATTCAACTAAAAAGAACAGCTTATTTTATTATGATGGGCTCTGTAAAGATTACAATCTCACCGTCACATTAAGTGGAGGACGCTTGAAGGGGCTCACTCCATACCATGGTGGGCGCTTCTTCATTTGTTGTCGATACATGTTGAAGGCATCTATAAGAAAAAAGCAAAGTATAAAATGGGGTTCTTTTCTGCTCTTAAATCCTTAAACATGCTTACAAGATGAGGGCATAAGGTTGAATACACATTATACTATGCAACAAAAATTGCAAATTAATACCTGGTTGCAGTTTCTCAGATATATACTCTGAAAAGTTTATTTTTACAATTTAAGAATAAACAGAAGTACCAGTGTCTTTTTATTGAACTGGAGGACTTTTTCTTTACAACAAAGGTATGAATAAATATAGGGACTGTGTTTGATGAACAATGCAAACACATTACTCAGTTATGGAAAACATGTACAGATATTGTTCTTATGCATTCTAAAACAATCCTAGGAGTGGGGTAGTAAAGGCTGATATATAAATAAATATATATACCCTTGTGCCATTTTGAATCTTTCACATTTGGCTTGTCACCAACTTGTATCAATTGCTGGGATACACTTGACTCATTCATCTTGATTATCTCATCTGCAGCAAAAAAGGAAATAAACCAGCATTTAATATAACTTTACATAGCCCACTGGTGAGCAATGTAGATTATAATTAGTACTAGAATCTATTCTAAGTGGAATATTCATAGACAGAAATGAAATAAAAGAATAAAACAGAACAAATAGGAAACAGCCATCACAAAAAATGTTAGAGTGGACCTGTCAACTACAGGAAATTACTTTAAAAGTGTCACCAAAAGACTTCCAATGGATGGCAATGATGGGTAATTGTTTCTCACTTGTAATCACTACAGGCCGTTTTCATTGCATTACTGTTGTAGAATATTAATGTGAGACAGGTATTTGTGGTGTGAGAAGAATGACTGAATGGATAACATGTGACCTATTAGACAGGTGTAAGTGCCACTCGTCCCTCTGTATAACTACATTCCACACATGTACCAGCAAACAGCTCACTGATATGAGGACAGTCCCTGTGTATCCCGGGTGTGACACACGGAAACTGAGGAAAGACAAGTAATCTGATTTGGGGCTACAAGGTCTATAATACACACCTTTCTCCCGCAGAGATAACCTGGCAAATTTATCTGCTAGAGAAGTGTTGACCTCCATCGAGACATCGTTAGACTGGTCCTTGGCAGGTACCCGCCGGTGCCACATCAGATCCTCTCGCAGAATCTGACTCTCATACAATCTGAAACTCCTTGTGTACAGGACAGCGGTCGCTCAGAAATGAATAGAAACCTCCAGTGTCCTGACTAGTACAAGATATTACATCACAAAGGGGCCCTGAGTAGTACAAGATATTACATCACAAAGGGGCTGGTGTGATGTCACATCACTGTATGTGGCCACTATGTACAAGTGTATAACCTGTCACTGGCTCATGCATGTTACAAAAAGTTAGCCTGATAATGTGCTTTTATTTCACACTGAGATTATTTATATTGGAAAGATATGGAATAGTTTTTTTTATTATTATTGTGACCATATTTACATTTGCTTATTAGGGTAAATGTCATTGATGCTTGATCTAAATCTTTGCCACTGACATATAAATTGGACACATTACCCCAAAAATGTGTTTTATTTACACATGGAACCTATATAAACTTCAGCACTTTTACATTGTTCATTCACAGATTATAGGGTTTATTTAACAAGTGGTGAAGGGCCAAAATGAAACGCAGTCAAAAGGCTCTTTCACCACTTTTTCTTACTTAACAAAGGACTAACGCTGGACAAATCACAGATTTAATCTAATTACCGCCACTTACTGCTGTCCCCATAGATCCCTCCATGCTGATGCAAGAAAAAAGTCTTTGTTGAGATGGGGGTCTGTATTGGAGCTCCCTGCACAGCTCCAGCGTAGTAAATTGCAACAGTAGGTCATTATGTGCTGCTGCAATTTGCAGCAATACAGATTGATCGCTACCACACAGGGGGTCATAAACAGACCCCTGAATGTGCATACTCAGTTTTATCTTTTAATAATTTTTGTGGAACATACAATTACAGCTATATATTCAACACATTAATAATGTGATATTAAGTCATTGTTGAGAAATGTAAGCTTGATAATTGTGTTTGCCCATTACATAAAAGCAAGTACTGTGTGTGTGGACAGATTTATAAATATAATATATACTTTCTGAGTACTAAACACTTCCCTACATAGATAGCTGTGATGCTCCCATGGCACCCAATGTTATAAAACAGTTCATGTCCTTTAAGAACAGTCATTTGCCTCAGTTTGCACATATTTTCCCCAAAACACATAGACCCCCCCCTGTTATACCAAAAGAGTAACAAAAAAGTTAAACACAGTTTTGAAATAAACTTTTAATAGAAACAACTGCTCACCAAAACCCCTGTTCACCACTTTATTAAAAATAAAAAATAGACACAATAAAATTTAATAAAAAAACAATCCTCCTGCTCACATGAACAATACACATGAAAGTACTGTAACCGGGAATCGTATGCTACAAGCCAAACACATATGTCCAGCTTGAGAACACACTTGTGATTGGCTGGCATTAAAGAGGAGTTCTGGTAAATCTCAGCTATGATCATTTAGCAACAGTCATGAGTAGTATGTGGATGGGTTGTGTTCTCCCCCATTTGGACCATAATGGATCAAGAAAGAATTTTTATTTTATTAACAAAGCATTTGGTGTGTCATTTATTCCTTTAAAATGTATTGAAAATTGTATATGCGTGTTTTTATATATATCTATATCTATCTATATCTATCTATCTATATATATGTATATATATATATATATATATATATATATATATATATATATATATATAAATATATACAAGTTAACCCGTGCATGATACTCATGCATTCTAGTCAAATCAAGCTACTTAAGGTGTTAAAAAGGTTCTTGTCATGCATTTGGGCCATAGCCCAGGCCTCCTCAGGAGAAGAGCGTTACTTCCCGACGCAAGCGCCCTTTTTTAACGTGGTTTTGTCCACATGTCACCACCTCATCATTTTTCTCCATCACCTCATCCTTTATCTTTATCGCCACATCTATCCAGATGTCTATCCAGACACAGGGATCTCTCTCAGTGGTCCTGAGTATCACACTCCTCTCGCTCTGTCACCCCCGGCAACCACCAACCACTCCCCACTGTCACCCCCGGCAACCACCAACCACTCCCAACTGTCACTTCTTCTTCAAGAAATATATATATATATTTTTTTTAAATCTTTATAAACACTTTTAACAATTAAAAAATTAAATTAACAAATTAAAAACATCTTAGTATACCAAGTTTCAGCCCTTTCTGAGTTGTTTTATTTTCCACACACACTAAGATTTTAATAGGTCAGTGTATAACTTCGCCCAGCAGGTGGCGCTGCAGCTTGGTTTTTTTTTTCCACACACAGACACACGCCACTAGGCTTTTATATAGTAGATAAAGGCCCTTGCTTATTAAAGTGGGACCACTGGTCTGGCAAAGCTGCCGATCCAGAGATCCCAATATTGTTATTTATCCCAATAACCACAGCCCAGTAGCATCTGAGAGGTGGGCACACCATTTGCAGCCTTCCCAGGGACCCAACCTGTGCTGACCAGCCTGAGGCTGATTTTAGTTATAAATGGGGGACCTCTCATGGTCTCCCTGTAATACTGGAAACCAACGCTCTGGAATATTGCAGACAGGGAATACTGCATGTTTTTTTAATAATTTAGTAATTTTGTTTATTACACAATACTCTATATCAGGGGTTGGCAACCTTTTTCTATCGGAGTGCCACCTAAAATCTAGTGAAGCCCAGGTGTGCCAGTTGGGTGTGATATATATATATATATATATATATATATATATATATATATATACAGGGGCGCGCGGCGGTGCTGTATACAATACAGCACCGCCGCGGACGCTTCTTTGACAGCGCCGCGGCTGCTCTATAGGACAGTGGCCACTTAGTTAGCGCAGGGGGGGGTTTTTAGAGACTCAGAAACCCCCCCTGCGTGCGCCACTGATATATACACACACACACACACACACACACATACATACATACATACATACATACATACATACAGGGCTGCCTAGAGAAATTCATGGCCCCAGTATAGCAACTTCATGTGTCCCCCTTTATAGCCAAGCATGATAAAAAAAATGTGCGGCGGCGCAACATTTTTTTTTGCCATGCAAGTGGTCGTACAATTGGGGGCGTGCAGTGCATCATTGGGGGCTTGTCTAGCAGGTGAAAAGCACCAGGCCACCCTCTTACAGAAAAATGCATTACTCACACATGCCCCCTTGCTCAGCAGCCTTGCTCACATATGTCCCCTCTGCCCACATGCTTTAATCACACTTGCGCCCCCTCTGCCCAGCACCTTTAGTCACACATGCCCCCTCTCCAGCACACCTTCTTACCTTATTCTCCACTGCACAGCATGGGAAGATATCCAGCAGCTCGCCGAGTACCATGTGACCACTGCAGTCACATGACCTGGCGTCTGAAGATACCTGAGCTGAAGGGGATTTAGCTATTACCGATCCCCCCTGCACTCAATAAAAAAAATAAAAAAAAATACTTTTAAAATAAAAAATGTATTTTCAAAGATAGGTCTCCAGTGGGGACTCGGGCCACCAAGCAGGCCCGGGCAATTTGTAGCCGCCCCCTTCCCTCTCGGCTATATATATATATATATATATATATATATATATATATATAATTTTATGAGGCTAATATCATATTAACAGTAAGGGACCAGCAAAATAACGTTATGCCGCACAGTAGTGCCCCAGTTCACATCATACCTCATAATTGTGTCCCCAATTCATCTTATGCCCACAATTCATACTTTGCCACAGTTGCCCCCACAAATACATAGTATACCACAGTTGCCCCCAGAAACACATAGCATGCCACAGTTGCCCCCAGAAACACATAGCATGCCACAGTTGCCCCCAGAAACACATAGTATGCCATAGTTGCCCCATAAATATATAGTATGCCACAGTTGCCCCCATAAATATATAGCATGCCACAGTTGCCCCCAGAAACACATAGCATGCCACAGTTGCCCCCAGAAACACATAGTATGCCACAGTTGCCCCCAGAAACACATAGCATGCCACAGTTGCCCCAAGAAACACATAGTATGCCACAGTTGCCCCATAAATATATAGTATGCCACAGTTGCCCCCAGAAACACATAGTATGCCACAGTTACCCCCAGAAACACATAGTATGCCACTGTTGCCCCCATAAATATATAGCATGCCACAGTTGCCCCCTATAAATATATAGCATGCCACAGTTGCCCCCATAAATATATAGCATGCCACAGTTGCCCCCTATAAATATATAGCATGCCACAGTTGCCCCCATAAATATATAGCATGCCACAGTTGCCTCCATAAATATATAGCATGCCACAGTTGCCCCCACAAATACATAGTATGCCACAGTTGCCCCATAAATATATAGCATGCCACAGTCGCCCCCATAAATATATAGCATGCCACAGTTGCCCCCATAAATATATAGCATGCCACAGTTGCCCCCATAAATATATAGCATGCCACAGTTGCCCCATAAATATATAGTATGCCACAGTTGCCCCCACAAATGCAAAGTATGCCAAGTATATATGCCCCTCAATTTGCTGCCCTTACTTACCTTTGTAGACTCGTCTTTTTGGAGAAACCTGGGAGCTGCTTCAGCAAAGCAACCGATGATGGCCGAAACGGAGCTTCTGCGCAACGGAGCTTCTGCGCATGCGCAGAAGCTCCGTTTCGGCCATCATCGGCTGCTTTGCTGAAGCAGCTTCAGCGTCGGCGTGCCAGACAAAAGTGGTCAGCGTGCCACGTCTGGCACGCGTGTCGGGGGTTGCCGACCCCTGCTCTATATATTATAAGTGTTTTGTACCTCCAGAACAAAAATTATGCTTGGGTATTGGGGAGAACAAAAATGATAGGGGGAATTGTGCATGGAACACTTAGGGGGGAATTCAATTCCCCCAGATTAACGCAGCATTACTCCTACTAAAGTTATTAGGGTAAATTTAACCCGGCTTTCTGAGCAAAAGGCTGGTGTGGAAATTATCGTAATAACGGTATTTAAGTGCACTATTACCGTATTAAAGTAATTTTATCGTTTTCAAATAAGCATTGCCCAATCGATTGTATGTGTTTCCAACCCACAAAGTGATTTATTTTAGCAGATGTAAAAAGTTAACAATTCAATACATTATTAAATAATACAGTACAGTACAGCACAGCCAATACCAAAAGATACATACATACCGCGCTCTTATTGCATGCATTCGCTGCGCATCCACGGGACCCAATGGACAGTATATCTGCTTAGAATACTGTGTCAGAGTTGACTGCAGACTGGGTGCCCGACTATGAACATATATACACATTCAGTGTTACAGAGAACAATAGAGATGACGTAGATTGTTTCTATAGGTCCAGACAAAGGGTATCTCCAGGGTAAACAGGTCATAGGCTGATTCAATCTAAGGAATCCAAAGGTTAGGGGTCGTCTCTCCAGGGGGTCTGCTCCTTTCATAGCCAGCATCATACAAAGGTTTATTCCCTTATATCAATAACTAAAGTATGCAATGTGCGATCTCTTCGCCGACTGCACCGGACAGCTGCTGATGAATAGGGGATCAATATGATATCAGGCATGACACCTTTCCTATAACCTAAACCTTTAATAACACTAAAATGTACATATAATCATATTATATAAACTAATAATAAACCAAATACTATCTGCTCATAAATTACAGTGTAACGGAACCAATATGAATATGAATTATATAGATAACTAAATGTTGTAATGCGAGTGTGTGCTTGCGTATTTTACCGTGTGATCGCACCACGCGCTGTGTTAGGTGGCATGCGGATCTGTGTTACGTGGCGTACGCATCGCAATCGCACGGCAAAAGATTATTAACCAATATACTTTCATTCATCCAATTATACGACTTTGACAGTCCACCCTTTGATAGTATAATAAACTATCACCTTAAAGATGTTATATGCAGGATCTCAGTACCACGTTTCATTGCTATGTAATACAAGTCCCCCTTGGTGTATGACCATGCTATTTGTAGCTCTAAACAAGTTATCATAATAGAGAGTCTTAATCCTCAATACAATTTCTTCTTTTACCATAGACTGTATATTTCTGGAGCTTGGAGATAACAATTTGTATGCCCTTCAAGGGTGCAATAAAACACGTAATACATTATTTGGAAAGGTACAGAGTACAACAGAACATGTATCAGTTATACAGAATACTCTACTACAGTTCTTTAAGTTTAACAGGTTCATCTGTCCAATGCATTTCTTTAAGCTCAGAATACATTTAAACACTTCATGTTCATCAATAGCATCATCCTATGTCTATCAATAATGCCATATACAATCTCCTTCAGCTTGCGTTAATATACACACGTTTAATAATGTCATCAGTTCTTTTCATCAACATTTGTGGGTGTTCTATTGTCTGTTCATTCTTCCCAATCTCCCAATACTCTGGTTTAATATTGGGAGACTCCAGACTAAGGGACCTAGGTGTTGTACTTTTCTCCTAGTGGCCTCCCACCCATAATTCGGGTACCTCAAGAATATTTAGTGGGAAGAGAACTAGTCCTACTTGATATAATCACTGAGGCACGTGTGAGCACGCCCAGCACTTTGTTTGGTCTAAAACCTTACCCTCCCAAGAATGATAATCATTCTCAAGGATGCCTGCTCAAGTCCGAATATTACTGGACTGGCATCGCTGGGTGTACCTCTTTTTAACCATGGGGTCGCCGTACTTACAGATGTATTGCTACTCAGACAATAGCCCATCGCACTTTCTCCAAGCTCCAAGGTTTCCAGATTTTCCTTTACCCCTGAATTGAATAGAGTAATTGGCTGGACCGATTATGCTACTAACTTCTCTTTCATCCCCAATACCTTCTTATCATTACCTGAACCAGCCTCTGTCACCTGCTAATAATCAAAAGAATTAACCGTCCTGAGAAGAGAATGAAATGAGAGAACACAAAACAGGAAAACTACAACTTCATGCTGGACAACTGTCTTAGCCTTTGGCTCAGGTGCTACTAACTGCATTCGAGGCCTTCCAGAACAGACTCATGAGTGCCCTTGGACCCTTCTCTGAGTGTTGGCCCCTCTGCAGTGGGTGGAATGGGCACCAGTGTGTCTCTGCTACCCTTGAAGCCGTGATGCTGGTAGCCTACACCCGGTACCTGTCTGTCAAATAACCTGAGCCTGAGAAATTATTGCTCCACAACTTACTATCCTGATCCAACATCCTGACAGTTAGTGTGACTTTTCAGGAAACAGTGTTTTGGACGCTCTCGGTTGCTGTCTCACTATTTACCTTCTCTCAAGGTCTAACCTAGCCTCCCAGTTACAATCTCATCTCACGAGGGGTCAAGAACATTTTAAAAACTGACAGGTTAAGAGTCTGCCCAGGAGTGATCTTTTGGTAGCAGGACAGGACTAGTGGCCGAAGCTATCAGTCACTTCAATCCAGTTCCAACTCTTATTCTATTCAATTCGTTCTACCGAGTACCGTTACTTTATGTTTACACTGGTTTATGGCTAATTGAAAGTATGTGATTTGTTACCACTACTCATACATTATACATCGGTTATTAATAACATGAATACCCCTATCATCTATTATAACTCTAGGACTATCACATTGAATAACAAAAGCTTTGAGTATGACACAGTAATACATTGGACACATTTCAATATACCTTTACCCAGACATATTTCATTGGTACACCAGTGTATACTTGAGGATCCTGCATGGTGGTAATTGGATGACGTGTATTTGTTTTACCTGGAGGAAAACCCATCAGCAGGAGGGATATGGGATGGCTCTATTGGTATCATTTTCCTGACATTCTCTTAATCAAGATAGGACGTTGCTGTCCTGCTAGCTTGAGACGAAATATCTTGTACACCCCAATATACTCTTACCAGCTTGCACATACCTTCTGTACCCAGCTGAGCCAGACCGTTTGCTGCCTCCTCTGGGACTGGGAGATACACTCTGGGAGCTTCTGGTCTACCTTGTCCATCTCTCCAGAGTCCACCAGACTCCTCACCACATCTCTTCACCTTCCAGACAGTTTATTCCTCAGGTAACACAAATCTTCATATATTAACCAATATGTGTATGTGTGCATGTTTGTGTGTGTGTGTTCACATTTTAAAACTAAAACAATACAACGAAAAAACAAAACAAAACATAGATTTGTTAGCTGTCACATAAAACCCTGCTGTCTATTTGACAGCTATGTTCGCCCTGGTGTGACAGCCATGTATGGTTGTGTGTGTAAGTGTGGACTTTACTAGCAGTTACTTCAGTTGGTAACTGTGTCACTGTATAAAGTCCTCTATGTAGTGTCCTAATCATGTGCTGGTATTGCTATAAAAAGATTTCTCAGTCATCTCAACATCGCCCCCTAGACTAGAAAAATGCTGAAGACCAATGTATATCAATCGATTTTCCCTCTGCCAACTCACATGCCCTTCTCAATATCTCACATTCAGCTACTTGACTAAGTGAGAAAGACAAAGGGGTCTATTTCTATAATACTTTCTTCAAATATAACAGTACCCAGTACATGTCTGTCTAACAGTAAAAAAATATAAAACACGAAAATTCTACATTTTCTAGGGTTTCACATTATGTCGTATCTTGTGGCACAAATCCTACTCAAATGTTCTATACAGAGATGCATATCTGTATGCTTAACCTCTAGCATTCTTCTGTCCTCCTGTCCTCCCTACCCTTTGTGCATCCATATAAAGGCACATTTTTGTACAGGAGGCACGAACCAAAACAAAAACAAAAAAAAACAAAACAGATATGCAATCTATAAAACATGAATCGTATTTCCAACAACAGAACCTTTCTGCTTAAAATCAGCAGTTTCTATAAATATGAAAACAAAACCCCTGACTGTTTCTATAACTCATGTCAATCTAGTGTGTGTATCTATGGGTGTGCAGACCCTCTAGTGCTGGGATACTTACCATCATTACCCTATCACTTAGTGTCTCTTTCTGTTTATTCATACTTCTATCATGTCCTATAGCTGACTCCCTGAGAGCACTTACAGTGATTCCTCTCTAGTATGGTAATGAAGTCTGCATCCTTCTTTTTAAGTTTTCCCTGAGGCCATCCATTAGAACTGAAATAGCAATCTCCCTGTAGTATACATTTTCTTTTATGTCTGATACCCCAGTATATTTGGCCATCTCTATCAGAGCCCTGCAAAAATAGTCTGTTGCATTTTCACTATCCTCTTGCTTGATAGTAAAAATTTTACTCCAGTCCACTATCACTGGAAAATATATGGCCAACTGTGTGATTATGTGTCTAATATTGTCCTGATTATCATCCTCGGTTAAGGATTCATCCTCCTCCAACATACAATCCTTAATGAACTTTTGTATATCAGTATTGAGAGGAAGACAGTTCTTCAATAATACTCGCCAATCGTTATTAATTGGCTCGTACACATTACCATAATATCTAATAAACTGCTGACATTTGGTCAAATCTTTCCTAGGATCAGGGAAATCAGACAAAATTGAAAATGTTTCAGACCTAGTGCATGGATCATGCTTTGCTACATGTTTTAAGGGAACATCACCATCTCTGTCCGCTTTCCCATTGGGAACTGTTGTTGTGCAGACAGGATGTAAGTCTACCAAATCACTATAACTAGTTGCTGAAATTGCTGCTGCAGTACAATGGATGTCTTCCCCTGTGTTAACCTTTACATTATTCTCACCTCTTTCAGCCGCTACCCCTGCTGGTGGGATCGTTCCTTTTCTTTTTCCTGAAGCATTACTTTTAACATTACTTAAAACAACATACAAGTTACTAGTTACAGTTTTTACATTTTTGGTATTGACTGTACTTTCCGCCCGACCGAATTTGTCGGGGGCGTGTTTGCGCTCAGTTCGCCACGCTTAGCAACGCACACTTCCGGAATGCTTGTTTCCGGTACGCTTACTTCTGCTGAACACGCGTTTTTCGCCACACTCACTTCCGCTGTGCATTCGCTGCTCTGCCACGTGTTACCTTCCATTTGCCACGATTTTAAACAATCATTATGTGCATTTCTCACTTTTGTTGACTTAATCAACCGTACTTTATCTATTACGTTATTTAGTACCTCTGCATTAAAACTCCCTATTGTTGGGAAAGGCCTATCACAATCTTTGGTCATTTCGACCCACGTGTCACAATACACAGTTGCGTATGCACCATATTTTTTTACACATGAGAAATCTCGCTGAATCAATAAGGCCTTCTTTAGGCAGTGCATTGGCCATCTCTAGCATATGCTTAGCACCACTTTGAACAATATCTTCAGCACGGAACAAAGACACACCGCAATGCTCTGTTCTTTCTGGCCAACAATACTCTTTTATGTGGAACACAGATACACCGCAATGCTCTGTTTCTTCCACCAAATAATACCCTTGTTGTTTGTGGAACACAGATATACCGCAATACTCTGTTCCTTCCAGCAAACAATTTCAACCCTGTTGCTACAATCACCGCTAGAGATCTCTAATGCCCGGTGGACATATTTCCAAATAGGCGCGTCCACTCGCTTACTCTTGTTTCGAACAAGAGTCCCTAACACAGAAATATCACTGTGGGCCCCAAGGGCTATCAGCTCCTCGAAACCCTGGTTCAACCACAAAAATCTGCTGAGTTTATTATAACTGGTAGCTCCAAGTTGATACAATCAACCAGCCTTTCCAACATAATTCCTCCACGCACTTCCAATTTTACCCTTGCGGTTGTATTTACCGTGCGGTTAAATCGCACCGCCTACTAATACTAATTATCAGTAAACCTTGCGATCTATTGGTGGCGATTCGCGAAAACCCGGTTTTCACACTCGGTATACCTGCTGTCACAAATCGGGATCTTAGCCGCACTTACCTCATCCGCCGCTGTCATATCACGGCTACCTGGGTCCCTTCTGGTCATCTGCAGCATTCCCGTTCTCCACACCTTCATTTGTAAACAAACACATACTGTCTGTCCTGCTGCATGGGCGCGGCCATCTTGGATGCAGTCAGGTGATCATTCCAAACCAACCAGATTCAGAAGCTGTGATCACATGAACTGATCAGCCAATAGTTGTTTGGGACATCCTATTTAAACCTGCTGCTGTGATCTGTTCATTGCCAGAACAACACACTTCTCTCCAGAGGATAGTTCTTGGCTCCAGTGTTCCTGACTGCATTCCTAAGTGCAGTGTTCCTGACTGCATTCCTAAGTGCAGTGTTCCTGACTGCATTCCTAAGTGCAGTGTTCCTGACTGCATTACAAGTGCAGTGTTCCTGACTGCATTACAAGTGCAGTAATCCTGTCTGCACTCCTAAGTGCAGTGTTCCTGACTGCATTACAAGTGCAGTGTTCCTGACTGCATTACAAGTGCAGTGTTCCTGACTGCATTACAAGTGCAGTGTTCCTGTCTACATTTCCAGACTGCTAATTCCCCTGCTATATTCTACAATCAGCACGAACATGAGCAAGAAGTTCATCCAGGCTGCTAAGTTCTGTTTCACTTCTGCTCCAGCTAGTCCCAAGGGTCCCGAATCGGATCAAGAAATTCAGACGACCGTGACACCTGCCCTGTATACCGGCCTTCAGTTGGGCAACCCGCCTCATCAGACAGCAACTGAGCACAATCCACAATAAAACAGTGTATCTACGTTACAAAATTACACACTATACACCTTTTCTGCGCAGAAAATTAAAAGTTCCCAACAATAGTAATAATGTCTCAGAGGCTTTCACAAGTAATTATACTATGCATATATAATAGCTATCAAAACGATTGTTCAACCAGGTGGCAATATTAGCAGAAGTTCACATATGCAAGGCAGGAAGTACACATACCCTATGCAATGCAATACACTTTAAAACATAAAACGACAATAAAAAGAAACATTTTTCTTTCTTGTCCCTAGATTTTAGTTAGCGTTCCTTCAGTTTACGCAACTGCGGACATTCGGCTTCTCAACACAAAATGAACAACAGTTTTGAACACATTGCGTTCTTTCCCATATGAGACGCGTCCGTCAATATCCACACTTTGTTGAGCAACCGAAATCCGCAAGCATTGCGTACTTTCAGATAACGTAACCTTCTAAACTCACGAGCCCCCAAATTATTAAAGTAATTTTATCGTTTTCAAATAAGCATTGCCCAATCGATTGTATGTGTTTCCAACCCACAAAGTGATTTATTTTAGCAGATGTAAAAAGTTAACAATTCAATACATTATTAAATATTACAGTACAGCACAGCCAAAACCAAAAGATACATACATACCGAGCTCTTATTGCATGCATTCGCTGCGCATCCACAGGACCCAGTGGACAGTATATCTGCTTAGAATACTGTGTCAGAGTTGACTGCAGACTGGGTGCCCGACTATGAACATATATACACATTCAGTGTTACAGAGAACAATAGAGATGACGTAGATTGTTTCTATAGGTTCAGACAAAGGGTGGCTCCAGGGTAAACAGGTCATAGGCTGATTCAATCTAAGGAATCCAAAGGTGGGGATCGTCTCTCCAGGGAGTCTGCTCCTTTCATAGCCAGCATCATACAAAGGTTTATTCCCTAATATCAATAACTAAAGTATGCAATGTGCGATCTCTTCGCCGACTGCACCGGACAGCTGCTGATGAATAGGGGATCAATATGATATCAGGCATGACACCTTTCCTATAACCTAAACCTTTAATAACACTAAAATGTACATATAATCATATTATATAAACTAATAATAAACCAAATACTATCTGCTCATAAATTACAGTGTAACGGAACCAATATGAATATGAATTATATAGATAACTAAATGTTGTAATGCGAGTGTGTGCGTGCGTATTTTACCATGCGATCGCACCACGCGCTGTGTTAGGTGGCGTATGGATCTGTGTTACGTGGCGTAGGCATCGCAATCGCACGGCAAAACAGTATTAACCAATATACTTTCGTTCATCCAATTATACGACTTCGACAACCGTAATAATGGTAATAGTGCGCAGGCCACGTTACTTTTTACAGTAACGCGGCCAATTGAGTTCCCCCCTTAAGGTCAAATTCTGCTGAAAAAAAGTGCTACATATTTGTGACCAAATACATAACAAGCTGCAATTTTGCTCATCTTGACATGTGAGTGTTGCATAGTTGCTATATACAAAGCTTTGGGTAAAATGCTGTTACTTGACTTCAAACCTGAACAGTTACCAACAGAAATTGATTTTTTTTTGCATTTTGAAAATAAGTTTTTTTTGCTGGTAATAAACCAGTTGTTGTTGAATCTAAAGAACTGACAGCCTTTAAAAGAACCATGAAGAGTTGGTGTTTTCAGTGTTTAATGAATTTCATAAATAAGAGGCTCATGTTTTAGTGTTGTGTTTGCAATCGTGTGTGATTAGTTTGATTTTGCTGAAGTTATTGCAAACAATTTCCAAAGCATTATGGTGTTAAATATAAAAAAACATCTGAAATGTTAATTATATAATAGGGCTAAGTCAGTGTTTTTTACAGCTTGAAATGAATAAGACAATAATTGATACTGCATTAAATTAATAAATATTACTTCCTAAATGCACTCCAAATTCGGAAAGCAGACAAATCATATCAAAAGTACCACTACAACTGTATATAAAATGTTTTTGTCCAAGTAGATCTAGATATTGGCACAAACTTAATTCATATTTACCAATTCTTCCTGTCAGTTGACAAGTGTGAGGAGGAGCGCAGTGATGCCATTACTTCACCATAGCCCCATCCCTATAACAATTAGCAGCATTGCAGGGATGGGGATTAAGGGCGCAACTCGCGTCATTTGCTGTGCCTCCATCCGGGATGCAGAAGAACGCCTGCACTTCGGGAAGGACTTCCTGAAATTTGGGAGCCTCCCGGACGTTCTGGGAGAGTAGGTAAGTATGACCTAATTACAATAAACAGATGGATTGCAATACTATTGCAATAATACAGACTATGGAATAAATGATAAAAAGATAAATAAAAACTTTGCTAGTGTCAGTGCAGGATTTATATATGGTACATTTTGAAACTTCCACCCTGTCTGATGAGTCATGTGACCCGCCACAGTTAAGTGGAGAGCGCGGCGATCGGAACACAGAGCTGGAGCAAGCAACAGGTGAATATCCAATCAGCAAGTCCAGAGACCCGCTACCCAGAAGTGCTGATCGCAGCACACAGGAGACAACGCCGGGGCGTAGAAGTGGTGAGTCTTACAGCTGGTCAAAAAACCAATCGGCAGAAGTGAAAAAGCCACTAAGTAAAACAACATAAATCTATTTCGGCAAATAAAATGTAGTTTATAGTATTATTAATTATAAACAACAATAAAATAAGGAAAAAATCCAGATTATTGGTAATATACCAATGACTCAACAACAATAAGACATAAATATAGCTAATTAATGCATAAAAAAACACATTAAATATAGCAGTGGTATATGTCAATTGCACCAAGGATCCAGACAGTAATTATTCATATACGGTCAACAGGTTCTTAGGGAATTATACACCCAAAGTTGTTTGGACTCGAAACCTTGTAGACATTTAAAGGAAAGAACCAAATTAATAGTCAATGTTCATGTGACTCACGGACTCCTATTAAGGAAAACTGTTCCAATATGCCGATATACAGCTGACATGTAACTCACAGATTCCCCACTGAAAGGCACTTATCCGATATTCAGCTTGACAGCAAACAAATGTACTCACGGAGTTCCCGCTGGAACTGTGATGATTCCCCGCTATACAGCGATCACGTAGCTGCGGCTGCGCACCCTCGATTGATCGTGAGGAACAGATACGTTCTCAGACTCCTTTCCTCACATACCTTGTTGCTGGTGTAAGTCTTCAAATGAATCCAAGCAAAGTAGAAGCCATTCTTAAATAGCCACAACCCATCGGATTAAAAGCCACTCATCAATTTTATGGATTCACAACTTATTACAGACAATTTATTAAAGGGTTTTCCACTTTCATTTCCCCTATCACAGCACTCACTCGCAAAGGATCCCTAGTCAAGTCTTGGCCTAATGAAACTGCCCTTGCATTTGAAGCCTTGAAGGAGGCTTTTTTTTTCGGTGCCTGTTCTTAAGCAACCGGATTTACACAAACCTTTTTTTTAGAGGTTGATGCTTCCTCCATTGGTATTGGGGCAGTCCACTCTCAGAAAAACCCCTCCGTTATTCTCAGGCCTTGTGGCTTCCTTTCTAAGAAGTTCTCATCCAATGAAGCCAACTACAGTATTGGTGATAAGGAGCTCCTGGACATTAAGGTGGCACTTGAATAGTGGAGCTATTCATTGGAGGGCACCAGGTTTCCTGTTATAGTATTTACAGATCATAAAAACCTTACTTATTTACAATCTGCTCAATGTTTGAATCCCCATCAGGCCCGCTGATCTTTATTCTTTACTAGATTTCAATTAATCCTTACCTTCCGCCCCGGTAATAAGAATTTTAGGGCTGACGTGCTCTCCAGATCCTTCAGAAAACGATGATTGATTTCCTTTCTCGTCTTTATTGTTGGCCCTCACTGATCTCTGACGTTTGGAAATACGTTCAGAACGGCAAGATCTTTGCTCGACATAAGTCTCTCCTAGAAAGCTGGTTCCTTCCAATAAAGTAAGAATAACTGACAAAATCGGGTCTCTCGGATCCACGAGTAATGATAAATAGGACTCTCTGACGCGTTTCATCCGACAAATGCAGACTTTCTCAAAGCAGTCTTTCTGCATATATATATATCATCATCATCATTTATTTATTTTTATAGCGCCAAACATATTTCATAGCGCTTTACAATTGGGGACAAACACAGCAAACTAATAAACAAACTGGGTAAAACAGACAATGAGATGAGAAGGCCCTGCTCGCAAGCTTACAATCTATGGACAATGGGAGTTTGATACATGAGGTTAAGTCTACATTTTGCATTTTGGCCCAGCCAGACTGCAAAGGTAAAAGTGACTCATAAGCTAAATGATCCTGTCACACAACAATGTTGGTCAGGGGGTAGTTGTCTTGTGTGAAATTGTGTAACGGATGGTAATTGGGTAATGTAGTGAGGTTAAGAGGGTGGTGGAGGAATATTATAAGCTTGTCTGAAGAGGTGGGTTTTGCAGAGAACGCTTGGAAGTTTGAATATATATATATATATATATATATATATGTATATATATCTCATATATATGAGATATATATAAAGCTGAAAGAAATATTATACTATAACGCAAGTAGTGTTATATAATGCAAGTAGATAAAAGTGAACTATATTTAATAAAAAAAAATCTATGTCAAACTAATATATAGCTTATATCTATCTAATACATTTTTAAAAATAGATAAACAAGCAAAAAAACACTATTGCAAAGTATTCTAAGTCAATATTGTTCTGTCAATATGCAATATTTTGATCTATGCAATCAAATAAAATAATGGTGTAGTGTGATGTGGTGTTAGTAGTGTACTGGGTAAAATATGTTTGTAGTTGTGTGCTCCAAATGGTATGTGTAATGCAAAATATATGAAAATGTACTGTAAAATGTGCAATTAAATAAGCTGTTAATATAGTGAAAATAAACATGTACAGAAATAAGAAGTGGTATAGCAAAATGGCGCTAATACCTTACACATAGAATCACATACGAATATTGGTAGGCAAAAAATAGTAAGTGTTATTCAGTCCACGCTATTTCTATGGATGGATAATCATATAACTGCAACGTCCATTACTACGATTTCCATAAATAATGATGATCTTCCAGGTAGATGTCCAAGAATGTGTAAGTGTCCTCAAATAAAGACAAACAATATGTAATGGTGTAATACATTCTTACACATCAAATACACCCTGTGGGAATACTATTACCACACTCCAAATACCAAAAAGGTGATAATGGATATAGTCCTTGAATCAATACCACACAAAGATGGAAATTACTTTCACCTATGTAAAGCAACCACTTTCATGTGAAAACTTACACAGATAAATGGATAACTTCAGAGCCAAAATCAGAATAACTCTACAGCTTAATAGATGCATCTTCCATCTAATTCTCTCATGAGGATTTTCTCAATATAATAGATAATGGAAAAGATAATGGAAAAACAAAAAAGGATAATATCATCATCATCATCACCATTTCTAATAGTGCTTTATCCTTAAATATACCAAATTTATTAATACAACAGAATGAAATCTGAGCAATTTAAAATAGCAAACAATCCACAAATGCTCCGTTTAAAAAGTAGTAACCAAGCCGTCTACCAAAGTCTTCAGGAATAAACAGCATTAAAGAGTGTCAATCAGAGCCGTCTCCCTGCTGCAGTAATGTTGAACTTGCAGTAAGACTCTGTGCAGATGGTCCTGTCACTTTCAACGACCAACACGTTTCAAGTTTCATGCTGTAGGTCTTTGTCAAGGCTGATTAATATGAATATAACAATGGTTCCTCTTTTATACTTATATCAGTGAGTCTATAGTGTAATTAATACAATCAATGTCCGGTGCTCAAAAAAGTTAATGTTCCAACATACACAACCACGGCATGCGTAGTCCGGAACTAGTTCCACAACGAGGTCTGACCCGCAGAATCCCACAACAATATAGCTTTACTTAAAAGTTACATCATTCATAGCCAGCTATATGCGATATCAGGTATTTCTATTGAGAACAATTATCTCTACACAAAAGATATAATGAATACTGCTACATCGCAACCATATATTAATTGAAGCAGTCTAGATGGAGACTCCAGATAAAAAATAAGTATCCAAATGGATGGTAATTTATTCCATATTTAACTAAGGCAAAACAAATTAATTCCATATTTAGGCCGACTGATCCATGTTCAGGATTTTCTGGACCTCACATGCCAAAATATCCACAAAATCCATAAATAAAGGAGTTTTATCGCCTTCTATTGGGCCAGTAGGTTCCTCAAAGCTACAGCTATCAGTGCATTATCATGGGGAAAATATTAGTCATTGCCCTCTTTGGACTGCCTCTCAAGGGATGAGGAATTCATACTGCTTACAAGACCAGGGAAGGATGAGCCGTCTAAACAATTTGGAAAGACACAGATTGTGTCAAAGAAAAAAGAAATTGCAAAGACCCTGCAACTCAGCTTCTAATAGCAGGACACTAACACCCCCCAAAACAAACAATTGGAGCCGAGGGAAAGAGGAATTTGTTTGTGTGTGTGTGCACTAGTAACCGCCAATGCTGAAAGAGATGAAGGGTATAATGATAACAACAATGTGACCCAATTGCTATATGCTAATACAATTATGGGAGGATAATAATGTTTATTATTTTATTTTCAATTTCACTTTTTATTTACAGACACTGGGAATGGCTATGGGCACCAGGTTTGCCCCGAGTTTTGCCAACATTTATATGGGGGCACTTGAGGACCACCTCATCTGAAGTGGCCCCTTCGAGATGAACCTGTTCCTCTATGGCCGTTTTATTAATGACCTGTTTATCATTTGGCATAGGGGTTCTGATCTAGCTTCTGAATTTGCTTCTTTTTTGAATACCAATACATATAATTTGAAATTCACCCATCACTTTAGTTATTCTGTGATTTTTTTTTTGGGGATGTCACCCTCTTGGAGAGTGCAGATAAAATTATATTGACGAATTATAACAAACCCATTGATTATAAAAGTGGGCATTTTAAGCCCTGAATTAAAAATATTCCAAATGGGCAGATGTGTAGGATTAGATGTAACTGCACTTTGGAAACAGATTTTATTTTGCAAGCTGAAGTTATGTAGGAGAACTTTCGTGAGAGAAGTTACCCTAATGATTCATTAGAAGAAGCTAGGCACTTTGCAATGAAACAAGAGAAATGTAACACGTTAGTTTCTAAGAAAAGAAATAAAGAAGACCCATGACTCAAAGGGTATCTTTTGTTTATTTCCAAATTTAACAATGAATCCCATATTATTAAGAAAATTGTTTTGAATAATCATAGAGTGCTTCAACAAGATCCTATTCTGAGTGACATTTTAGATACAAAACAAAGAGAAGTGTATAAAAAGAATAAGCGTTTAAGAAATCTACTTACTCCCAGCGTATTAAGAGCAAAGAAATGTTTGAATGAAAATGTCTCTTGGTTACTATCTAAGCCACCAGAGTGTTATGGATGCAATAGAAAAGTGTGTTTGACATGTAAGTTTATTGCAAATGGGGCAAGTAAAGTAAAATCCCTTGTAAACGAGACAGAGTATCCATTTGCTCAGTTCATAAATTGTGAGACTAGAAATGTAATCTACGTACTGGAGTGTCCTTGTGGATTCCAGTACGTAGGTAGAACTACCCGTTCCTTTAAAACATGTATTAGAGAGCATAGGCTGAACATCAAAAAGGGTTTGCAAATCCACAGTGTATCCAGACACTTTTTTGAGAAGCATAGTTGTGCCCATCAGGGTTTGGTTAGAATAGGAATTTAGATCTTTGGGTCAACCACCAGAGGGGGGGATAGGAATCAAAAACTTTTGTAGAGCAGAAGTATATTGGATGTTTAAACTCCAAACACTACACCCAAAAGGTCTTAATGAGTCCATGGAATTTAATGATTGGTATTTCTGAGGTGTTTTTCTTCAAGGGGATTATCTATGTTCACATTCTGTTATAATAAATATGTATGTTTTGCGCACACTTTATAGGTGCCTATATGTATATGTGTATATATATATATATATATATATATATATATATATATATATATATATATATGTAGGCATATTGTATTTTAGGAATTTTGTATTGATAATTTGTCACTAAATGATATAATTTAAATGGCAGCTTAGTAAGAGAAGATATGTTATTGGCAAATTGTTGTTACTGATAGCAATTTAGGGTAAAGTGCTGTCACCCATAGTAACCATAGGATAGATATTTGTGGGCTGGGCATCCATCATGGGATCAGGATTGATTTATGTCTAAAAAAAACTTTTGGAACTGAGCTGCTTTTGTAGATATCTGAATATGAACATATTTTGAAGGGGATTGTAATAGTAGTTTGTACTAAGTTGATGAAGGGTTAAAGGTATTAATTATTTTTTATTATACTCAAGTAATCAAATGTTTAATATTTTATGTTAGTTTTAGTTTGAACTGTATGATATGATGATGAAATTCTTATAATTTGCAGGTTTTTTTTATTAAGTGTGACACATGTGACTAATTGATTAATGGAGGTTCCTTCCCCTATTTAAGAAAGGACAATCAGACAGTTTTTACTGCATAATTAAGAACGTAACCACTTATCTGGAGGCTCACAGTATTGGTATTACGGAGATCGCCAGTCTCATTGTGGACATAATCAACAAAGGAACTGAAACTCTGCTATTTTAGTTCTGTCCGGACAGATTTGCAAGGTGCGCACCAATAAGAAACACAAGGGCAGTTGGCAAGAGAAGTTTGCGGGAATCATGTAAGTGGATGTAACTTTTAATCCAGCTTACCTTTTCTACTATCGGGTGAGTCTCATTGTCAAAGAGACAATCTCTAAGGACGACAACTTCAAGTGGCTTTAGATCATACTTGCCAACTCTCCCGGAATGTCCGGGAGACTCCCGCATTTCGGGTGAGTCTCATGGACTCCCGGGAGAGTATGGCAATCTCCAGAATCGGGCAGAATTTGGTCCAAATCACAGCGATTCACGGCGTTTGGTAAAATTACGCATTTTGCGTCATTGTGTCACAGGGGCGGGGCCAAAATGAAACGATTTTCAGAGCCCCGCCCCGCCTCTGCACACCCATCTTCCCTCTGCAGCTCCCGGGTCATACTTGCCATAAGTTGGCAAGTATGCTTTAGATCTAGAGAGTGGGTAGACAACCATTTATCTATTCTTGATTTCATCATTATAAGTCCAGATTACTGAGGTCTATCACTTGATATTTGAACTGATTACACTCTAACACCCATAGCCACTGTTGTTTTCTTCAAGCAGCAATTAATGAATGTTGTGAGGATAATCAAATCCAAATAAATTTTTAGTGAGAAGAAGCAGAATCTCACATTTCTATCAGCATATGCTAATGTGTATCTAGCAGGATATACCTTTGATAACAGCTGTCTTACTGAGCTTTTGTCCTAGTGGTATATGGATCATCATTGTTTTTTCAGATTATTGATATCAATGTGATTATGTTTTTATCTGTATTTATTTTATGAAATGATTTTTGTATTTTAATGATTCCTGGGGTATGTATGTATATTTATCCATATCTGTTTTCAATGGTATTATGATCGATTAATTGATGTATATTGTGCACAAGTCAATGTGACCCTCATCATTTAGTTTAAAGGTGGATTGGATTCCGTCTGCGCAGCTCAATGTTTATTCTTGTTGTTATTACATAGAGTGGAGGATTTACACATCCTCCTATGAGCAGCTGCATTTGGGATCTCCTGTATAATTACTAACTGTCTTAGTACAAGACATAATTCAGCGCCCGAGATTTCTTTGTATGTTTCTTTATCTTTTCCACATAAAACAATAGATCTCTTCTGAAGATTTTATGGACAACACTCCTTCTCTATCACATAAGAACAATCCAGTATGGATGCAGAAGCACATATAATAAATGCAGACTGTTCATTTCTTTTTACTGTGATGCTGCAACCCACTGTCTCCTCCACTTTAAGCTGTGTCACAATCCACTCCACTGGAATGGAATTGCTTTTAGTGATTTTATCACCCTTTCTCTTTAGTGTCTCAGTCCCAAAGCACCGATCTATCTCTCCCTGCTCTACACCCTTGATATTAAAGCATAGTCCTGCAAAAGAGATTTTACACAGAAATCTTCAGGTCTCCACCTGTTCCCTGTCTAACTATCACCAAAAGACTTTTTAAGTATATAGTATAGAAATTCTCTGCTAGTTATGTCAGTGGTCTCCAGCTTCCACTGCCAGCATGGTCCCTCTCAGTTAGGGAGTCTGGCAGCTGCATCCACTGCTCATCTTCCACTCTCCCTGGTACTTCAGTCACTAGTTTAGGTGTGTCACATCAACTGTTTCTCTGCTCCAGCAGACTTTTTCTCCTCCCCTTTCTGTCTCCTGTATCTCTGCCCAGCTCAACTTGCTCCTCGCGCTGGTTGCTCCACATTTATCCTTCCCATCATCCCTTGCTCACTCTCCCACACTGCACGACACTGAATGTCAGATCTCATTCCCAGGCATGCTGGGGGATGGAGTGCTGTGACAGCCGGGACCTGGTCAGTTGCGCATGTACGGCCAATCTCAGACGCTGGCACTACATGAGTCTTTATGTGGGTTTGCCTCAGATTGCAACTAAGCAAACACGCCATTACTGTATTCAGTCTGCTTTGCACAACATAACCTCTCCTGTTCCACCTCTCTGAGCATAAAGAGGTGCAAGTGCCACATGTGCACATGGAGGAGCGCAGTACAAACACAAAACTCAGCATCAGCCCCAGAGAGTATAAAAGTATAAGAGTATAAAACACATGTTTAAATAAGAGCGAGGGAGTAGACTTTGCAATAATAGTCAAAAATAACTCCTATTGAGAAAAGTCTTTCTAGAAGTCTTCAGATAAGTTTCCTGGATGTAGAGGATATTTCAGTTCTTTAGACACAAAACCGAAAAGACAGCCTGTAGATATCATGGAGTGGAATCGTCTTATAACATCATTCCTCTGATGTAGAGTGTCACTTCCATCATAGTGAAAAACAAAGAAGTCTTCATAGTTTAAAATCCTTCATATAATTTATTACAAACAGTAAATAAAACAATCAATCACTGACTTAGATAATCAGCAGATCTCGAAGAGACGGAGACAGTTGGACTCTTACCGTCACAGACTAGACCCATAAACGTAGCAGGTATTCATGCACTGCAAGGCATATCCCGGTAATATAACGAGCAATGTCCGCTACGTAGAGGAGAGAAGCCAAAACTGGAAGAGCGATCCCTGTCAGCGTCAAACATATGATCCGATCAACATAACTCCCATAAACCAACGCGTTTCGGCTCTCTTGGAGGTATGTGGGAGGAGTCCATACCCGAATCCTTTTATAGCCAAAGGGTTAAGATCTTCAATTTAAGTAATCATATTCTTACAGATGATGAAAATAAGGTTCTCCAGAAAGGTTTAAAATTCTACCCAAGTTCTCAGTTAGACCATTTTCAGGTATACGTAGACCTACAAAAATTTTTGAGGTTGATCTCGTTAAAAAAGTTCTTTCATGAGAAAGCTAAAGAACTCAATTTAGTAGAGATAGAAGACAATTTGCCCCTTAAAACCCCATTTAAGAAGAAATCTACATTTAACCCTGTATTTAATAGGGGTTGCTATGTTAATTGTTTTGGGAAACTTGTCCAAAAAGAACTGGAATCTATCGTGGGAAAAAATTGTTCACCTAATTTTACTAGAAAAGAAAGGAATGCACTTAAATCCCTTAAAGAAGATTCTTCCTTAGTAATCAAGCCTGCAGATTAGGGAGGCGGGATTGTCCTAATGGATAGAGTTAAGTATGTAGCTGAGGTTTTAAGACAATTGGATGATAGTAAGACCTATGGTATCTTGAAAAATGATCCCACGGAGAAAATGAAATCTGATCTTGGAATAATATTTGAGAGATATAGAGAGAAGGGGGTTTTGGATAATGAAATTATAGAATTTTTAACTATCACATATCCTGACACTCCTGTACTGTATATTCTGCCCAAAATCCATAAGGACACCCAGGATCCACCGGGCCGTCCGATTGTGGCTGGCACGAAGTCTTTAACATCTAATTTATCCCGGTGGGTTGACCATCATTTACAACCCTTAGTGATAAGGAATCCTTCCTATCTTAAAGACACTGGGGATGTGTTAAGGAAATTAGAGACTATCCAATGGCAGGAAGGATGGTTTTTGGTTACTGCCGATATTAAGTCTTTGTATACAGTTATCACACATGATGATGGGCTTGAGGCTGTCAAATATTTCTTAGATAGAGAGGAGGAATATAGAGATATCAAGGACCTCATGTTAGAGAGTATTCGTTTTATTTTGACGAATAATTATTTCTTTTTTGAAGGACATTACTATATTCAGCGGAATGGCACAGCCATGGGCACCAGGTTCGCTCTGAGTTACGCTAATTTATTTCTGGCATTCTGGGAAGAGTCCACCATATGGAGTGGCGACGAGCTTGGGGCGGACCTGGTGACATGGATGAGATATATTGATGACATTTTCTTTATTTGGAGGGGTGATCTCTCGAGCCTCCATTTGTTTTGTGAAAAATTGAATATTAATGTCATTAATGTTGAATTTACATTCAACATTAGCTTACATGAAGTGAATTTCCTTGATCTGAACATCTATGTTTCTGAGAATCTCCTTTTGACTAAAACATACAAATAACCCACAGACTCTAACTCTTACATTTTGGCTACAAGTGGGCACCATATTAAATGGTTGGAAAATGTCCCAAAGGGACAATTTCTACGCCTAAAAAGAAATTGTTCTGATCCCCATGTATTGGAAGAACAAACAACTAGTATGAAAAAACTATTTTTTAGTAAGGGATATAAGGTGAAAGTACTAGATGAAGCTATTGAGTTTGCAAATGATAAAGATAGAAATTCTTTGCTTAGATCAAACTCTGCAGTTTGCAAACCAAAAGGTAATAAGATAGCATTTATCACACAGTACAATTCCCAATATAGGAAGATTGAGAGGGTTATCTCTAAACATTGGGGAATATTAAGAAAAGATCCATTGTTGGTTAATATTATTCCTGATAACCCGAAATTTATTTATCGACAAGCCCCTAACCTGAAAGATAATTTGGTTAGAAGTGCTCTTGGTGAGAATAAGAGATCAGGGGTTGTTTCCAAAGGGTTTTTTAGATGTGGTATATGTTTAGCATGTAAAGCAACATTTACAGACCAGAAGAATAAGATATCTAGTTTTGTGGTCGATGACCATGAATACCCTATTAAGACGTTCCTTAGTTGTAACACTCCAAATGTTATTTATTTGCTTGAATGCAAATGTGGTCTTTTTTAAGTGGGGCGGACTACCCGCCCTCTTAAGGTCAGAATGTCGGAACATCTCCGTAACATAAAGAAGGGCTATGATAAACACTCTGTGTCTGCTCATTTTAAAAGTCACCATAATTGTACCACGAGTGGCCTAAAAAATTTTTTAGCTATTGACAAAGTAGAGAGCAATTGGAGACATAGGAATACCTTGACATCTCTCGCTAAATGCGAGATGAGATGGATTTACAAATTGGGAACTCTGTCTCCAAAAGGTCTTAACCAGGACTTTGAATTAAAGTGGTTTCTTTCTGATGATTAGTGGGACTCTCACTGAATCAGTACTGGTGGCTGTGTGGGCTGTAATCTTAGGTATTTGTTATATCTGGGAAGCTAAGCAGCATTGTCTCGGGTTAGGCTGTGGATGGGTGACTCCGCTTTTTATCATTATTTTTTATAGTGTTCCTTTTCTTTTTATTTTATGTTATTTATATTGTATTTTTACTACATATTCCAACTAGGTTGTAATCGTGACTCCTTAGTGATTACGTACATTATCACAGATTTTTAGTAGTGTTTTAAATTTGGCTATAAAAGGATTCGGGTATGGACTCCTCCCACATACCTTGACAAAGGCTCCAAGAGAGCCGAAACGCGTTGGTTTATGGTAGTTATGTTGATCGGATCATATGTTTGACGCTGACAGGGATCGCTCTTCCAGTTTTGGCTTCTCTCCTCTACGTAGCGGACATTGCTCGTTATATTACCGGGATATGCCTTGCAGTGCATGAATACCTGCTACGTTTATGGGTCTAGTCTGTGACGGTAAGAGTCCAACTGTCTCCGTCTCTTCGAGATCTGTTGATTATCTAAGTCAGTGATTGATTGTTTTATTTACTGTTTGTAATAAATTATATGAAGGATTTTAAACTATGAAGACTTCTTTGTTTTTCACTATGATGGAAGTGACACTCTACATCAGAGGAATGATGTTATAAGACGATTCCACTCCATGATATCTACAGGCTGTCTTTTCGGTTTTGTGTCTAAAGAACTGAAATATCCTCTACATCCAGGAAACTTATCTGAAGACTTCTAGAAAGACTTTTCTCAATAGGAGTTATTTTTGACTATTATTGCAAAGTCAACTCCCTCGCTCTGATTTCTGGTGTTGGCGCATGTCAGCAAGTTCTGTGTTATTTGTTTGCTCTGTTATTGGTATGGTTCGGTGTTACCTACTTTGAATTTGCTACAAGCTGCTTTCTGATTGTATCATTGTTGCGCCATTATTGGACTTTGTATATTTTGATTTGCTACATGTTTAAATAAGTTTACAATTAACTTGAAATAATCTAATCTATAAATTAAAATGAGCTTTCACTGTCATTGATTTTAAGACTATCAATTTTTGGTTACTATCAAATGAATATATATAATGTATTATGTTTTTAAAAATAAAGTTTGATAAGTCAAGGATTGCTTAATCCTTTACAAATGGTCACAGCCAGCTTGTATGTATAACACTGATAATGTAGGCAGGAGCGTTGTCATTGTGTATAGACTAAGTAAAAGCTGTGGTATGTCGCATCTTTCTGTAATCCTGCAGTGACATCTCTTGTTATGAAGAGGTCTTACACTTTCTTTGCTTCTCAGTATGTCATATTGACCCTTAAACCTTGTTTGTTTTTGATAGTAGATCAGAGAGACCGCTTTCCAATTTTACATTTGGCACCTTTCATCCTTGTTTCCACCTCTCTATATAAAAACATTTATAAATTAGACCTTTGTTCTTTTAAACCTACTGTTCTCTCTCTGTCTCTGCAATGGTTTACATGTGTCACTGTTTCTTGTAGATAGTCACACTGTCCTACTCTAACTGTTGACATTATTGAGATTGATCAACCATCTTTGTATAATATTAAACATTTTGAATACTGAGGGTTTGGTAATGGATGGGATCATTGCTTTGGACGTTTAACCCCTTATATTCAGGAGCAGTTCACCTGAAAATCTCCTAGGAAATGTTCTAGCCTGTTAATTATGATGTAGCAGGCATAACAGAAACATGGCTGGATGAGACACATAACATGTGAACTGGCATAGCATGAATTTAAGAAATGCTAAACTGAATTAGCTCATAAACCAAAATAGTGACCTCTCAAACCAAAAAATTATTTATTAAACAAGTGTTGTTGTAGGAATACATGATGGCAACAAACGTTCCACATAGTGTCACATTAGATCTACTGGAGGTGCTACCAACTGGTATTGACACAACTAAACAAGAGGCACAGAGTCTAACACACCCCCAGTATTCACCAGGGACCCACGCAAGGAGGTATGGACTTGGCTGCATGAGGTGCACAGGTTGTGGTTCTCCAGGTTAGTCACCAGTGCAGTAGTGTGGAACAGTAATGGTCGAATGATCCAGGTCAGAAGCCAAACAGGAGCAATGTACACAACGATAATGCAGAGAATGGTCAGAGGTCAAAACCAGACAGACGAGACCGGTACCTGGGATGACACAATAGAGTAGACCGGGGGAATCAAGCCAAAGGTCAGAGCCAAAACACAATGCAGGAACAGGAACTGAAGGCTGGAGCTGGTAAACCAATACTCTGGCACCCAATAAAGCATGTCAGGCTGTATTGGGTGCCAGGCTGTATATCAGGGAAGTGCTGATAGGCGGCAGTGATTGGGTGATCAGCTGCGGATGAAACGCTGACAAGCAGGAGAAGAGCATCCCGTTGCCTAACAATGTAACTCGGACATCATTATGTATGCACATGCAGCATGGCCACCAGGAATCAGGAAGAACGCTGGCAACAGGACGCCGCCAGCAAGAGGAGACAGGTGTCCATCCCCCGCACCTAGGAGAAGTGCGGGGACGAAGCGATGAGAGTACCTCCCCCACTCTTATAGAATGGGTAGATTGATCTTTCACAAATTTAGCCAAAAGGTGAGAGGCACGAAGATCCTCCTCATTGACCTATGATCTTTCCTCAGGGCCATAACCCTTCCAGTGCATGAGGAATTGAGTCTTGTTCTGTAGAATTTGAGTCTTGAAAATTCGCTCCACCTCATATTTCTCATCTAGTGCCATGTTGACCGGCGGAGGGAGAGAAGAACTATTAGAGAATTCATTGAGGATAAGTGGCTTCAACAGGGAGATGTGAAAAGAATTGTGTACCCGAAGGGAGGGGGTGACAGAAGCTTGTAAGTGACATCATTAATAACATGAGAAATGGAAAAAGGACCAATGCAACTGTGTGTAAACTTCATGGATAGTACTTTTAGTTTAAGATTCCGGGTTGAAAGCAAGACGGAGCACAGGATGATTTCTCTGATGGCAGTCCGCAAAATGCTTATAGCGACTCAAGGATTGTTGTAACTTAGCTTGAACTTGGGTCCAGATCTGGTAAAAGTCATTATTTCAATTCTGTGCTGCTTCAAGAGGACTGTTGTCCAGAACAGAAACATCGTAGGTAGGATTTTAAATCCTGGTTGATCCGCTCAGTCTGATCGTTTGTTTGTGGATCCCAAGCTGTTTGCAAAAGGCCTTCCAAAACCTGGATACAAACTGTACTTAATGTTCAGAGATTATTTCTTGAGGGCAACCATGGATGTGGAAGATTTGAGAGATAAATAAAAATGCCAATTCAGAGGCAGAAGGTAGACCCTTGAGGGCAACAATGTGAGCAAACTTAGAGAACCAGTCGGCTACCACCCAATGCAAGAAAATACATGACTGTTGGGAAGATCTGTAAGAAAATCTATGCTAATGCTGGACCATGGAGACTTCGGAATTGGAACAGGCATGAGAAAACTAGCTGAAGGCTGCCTGAGAGACTTATGTCGAGCAAAGATCTTGCAGATCTGAACTAAGGATGAGCGGGCTCGGATTCCGCTAATCCGAGCCCACCCGAACAGTGCGGATCCGAGCACTTTTCGGGTACTTCCGGCCGCCAAAGGAATCCAAAACGAGCCTATGACATCCAAGTCTCGCGTCGGATCTCACGAGACTCGGATGTCATAAATGCCCCGCTCGCGGCCGCCATCTTCATTCTCCCTGTGGTTACAGAAGAGGGAGGTTGTTGAGATCCTGTGCTCTGTCCTGCTGATTAGTTTAGTCAAGTGGTGCTCTGTCCTGCTGAGTCCAGTAGTACTTTGTCCAGTGCTCTGTCCTGCTGATTCCAGTGGTGCTTTGGCCAGTGTCTGTTCTACTGAGTCCAGTGGTGCTTTTGTCCTGTATTTTTTTCTGCTAACTCCATAGTAATTTGATAATTATCCAAAAATCTTAAAAAAATAAAAAAATAAAATAAAAAAAAATACCCAAAAAATAATTTAAAAAAAATATAAAAAAATAATTTAAAAAGTATTAAAAATATTATAGAGCAATATATTCTTGCAGTCCCCAAAAATAGGAACTGCAATCAATATTACTATGTTCACTGTTTCTGCAGTCCAAAAAAATAGGAACTGCAATCTATATTACTACGTTCACAGTTTCTGCATTGCCAAAAAATAGGAACTGCAATCTATATTACTACGTTCACTGTTTTAGCAGTCCCCAAGTGTGTGGTTTAGGGGTACGCTCTCTTGTGCTGCATATAAGGGAGTACAAAAATTTTGGAGGATAAAGTAGGTAAAGATCAAGACCCACTTCCTCCTAATGCTGAAGCTGCTGCCACTAGTCATGACATAGACGATGAAATGCCATCAACGTCATCTGCCAAGGCCGATGCCCAATCTTCAACACCTGTGGCTGCGAGGAAAAAGCTGTTTTCCTAAAAGACCCGCTGGCGGGGATGCTGAGAACATCTGGTCTGGACTGAAGGACCTGCCAACCATTGCAGACATGTCTACTGTCGCTGTATTGGATACTGTCACAATTGAAAAAATGGTGGAGGATTACTTTGCGGACACCATCCAAGTAGACATGTCAGACAGTCCATATTCTTACTGGCAGGAAAAAAAGCCAGTTTGGAAGCCCCTGTACAAACTGGCTCTATTTTACCTGAGTTGTCCCCCCTCCAGTGTGTACTCGGAAAGAGTTTTTAGTGCAGCGGGGAACCTAGTCAGTGAGCGGCGAAGGAGGTTGCTCCCGCAAAACGTTGAAAAAATGATGTTCATAAAAATGAATTATCAATTTCTCAATCAAGAACAGCACTGCCCTCCAGAGACTACAGAGTGACCTGTGGTTGTGGAGTCCAGCGGGGACGAATTGATAATGTGTGAGGATGAGGAAGTACACACTGAAGGGGGTGAGGAATCAGAGGATGAGGATGAGGACTACATCTTGCCTCAGTAGAGCCAGTTTAGTTTGTACAGGGAGAGATGAACAGCTTTTTTTGTGTGGGGGCCCAAACAAACCAATCATTTCAGCCACAGTAGTTTGGTAGGCCTTGTCGCTGAAATGATTGGTTTGTTAAAATGTGCATGTCCTATTTCAACAACATAAGGGTGGGTGGGTGGGTGGGAGGGCCCAAGGACAATTCCATCTTGCAGGTGAACAACAGTAGTAGATTCAGCAAGCAGCGTGGATGCTCTGATTGTGTTTAAAACACAATCAGAGCAGCCGGGCAGCACACTGTCCTTGCCTGTCACTGCAAACGGACCTGCACATAGTGTGCAGCCGCCGGCAGCAAGCCCCTGCTATGGGGGGCGATCGCTTTCCCCCCCTCCCCCCTCCCTGGATCCGCCACTGAGAGATAATGGGTTTAGTAGGCAGAGGAGAGCCAGAGTCAGAGGGATTGAAGGATCCGGAGAGCACGTCAGCCCTAAAATTCTTATTACCGGGGCGGAAGGTAAGGATTAATTGAAATCTTGTAAAGAATAAGGACCAGCAGGCCTGACGGGGATTCAAACATTGAGCAGATTGTAAACAAGTAAGGTTTCTATGATCTGTAAATACTATAAGAGGAAACCTGGCGCCCTCCAGTGAATAGCTCCACTATTCAAGTCCCACCTTAATGGCCAGAAGCTCCTTATCACCAGTACTGTAGTTGGCTTCATTGGATGAGAACTTCTTAGAAAGGAAGCCACAAGGCCTGAGAATACCGAAGGGGTTTTTCTGAGCATTGACTGCCCTAATACCAGGCGCCGAAGAAAAAGCCTCCTTCAAGGCTTCAAATGCAAGGGCAGTTTCATTAGGCCAAGACTTGACTAGGGATCCTTTGCGAGTGAGTGCTGTGATAGGGGAAATGAGAGTGGAAAACCCTTTAATAAATTGTCTGTAATAAGTTGTGAATCCATACAATCAATGAGTGGCTTTTAATCCGATGGGTTGTGGCTATTTAAGAATGGCTTCCACTTTGCTTGAATCCATTTGAAGACTTACACCAGAAACAATATATCTGAGGGAAGGTACCTGAGAACATTCAAATACATTTTTCCAATTTACAGCATAAATGGTTTTCTCGTAACCGAAGCAGAACTTCCTTAACATGTAAATGGTGAGAATCGAGGTTCTTGGAAAAAATAACATGTCCTCTAAATAGACCACGACAGACTGATAAAGGAGGTCCCTGAAAATCTCGTTTACAAATTCTTGGAACACAGTGGGCGCATCATGAGATATTCATAGTTGCCGTCTCTGGTGTTAAACGTCGACTTCCACTCGTCTCCTTGCCAGATCCTGATAAAGTTATAGGCACCCCTGAGATACAGCTTGGTGAAGATTTGTGCTCCACGGATCTGGTGAAAAAGTTCAGGCATGAGAGGAAGGCAGTAACAATATTTTACCGTAATTGCGCTTAGCTTGCGATAATCAATACACTTGCAAGGGTACCATCCTTCTTCTTGACGAAGAAGAACCCTGCTCCTGCAAAAATAATCGGATTTACCAGTTGTGGAAGTACCAAAAAGTTCATCTGTTCAGAATGAAGAGCTCCTATGGACAACTGAATGGAGACGGTCATCAGGGTGATAGAGCCATTGGAGACTCAGTTACCATCCACCGTCATCAAAGCCAGAGGCTGAGATAACTGAAGTGTAGGAATGTGGAGCTCAGATACCAGATAATAATTGCTGAGGACCAACAGAAGAATGCTAAGTGACAGACATCAGAAACTCGGATTCATGCTGATTGTAGGGAGTAGAGGACTGGGATCCTAGGTTGACCTCCTAGGAGGGAGAATCACCTAGGAGGGAGCATTTCCCGACTTTTTAGGGCAGGAAGAGAGGAGATGTTCTGCCTCCCAGCAGAAAAGGCACAAATGGCTTTTAATACGCCTCTCACGTTCCTCAGGAGATAATCGTGATTGACCAATTTGCATAGGCTCCTTAGTGGTAGGTACAGGAGACTGCAAATGGGGTGCCCAGCGGGGAAAAGAATGGCGAGTACGATCTCGTTCCTGAGTTCTGCGGCGAATGTCCACATTTATGCAGAGTGATACTAGATCATCCAAATTAGCAGGTTGTCACATGCCGGTCCCATAGTGAGGTGCTGGCGTTATGACTTTCCCTTTAAGAACCATGATTCTGCTTGCTTCTGCTTCAGAGACATTACTTTCACAGGTGTTCCTAGTTACTGTGATCTGGACCTCTCCCTAAACTTCATTGGTCCTGGAGCACTATATTAACCTCCCAAGGTTATGGGCTCATTGCCTGTTCTTCGTGTTACTCAGTTTGCCTTGGTCCAGGCTGCTTGCTGAATCTACTATTGCTGTTACCTGTGTACTGGACTTCTGCATCTACAACCATTATACCTGGTACTTGTAGTTCCACGCTGCTTGCTGAATCTACTGTTGCTGTTACCTGTGTACTGGACTTCTGCATCTACAACCATTATACCTGGTACTTGTAGTTCCACGCTGCTTGCTGAATCTACTACTGTTGTTCACCTGCAAGCTGCAAACTGCAAACTCCTCACCGCTGTTCATCTGCAAGCTAAAACTTCTCTCCGCTATTCATCTGCACGCTGAACGAGTATCGTGAGTTGTCGCTAAACCTGTGCTTTATCTATTGGTTCAACTTTACTGCAGGCTGGCTAAGATCGCTGCATCTCACTGTTAGAGCTAGCTGCTATCAAGTTACCTGTCACACGTAGTTCCACGTCTGACACGGGTTATCCTTACTCTGCTGCTACCCGGTTACTGGTATACACACAAGTGTATGTATAATATAAGGTCACATCAGAACGCATACAGAAAATATTATAAAATAAATTAAAAACTATTAAGAGTATAATCATTAATATAAATATGGATTTTCCAAACAAAACCTACTGTTTTTTCTTTTCTTTTACATTCAATACATAAATCAAGATGCTTTCAATGCATACCTTACATATAAGGCATGATTCATGTTCAGACGCAACCTGCACACATTTAATAAAAGAACGCGGAACTTGAACGTAGTTCCTATCTTATTCAAATACAAGTGGATCTTAAGATACTTTTCAGTTTTAACCTGGGTGTAATTATGTTCTTCCTAAATGTTACTTGCCTTATGTAGACAGAACAACTACACTAGAAGCACAAGTATCACTTCACTAAAAGGGTCACATCAGAACACTTAAAATATATATATATAATTATAAAATAAATGAACAACTCTTAAGAGAATAATCATTAAAAAAAAACCTGTTGATTTAAAAAAATGTTTTTATTTTTATTTAATTTTACATTAAATCAAAAGTCAATCTTCCTTGCATATACATGTTCTGTGCTAGATAGTGGCAAACATATGTGTAGTTGATGATACAAGGACTATGCCATGTCAGCAGGGCCAGACTGGGACTAAAAATCAGCCCTGGCATTAAAGCACATAAGCCCACCTCTGTTCCAGGTAATGATAATTGTATTAGATTAAATTATGGTACAATTATATAAGTTGGATGAAATATTATTAATGTATTATATGTGTTCAGATAGAATATTTGAATCGTCTGAATTTCTTGTATTCTGTGTAAGGGTTAAATTCTTACTATGTGTATGAAGCTCTAGGTAGGCATAAGTTTTAGGAATAGAAAGGTCAAACATGTTCCTTGACCTAGGCATATAGGTTTTCTGTATGATGAAATATCTGTCAAAAGCATTTATAATTGAATTCTTTAATTTCTTAAATTCTTTAATTTTGTAGTGTATTATTTCAAAGTATATGATATGATTAGGGACGTCTGTTAGAGGGGTGGATTTTCATGTATATGATCTGAGTAAATTGAATGCATAGTCAGTCTTATTCTGCCCCAGAACTAAAGCTCATGCATTGCATATCAGAAAAATAAATGAATTTTGCTTTTTCAACACTTCGTGCAACGAGATCGTCTGTAAATAACTATCAGCCAACACATCCAGAGACGGGAGACAACTATATTTTCAACTGTGGCCACAAAGGAAATATTTTATCTTTTCTGACTATTTACGTCTCCTACTCTCTGAGTTTGCTGAAAAGGTATTTATGGTTGTCTATGTAAGTGTGAAATTTCAAATATATTTTTGAACTGTTTATATGTTTGTTTAGATTTATAAGTATAGATTTGGCACCAAGTACAAGTTCCAATTTTTATTTATTTCTCAAAGAGAGTGTTTAACCTTGTTAACCATAGTATAAAAGGTTGCATATATGCAAGTGTGAAAGGGTTTCCTTTACGGGGCCTAAATCTGGTCTGTTTTTGAATTCATGTATTACTTCTGGCTAACGCCTGAAGGAGAAAAAGGATAGTTCCAAGCCACGTGGAAGTACTGTAAAACACATAGAAAAGTACACTATAAGGCCTTAGATAACAGTGTATCTAACGCATGCGTAATAACACCAGGATCTATCTGACGAGATAAAAGTGTGGATCCCCTAAAACAGTTGTTGCTGATAAAGGGGCGATACATGTTAATAGTGGTTGTAGCCCTATTACCATTGTGCAGATATTGAATAAGTCGGACTATAAAAGAAAAGATTAAACTGCACTATGGGACAACATGTGGCCACACAAAAAACAGCCTAAATGGTCGGACATTTCCCCTGGGAGTCCGGAAGCACTTATGTTCCATAAACATGGAAAAAAGTCTGTTCAATACGTGCATAAATGGTTAACAAGGTGTTCTGAATTTACAGAAAAAGGAAATTTTAATTTAAATGTTTTAGAGGAAATAGGAAAGGGTGTTTCTAAAAGTAAAGAAGTGCAAGTCTTGCAATTATGGTTAAATGAGGCTACAATCCCACCTCCGTATATTGATCAATATATGGCAGTTAAAACTCCTAGTGCACCAGGAGAGCAAGAAGACCCAATATCTTATTTATTACCTATTGTAATGGGGGCACAAAGAAGGCTGTATCCACAGGTACCTCTCCAAGTGGATCATCAAATAGATATACCACTGGGAGACGGAATTGTGGAAGAAACAAAAAGGGATGATGAAACTCGTTTAAGGTCTGATGAGCCCCAAATATCAGATGAGGACATTTAGGAAGGGGTAAGGGGAGCAGTAGGGGGTTCTCTTACAGAAATTAAAAAAACCCTTATGGGTAAAGATTATACAAATATATCTGCAAGTAACATTACCAGTGCTCCAAGACGGTCTGGAAAATCCCCTGATGTCCACTTGCTTCCCTTAAGAACTATAACTACTGACCAAGTTGCACAGTGGGTAACTCATGTCCCATGGACAAGAACTGAATTGAATGTAATAGTTACTTAAAGTAAAGATTATTGAACTAAACCTGCATAGGTAATGATTAATTTGCAAAGATTATACAAAACACACAGTCAGGTCCGCCGAGAGGAGGGGGCGGGTACTAATTACCCGGGCCCGGGCATGTCAGGGGGCCCGGGCCCTTGCGCTGCCGATTTATTTATTTTTATTTTTTTTCAAAACGATTTTTTTTTTCTTTCCTCTTTTTTTTTTTTTTTTTTGCGGCGGGGGGGTGGGGCTCGGTCGTTGGTGGGGGGAGCAGGGTAGTTAAAAAAACAAAACAAAATATACTCACGTGATCGCGGAGTCGGCATTCCTCCTCTCTTCTGCTCTGTGCTCCATTCAGACTGTCTGAATGCCGGGTGTGACGTCATCATGTCATGCCCAGCATGCAGTCAGTCTGGTGGCGCAAAATTTTTTACCATTCTCAACTATAAGGGTGGCCCCATGAATTTGTTGCACCGGGGCCCTGAATTCCTCTTGGCAGCCCTGCACACAGTCCCACATTTTCAGATATATTGCAATTGTTTCATGCCCTGTTAACATCAGATGAACTTACTACTTTAAATATTCAGTGTAAATGGAATGAGGCTACTTTTCAAACCCCTAGAAATGATGCAAGGGCTGATATTGATACACAGTGGGAACTTGCAATGGCAAAATTTAAAGAAATGTTTCCCATGAGAGTGGATTGGTCCAAAGTTTTTATGATTAAACAGAGTGCAACTGAAGGAGTTAGAGAATACAATGTTAGATTCAGAAGAGAAGTTGTAAATTATTCAGGAGTTTCTGATGTGTTTGCTAAAGCTGATTTTAAAAGTATTTTAACTAATGCTTTTGTTGAGAGGGTTAAAGCAAAATTTAAAAATGTGTATTCAAATACATGACCCCCTCTGGGCTTTAAAAGACATTGATGCATTAGCCACAATTGCTGCACATCATGAAGATAATATGGTAATTAAAAAAGTTCAAGCTGAAACAAAATTGATGAATTTGCAAATGGAGCTGCAAAAGCAACCATACAGGGTGTTAGACCCAAAACGAGGGTAAATGTAGATCCTAAAAGAAATAACAGATCACAAATGATTTGTTATAACTGCCAGGAGAGGGGCATTTTGCTAAATATTGCAGTAAACCTAGGATTGATACAGGAGCTCCAAGATCAGTATTAAAAAATGAAGTTGAATTACCTACTAGCAAAATCGTAAATGCAGTGGAAGTCGCTGGACTGTTACGAGGCGCGGCGGTGCCCAGCCGCCGCGACTCACTCACCTGTGTCCCGGCCGTCGCTATGGCGACCGGGACGTCACTTCCGGCCCTGACCCGGCCGTTGCCGGGGCAACGAGAGGACGCTTCAGCGCTGCGTCCCGGCAATGAGAGGAAGCCGGGCACAGCGCTCACCATATGTTCTAGCCTGTGGGCTAATTAATGCAACCTATTAATTATGCTGGGGGCTGTGTCTGATTCAGAGCTAGGCTCTGATTGGTGGCCACTGGTATTTAAGGCACCCTCTGTCAGTCTGCGGCCCAGTCTGTCCCCACCATCAAGGGCTCCAGTGAACACCTGACTGGCAGAGTAGATTCCGGGTTGTGTTGTGCCGGTTGGAGGGGTTCCTAACATTATAACCGGCCCACTCACGGAGACGAGGTTGGAATGGATGCAAGTGGATCCTCACCGTCTCCGGCACAAGCCCTAGCAGCCCATGTTGAGTCTTTATATCAGATGATCCAGGGATTGGCTGAGCGTCTGTCTGTTCAAGAAGAAGCCGCAAAAGTGTCACAACCCACTCCAAGTTCCGTCTGTGAACCTAAGATGAACTTGCCGGATCGCTTCTCTGGAAATAGGTCCCTGTTTCAGAATTTCAGGGAGAGCTGCAAGCTCTATTTCCGATTGAGACCCCGCTCCTCCGGGTCAGAGCATCAAAGAGTCGGGATTATCATTTCCCTTCTACAGGGTGACCCCCAGTCCTGGGCGTTTTCCTTGCCGCAGACCAGTCCTGCCATGCAGTCAGTAGACGCTTTCTTCAAGGCATTAGGTCTACTATATGACGACCCGGACCGTACTGCCTCCGCTGAAGCTCATCTACGGGCCTTGAAACAAGGCCGGCGCTCGGCAGAGGAATACTGCGCTGAATTCCGTAGATGGTCACCTGATAGTGGATGGAATGATCCTGCCTTGCGGAGTCAGTTCCGTCTTGGCCTGTCGGAACAGGTCAAAGACTCTTTGGTGCAGTACCCATCTCCTACCTCTCTGGAGGATCTGATGCACCTCTCCATTAAAATCGACAGGAGATTTAAAGAGCGGAAAATCGAAAAGGAGACATCATCACCTCTATCCGGCTTCATTTCTGTTCCCCCGGATGGTGAGGAACCCATGCAATTGGGGGCGTATCGTCTCTCCCCTGAGGAAAGAGACAAGAGAAGATCACAGGGCCTATGTCTCTATTGCGGCACAAAAGGCCACTTCTCCCGTTCCTGCCCGAATAAGCCGGGAAAAGAGCATGCCTAGGGAACGAGGGGAAAGTTCACCTAGGTCTGCAGATTGTCTCCCCGAAAAACGCCGTATTGATCCCTGCACAGCTCATGTTTAGTGCTCGTTCAATGGACCTGTCCGCCTTCGTTGATACTGGAGCTGCAGGCAACTTCCTGGACATCGGGTTCGCCCGCGCTGCTAAAATTCCGATGGTAAAACTCAAGTCCCCTATTACTGTCTGTGGCTTAGATGGAGGTCCGTTGCCTGGTGGCAAGATTTCCTGGGAGACCTCGCCACTACAATTAAAAATCGGAGCTCTCCATTCAGAGTCAATGACCTTCCTTCTTATCGATTGTTCATCAGTTCCCCTGATCTTGGGCCACCCATGGCTTTCCCGTCATAACCCTGTCATGGACTGGGTAAAAGGAGAAATTGTCCAGTGGAGCTCTTACTGTACACAGTCCTGCTTGTCACTGCCCCTGCGGGTGATTCAGTCTATTCCGGAGCAGCTTCCCTCACAATATCATGAGTTCTGGGATGTGTTCTCCAAGAAAGCTGATGACACCTTACCACCTCACCGTGACTTTGACTGTGCCATCGAGCTTATTCCTGGTTCCAAGTTGCCTAAGGGTTGCCTGTACTCTCTCTCTGGTCCGGAGACCAAGTCCATGCAGGAATACATTGAAGAAAATCTGGAGAAGGGCTTCATCAGGCCCTCTAAATCTCCCGTAGGAGCAGGATGCTTCTTTGTATCCAAAAAGGACGGAGGACTAAGACCCTGTATTGATTACCGGGGATTGAATCTTATTACAATCAAGAATACCTATCCCCTTCCGCTCATCTCCGTATTATTTGATCAGCTGAGAGGTGCTACTGTCTTCTCAAAAATCGATCTTCGTGGAGCGTATAACCTCATCCTGTCACGGGCACTAGGAGTCTTTACCCAGGGATCACCAGGTGGTAGGCTTACCAGAGCAATGTAGATGGTAATAGGGTACTCTGGTAGCTGGGTGATCACGGAACAGGAAACAGCAGATGATGGGATGCTCAGGAAAGTCTATGACTAGCAGCACTGGTAATATGGAGGTAATAGTACACGAGGAACTGTAGGACAAGGACACGTGAAGGTAGTCAGTGGTCTGCGATAGCAAGTTGTACCACTGCTATAATGAGGGGGAATGTCCAACAGAAACGAGGAGGTGATGAGAGTCAGCGGTCTGCGGATAGCAAGTGGTACCGCTGTCTGAGTGAAGGAATGGAATCCAAGTGGAGGTGTCCGGGGAGTCAGTGGTCTGCGATAGCAAGTTGTACCACTGCTATGTGAGAGGATACTGGAACAGGTGATACCGGAAACAGGGATCAGTGGTCTGCTACTAGCAAGTTGTACCACTGAATATATATGTGAGGAGGTGCACGGGGAGAGGCTGCAACACAGGATATACACAGGCACCTTATACACGATCCACAGTAACATGCACAATATATATAAATGACTGAACAGGTCTGCAAATATAGAAAGTCTCTTGAAGTAGTCCAGCACAAGTTAACACAGTCAATGATGGCAATAGACTCAGCGGATAGCAGACTCCAGAGGAGAACCAACACAGTCCAGCAAGGTATGCAATACACCAGCACAGTCAATGAAAGGTATGCATACCGTGGTTCAGAAGCAGGCAGTCAGATAGGAGTGCAGCGATACCTGAGCGGCAGGAGGCCGGCTGGATGAGAAGTCCCAGAATAGATGAGGCAGCGGTCTAGTAGGTGCAGCGCACAGATAAGTAGACCAACAGGGACACGAATCCACAGGAATCAGTAACACGTGGAACTGGACTCAAGGAGGACCCAGGAGAGTGGAGATGATCCAGCAGAGGAGTAGTTGATGAGATATAAATCCAATGCTGACAGGAGGGTAGACCAGCGGGACACGTGAAGACGTGGAGAGCGGGTCAGCAGAAGATGGGTGATAGCGCGGTCAGCAGCAGCAGGACTCTGCGGTACACGGAGGTAACCAGTAGCAACCAATAGGTGTCAGTAGCGATGGAACACGGGAGAGCAGAGTAGGCCAGGAGCTGTTGATCACGGAGTGTAGCGAATGGCAATGAGCGCAGCAGTCTCGAGGAAACACAGGAGAGCTGAGGAGAGACTGCAGTGCACAGGGGCAGCGGATAGGAATCAGCTAACTTGTCACGATGATGAACACAGGCGAGTTGTAGGCTGGAGGCTGTAGTGCACGGAAGCAGCGGATAGACATCAGCTAACAGTCACGATGATGAACACAGGCGAGTGGTAGGCTGGAGGCTGTAGTGCACGGAAGCAGCGGATAGACATCAGCTAACAGTCACGATAATGAACACAGGCGAGTTGTAGGCTGGAAGCTGTAGTGCACGGAGGCAGCGGATAGGAATCAGCTCACGGACTTGATGAGGAACAGGTGAGTGGATGTAAAGTAAAGGCTGGAGTGCACGGAGGCAGCGGGTAGGAACCAGCAAACAGTCACAGTGAAATACAATAGCGTGATGTGGACTAGAGGACTGTAGTGCACGGAGGCAGCGGATAGGAATCAGCAAACAGTCACAATGATATGAAATAGCGTTGAAGTGGTTTGGAAGACTGTAGTGCACGGAGGCAGCGGATAGGAATCAGCAAACAGTCACGATGATACAGTTGATGGTAGAAGTGGTATGGGAACCACAGTAGTAGAAGTGGTTTGGAAACCACAGGAATCAGCAGCGCTGAAAACACGAGGAATACAGGAACACCTTCAGAGACTCATAGGGAATGAGACTCCAAGATCAGGCAACGTGGTGTTGACCACAGGTGCTTAATATAGGGAGTGTTGCCTGATCTGCCAATTGAGTTAAAGGGACATACACTGAAGTATAGGAAAGGGCTGCGCATGCGCAGACCCTCAGGATGGAGGACGGCCACGGTTCCTAAATGTCCGAGAAGAGGCACTCACGGTCCGGTGAGTGACACATCCGTATCAAGGAGGGAGACGAGTGGAAGACGGCATTCAATACGCACTCTGGCCATTATGAATATTTGGTTATGCCGTTCGGTCTCAGCAATGCACCTGCAGTATTCCAGGACTTAATCAATGAGGTTCTTCGGGACTTTCTTGGTAGTTTCGTGGTCGTCTATTTAGATGATATCCTCATCTATTCCAGATCTCTGTCTGTACATCAGAATCACGTTAAACAAGTTCTACGAAGACTGCGAGAGAACCACCTTTACGCCAAACTAGAAAAGTGTGAGTTCGAGGTGCAGAAAGTATCCTTTTTAGGTTACATAATCTCTTCTGAGGGATTCTCCATGGATCCAACTAAGGTTCAGGCTATTCTAGATTGGGTGCAACCAAACAACCTTAAGGCGGTGCAGAGGTTTCTGGGCTTCTCCAATTATTATAGAAGGTTCATTCCAGGTTTTGCGGACATCGTGGCTCCCATTGTCACCCTAACCTGTAAAGGAATGGATCCAACTAATTGGTTGCCTCAAGCAGTAGCCTCATTCGAAAGCCTGAAAAAAGCCTTTGTCTCCGCTCAGGTCCTTAGACACCCGGATCCAGCTAAACCATTTGTTCTTGAGGTCGACGCCTCTGACGTCGGTGCTGGGGCTATACTATCACAGAAGGACCCTCATACTAATCGTCTACACCCGTGTGCCTATTTCTTCCGTCAGTTCTCTTCAGCAGAAGCCAACTATGATGTCGGGAATAGGGAACTGTTGGCAATCAAATGGGCTTTCGAGGAGTGGCGACATTGGCTGGAGGGTGCTCCACATCAGATCTCTGTCATTACTGACCACAAGAAATTGCAATATATACAATCGGCCAAACTTCTAAATCCCAGACAGGCCCGTTGGTCGTTATTCTTTACCCGGTTCAATTTCCTGATCACCTATCGACCGGGTTCCAAAAATGTCCAGGCAGATGCTCTGTCCAGAAGTTTCTTGGCACACCACGTTCCAGTTTCGAACCCAGAGCCTATTATTCCTCCTTCCATAATCCATGTTGGATTAACCCAAGATCTGAGTATCACACTTCAGAGATTCCAGAAATTAGCCCCTGATACTACTCTGGAGCAACGTCTTTTTGTTCCAGTCCATCTAAGGAAGGCGGTTCTTGCAGAGGCGCATAATAGTAGGTCTGCTGGACACCCTGGAGTTTATAAGACGCTGGAGATCCTTTCCCGTACGGTCTGGTGGCCATCCTTGTCCGCTGACGTCAAAAGTCATGTCCTCTCATGTGAAATTTGTGCCAGGAACAAAGTCCCCAGGACTCGCCCGGTGGGTCAATTGCTTCCATTGCCCATTCCTGCAAAACCTTGGACACATTTGTCCATGGATTTTATTGTTGATTTGCCACCTTCTGCAGGACATAATACTATTTGGGTTGTGGTGGACCGTTTCAGTAAAATGGCACATTTCATCCCATTAACAAGGCTTTCTACAGCTCGAGATCTGGCCATTCTCTTCATACAACATGTTTTCCGGCTCCATGGACTTCCTTCCGATATTGTTTCTGATCGTGGTTCACAATTCATAGCACAATTCTGGAAATCCTTCTGCACCTTCCTCGGAATCCGGATCAGTCTGTCATCTGCATACCACCCTCAGTCTAACGGGCAAACTGAAAGGGTTAACCAAGCCCTTGAACAGTTCCTCCGATGTTATTCCTCAGAATTCCATGACAACTGGTCCTCTTTGCTGCCTTGGGCAGAGTTTGCCTACAATAACTCATCTCACTCATCTACTCAAACTTCCCCGTTCTACTGTAACTTCGGTTTCCATCCCAGGTCTAATTCTCTGTACTCTCTCAAATCTGCTGGTATTCCGGAGATTCATTCCACAGCTGTTGATCTGAAAGTAATTTGGGGGAAAGTTCAGTCCTCCTTGAAAAAATCCTCATTGTCGGCCAAAAAATTTTCGGATCGCCACCGTACCACCTGCCCATTCAAAGTGGGCCAGAAAGTATGGCTATCAACTAGAAATCTTAGGCTCAGACAGCCTTGTAAAAAACTAGGGCCTAAATTTATTGGGCCGTTCATGATTACCAAACAGATCAATCCGGTAGCTTTTAGATTGAAGATTCCTAGCTCACTAAAAATTCTGAACACATTTCATTGTTCATTGTTGAAGCCGGTATTGTATCCTAGCCAATCCTCAACTGTGCCTGGGGGAAGTTTGAGTAAGCCACTAAGATATGTGGTTCAAAGGATCTTAGATTCCAAAAAAGTGCAAGGACAGGTGCACTTCCTGGTGCAGTGGAGGAACCGCGGGTTAGAAGAGCGATCTTGGGTTCCGCGAAGACAACTCCATGCCCCTAAACAATTGAAGGAATTCTTCAGGATGTTCCCAAGAAAACCTGGATGTCGGGGTCCCTCGACCCCTCCTCAAGGGGTACTGTTACGAGCCGCGGCGGTGCCCAGCCGCCGCGACTCACTCACCTGCGTCCCGGCCGTCGCTATGGCGACCGGGACGTCACTTCCGGCCCTGACCCGGCCACGAGAGGACGCTTCAGCGCTGCGTCCCGGCAATGAGAGGAAGCCGGGCACAGCGCTCACCATATGTTCTAGCCTGTGGGCTAATTAATGCAACCTATTAATTATGCTGGGGGCTGTGTCTGATTCAGAGCTAGGCTCTGATTGGTGGCCACTGGTATTTAAGGCACCCTCTGTCAGTCTGCGGCCCAGTCTGTCCCCACCATCAAGGGCTCCAGTGAACACCTGACTGGCAGAGTAGATTCCGGGTTGTGTTGTGCCGGCTGGAGGGGTTCCTAACATGGACAAGTTATTTCTTTAAAAGAAAAAGAGCCAGTTACAGTCACTTTAGGTCCTATCACAGATAAGCATTTTTTTATTGGCAGCAAATGCTCCCTCTAATTTATTGGGTAGAGATTTGTTGTGTAAATTAGGGTGTTCAATATTTTGTACTCCTGATGGAGTGTTTTTAGATATTCCTGAGCAAAATAGATATGAAGTGCAGTTAGCTCTTGACATGAATGATAATATACCTTATCATGAAATACATAAGATTCAGCCCCTATGGTGCTAACAACCAGGGCTAAACAAAACGGCACATGACATGTTAGAATATGTACCTAATCAGGTGTGGACTACAGAAGTAAAGAAAACTGAGAAAACATGGCCTGATTAAGGGTTCTGGCCGCCCTAGGCTAATACGGCCGCAGCGCTGCAGGGCAGTTCACCACCCCTCCCAATAGATATGCAGGGCAGTTCCCCCCCCCCTCCCTATAGATATGCAGGGCAGTTCCCCCCCCTCCCTATAGATATGCAGGGCAGTTCCCCCCTCCCTATAGATATGCAGGGCAGTTCCCCCCCTCCCTATAGATATGCAGGGCAGTTCCCCCCCCTCCCTATAGATATGCAGGGCAGTTCCCCCCCTCCCTATAGATATGCAGGGCAGTTCCCCCCCCTCCCTATAGATATGCAGGGCAGTTCCCCCCCTCCCTATAGATATGCAGGGCAGTTCCCCCCCTCCCTATAGATATGCAGGGCAGTTGCCCCCCTCCCTATAGATATGCAGAGCAGTCCCCCCCTCCCTATAGATATGCAGAGCAGTTTCCCCCCCTCCCTATAGATATGCAGGGCAGTTCCCCCCTCCCTATAGATATGCAGGACAGTCCCCCCCCTCCCTATAGATATGCAGGGCAGTTCCCCCCCTCCCTATAGATATGCAGGGCAGTTCCCCCCTCCCTATAGATATGCAGGGCAGATTCCCCCCCTCCCTATAGATATGCAGGGCAGTTCCCCCCCCTCCCTATAGATATGCAGGGCAGTTTCCCCCCTTCACTTACCTGTAGTTGTGCCAGTGTCGCTCCTCGCTCCTCAGATCAGCAGACAGGAAGTGAAGACGTCCTGCTTCCTGTCTGCTGCACAGCAACAGGCAGCCTAGCGATTGGCTGCCTGTTACCACTGACCACCAATGCTTTTGTTCGTGGAGCACCTGACCCCCCCTCCCCCCTCGGGTGCCGCGAGTCGGAGGAGGGCCGATTTTTTTTTTTTTTTTAATTGCTCCTTTCCCCCCCAGCTGGGCCCCCCAAGAGCCGCTAGGGCCTAGGCAGGTGCCTAGGTTGCCTAGCGGTAAACCCGGCCCTGGGCAGGGCTATTACCTAGTTCAAGATCTAAGGGCTATTAATGTGGTCGCTGAATCCTTATATCCAGTTGTTCCAAATCTTGTAACAATTTTTATGCAAATACCACCAGAAGCCCAGGTTTTCTCAGCCATTGATTTATGTTCTGCTTACGTTTCTATTCCTATACATGAGGATAGTCAATATTTGTTTGCATTTACCTATCAGAGTGAACAGTACACCTGGACTAGGGCTCCGCAGGGTTTTGTAAACAGTGGTATTATATTCAGCCAAGCCCTAGCAGCTGATTTAAAGACTTTGAGGATTTCACAAGGGAGCACACTCATCCAATATGCAGATGATTTGTTGTTATGCTCTGATTCTTCAGAGGCATCACTTTGAGACACTAGCGATTTGTTGAGAAATTTGCACGGGTTCCTTGGTTGTGCGGGATTCTGTAGATATTTTATATCAAACTATTCAAGTTTAGCTTCCCCTTTGTATGAACTTACAACTGATGCTGTTAAAGAACCTCTCATTCACTCTGATATTACCAGAATTTGTTTTGAACAGCTTAAAGAAGAACTGTTGATGGCCCCTGCATTGGGTATACCAAATTATGAGTTATCATTCACTTTCTTTTGTCATGAACATTCAGGTCATGCTGCTGGTGTTTTAACACAGCCCCATGGAAATACCCCCAGACCTGTTGCATATTACAGTAAACAACTTGATCCAGTGGTGAGAGGGCTCCCAAATTGTTTCAAATCAGTTGCGGCCTCTGCTGTGTTAGTAGACAAATGTGCCGATATAGTTTTGGGAAATCCACTTACAGTAGAAGTCCCACATGCAGTAGCTGCACTTTTAAATTGCCATATGACTAGACATGTTACAAATGCCAGACTAACAAAATGGAAATTGATTCTTCTTATTACTCCAATTACACTTGTCAGATGCAATGTTTTAAAGCCTGCAACCCTGTTGCCTATTGCTTCTGATATTGAATCTTGTAAGATTCAGAGAGGGGAGGTATATTTGGATACAGGTGATAATGATTTGGCATTAAGGGATTCAGATGAGAATACACATAAGAGTGAACGTCAGAATTTTACACATTTTGCTCGTGCGCCACATGATTGTGTTGTATACATGCAACAAACTACTACATCACGACCAGATTTAAAAGAAATACCATTGTAGAATCCTGATTTGATTTTCTATGTAGACAGGAGTTTCCATAGGAAAAATGATACAGGAACATTACAGTCAGGATTTGCAATAGTAGATGATAATATGACTGTATAATTCTGAAAGTTTATCATTTCCACATTCTGCCCAGATCGCAGAATTAAAAGCATTAATTAAAGCTTGTCAATTGGCAGAGGGTAAAACAGTAAATATTTACACAGATAGTAAATATGGGTTCGGTGTTGTTTATGATTATGCTGAAACATGGCGACAAAGAAATTTCATCACAGCTAATGGTACACCTGTTGCTCATCATGAAATTGTAAATTAATTACTGCATGCTATTCAATTACCAAGACAGGTAGCAGTTATTAAATGCCAAGCACATACGACAGGACATGATGAGGTAACAAAAGGAAATCATAGAGCTGACTTAGCTGCTAGAAAGCGGCACAAACAGACATTGCACATATTGTTGAAAGTACTGAATACTTAATGTTGTAATTCCTGATCAAACTGAACTAATTGAGACACAAAAAGGTTGTGCTTCACAGGAAAAGGCCCGATGGGAAATGGCAGAATGTCAAATTGATAAAGATGGACTTTGGCATGGGAAGGGAGATAAGCCTGTAGCTCCCAAAACACTCTTCCCAGCATTGGCACAAAGGAGTCATGGATTAACCCATGCAGGTAAGACTGCTGTGCAGAATATAGTCCAAATGTATTGGTATAGACCTGGATTTTCAGCCATAGCTGCCAGGTACTGTGCTTCATGTATTATCTGTCTACAGAGTAATGCAGGGAAGGTAGTAAAAACAATACGTAATTAGCTGGCACCAACTGACAGCCCGTTTCAAATAATTCAAATTGATTTCATCCAACTTCCTAAGTGTACTATGTTAGAATATGTATTAGTATTTGTTGATCAATTCTCCGGATGGATTGAGGGATATACAATTGCGAGAGCCACTGTTAATATTACAGCTAAAAAGATTGTACAAGAATTTGTATGTAGATATGGCATACAACGGGTGATTTTTTCTGATCAAGGTCCTCATTTTACTGGACTTGTTTTTAAGCAAATGTGTGAATTGCTAGGTATAAAACAACAACTTCATACATCATACCACCAACAAAGTAGTGGGAAACGTGAAAGATACAATGGAATTATTAAAAATGAACTGTCTAAGATATTTAAGGAAACAGGAATGCAATGGCCTGAAGCATTACCAATAGTTTTACATGCTATCAGATTAACCCCTTGAGGGCTATAATTTATCACCATATGAAATTTTGTTTGGAAAAATTCCTAATTTGGCTCTGAGTTGCAATACCAGTCAAAGCCAAGTTAATGATGTGACTTAACTACATTCTATCGTTTAGTAAACAGCTGAGACAGATTCAAGCTGCTGTGATAGGCACACATCAATTCCAATTGACGGCGTCTGTCATAATCTGCATCCCGGAGATTGGGTGATAAGAAGTTTCTTGAGATCTGGTTTGCTGACCGATTGGTGGGAAGGTCCATATCTCGTGTTATTGACAACGCCAATTGCGGTAAAGGTCAAAGCGAAAAACACTTGGATACATGCTTCCCATTGTAAAAAGGCAACTGATCCTGATCAAGTAAAAAGATAATTATCACCTTTATTACTCTAATAAGGGATATTTCTGTGACCATAATAATGTCTTAGCCCTTACAAAGGCAAGACACTCTCCTCTTTATAAAGTCAGGGGATGAGAGTCTTGTGAAGAGGAAAAGACAAGAGATGGAAAGAAAGTAGTATTCAGACTTGATTGGTCCTCATCCGAATTTGAAATTATAGTCATTGCTTTTTGTTTTAACACTAATTACATTTACAATTGGTATTTTTCATGAACTGTATGTTTACAACCCTGTAAATGGACAACAGAACAATAATGTAACAACCTTGGACGAGAGAGGTAAAAGGAAGACTACATCACATGAGCATTGCAAAAATTTATCTCCAATGCAAGCATGTATTTGACAATATTGTGAGCGTCATTCAGAAAGACAATGTGTACAATGGTGCTCAGATGATCCAAATTATTTTATTGATCAACATCCTATAGATGTGTTTCGTCAATTAATAAGAAAGAAGCTTAATACCAGTGAATGTTGGGTTTGTACTCATGTACCTCGTAGACACCATAATGTTCGTCTTATATCATTTCCCATAAATGAATGTAAATTAGTTGAGAAGAAATGTGGTAACAAGACTAAGGAGAGTATAGCACTACCATGCCACTACATATAAAGTTGATAAAATATTATAATGTGATACATGAAAATATAACATGTTATAAATAAAACTGCTAATCCTACAATATAGCAGAAGGGATTGAATTATAACGTACCGAAAATATATTTAGGTGCGATTAACGAATGTTTGAGAATTGTATAGTTTAACAACTTAAATTTAATTGAAGAACTGATCAATGTAACATTGAGTGGAAATGTAACTAGGTAGACGAGACATTCTGTTAATCAGACCACTTGTGAATTGGGCTATGAGGCAGCTCATAGTTTAATGTCTGATATACCATATACACTTCCTGAGAATTTGTATTTCATATATGGAAGGCGAGCATATAAATGGCTACCTCCAAATTCTGAAGGTATATGTTATATTGGAGAATTAATTCCTAGTACAATTGTCATGGAACATAAGGATCTGATTGTCATAATCACTCAGAATATTAAACCATAGAACGAAGAAATCTATAAAAACTATAGGTGCTAAATATAAACATCTTTTAAAATAGAACATTCGGTTACAGTAAAAGTACGTTTTGAAAATTGTTTCACTCATGGACATATTGGATATTTAAATAATATTGAGGCAATTGAACAATTAGCTGATTTGTTGGATAACATTACAGAAATGTATTACGACACTTTCAGATATGTTTCCAAAGAGCTTCAAGCTTATAAAACTGAATTAATCCAACATAGATTAATATTAGATTATTTAACTGCGCAAAGTAGTGGATATTGTCAAGCTGTTTATGGAGTTCATTGCTGCACATATGTGACCGATGTAACTGACAATTTAGAGCAGTGGTTCTTAACCTTGTTGGAGGTACTGAACCCCACAAGTTTCATACGTGCATTCACCGAACCCTTCATAGTTGGAAAAATAAAATGTTTTTTTATCAAATTCAAAACATAGAGATATATATTTTATTAGTGCACAAAATGAACCATCATCATCATCATTTATTTATATAGCGCCACTGATTCCGCAGCACTGTACAGAGAACGCATTCACATCAGTCCTTGCCCCATTGGAGCTTACAGTCTAAATTCCCTAACATACACACAGACAGACAGACAGACAGACAGACAGACAGACAGACAGACAGACAGACAGACAGACAGACAAAGGGTCAATTTTTTATTTTTTTTTAAAAGCAGCCAATTAACCTACCAGTGAACTCATGACCCAAGTGCTGTAAGGCAGAAGTGCTAACCACTTTGCCACCGTGCATCAGTTGCAAATCACTGTGATCAAACAACAAAACATGAATGTCACACAAAAACATAACTCAATAAATATTTACTGAAAATCAATGTGACTTTTGCTGTTGCCTTTTAGAGACAAGTTCAGAAATGCACGGGTTCACCTTGGCAAGTGTCACTCATATCATTTTCGCAACAAAGTCTGTTCCTTTTCTCCGTTTTTATGTCTAAGGATTGCTTGCAAAGATACATTGTAACAAACGGTATGAGTATCTCAAGGGCTTTCTTAGCAATAAGAGGGTACGGTACGATTTGCTGACACTAAAACGTTGAGAGCGCTGTTGTTCTGAAGAGTTGCTGTTAAACCTGACTCTGCTGAAGTTCAATGATTTCATCAAGGTACTCATCATCGATATCTGCTGTCGCAACACTAAACGTGATCGGCTGTCTTACCCCTGCTGGATATGACTCTCTGGTGGGGAAGTATCAGTCGAGAGACTTTGCGAGGTCATCTAAGTGCATGGCAATTGCTTGCTTCATTTCCCCGGGTACAGAAATGTCTCCGATTCCAAATTCATCTTCGATCTTACTTACACAGTCGTCCATCAGGGGAAAGTCTGCAAAGTTGTCATTCTCTGTTCGTTGTTTCCATAAAGGTAGCTTTTCTAGATTAAATTATGGTACAATTATATGTTGTATGGGATATTATTAATATTTGAATTGTCTGTGTTTCTTGTATTCTGTGTAAGGGTTAAATTCTTACTATGCGTCTTAGAATGAGTAGGGGGCCTCATTGTATACAGGATCTTCAAATAGATACCAGATGCTCTAGGTAGGCATAAGTTTTAGGAATGTAAAGGTCACACATGCTCCTTGACCTTGGCATATCATCATCATTTATTTATATAGCGCCAGCAAACTCCGTAGCGCTTTACAATTGGGTATAGGTTTTCTGTATGATGAAATATCTGTCAAAAGCATTTATAATTAATTTCTTTACCTTTGTAGTGTATTATTTCAAAGTATATGATATGATTAGGGACATCTGTTAGAGGGGTGGATTTTCATGTATATAATCTGTGTAAGATGAATGTATAGTCACAGTCTTGTTCTGCCTTAGAACTCATGCATTGCATATCGGAAGAATAAATAAATTTAGCTTTTTCTACACTTACTGCTTTCTGAGTTCTTCAACAATAATAATAATAATAATAATTCCAGTATCTGTTGCAAAGATCATTGAAATATGGTGTCCCGTGAGATACAAATGTATTACGCGCAGCTTGACTCTCTATTTGCAGCATAGGCACACCAGTATCAGGCAATGGTATGTACAGGACCTGCAAGGTAAATTTGGGGCCCAGGTAAAGTGAACTTTTGGTGCCCCCCTCCATAGATGAGTAGCAAATAAACTGTGTGCCGCCACACAGCGGCAGCGCTAAAAAAAGGTGTGACCACATTGTGCTTGGGATGTGGTCAACATGGGGCGTTGATACATACATTGTAATAAATCATTACATTTATCACGCCCTCCAAGCCACATTATGATACCCCCAGCCCACTGTACTTATCTATGGATCTGGTGCTGTTGACATTCATCAAGGTGGGAACTTCCTGTAGAGTGAGCAGGGAAGTTCTTTGTCTCACAAAATTAATAAATCTTGTGATACTTCGAGCTCCTCGGCTTGTTCTGCAGGCAGTGTCCTGTCCAGGGACCTGGAGCAGCTATCAGCCCCCTCCCCCTAACCAGAGCTGGATTAAGGCTCTGGGAGCCCAGGGTATTTAAGACAGCAGGGCACCTATTATGTAAAGCGGAAAAATGCGTCAGAATGTATTGGTTTGGCAAAGAGCAACTATTTTTCTTGTTACTAATTATTATTGTGGTCCTTATTTTATCCGGACTTCTATCAGCTTTTCATAAGTGAGATCAGCGTTTGAATCTAAGGTACACCAACAATAGACTGTGGACAGTGTTATTTTGGCTTTTCAAATTGTTGCCTAATGGACTGTTTGTTTACTTCCAATTACTAATGGGATTACTCCCTAACATGGACAGCTGAATTATTTTTATTTTTTTTTGTGTTTCTGCACCTATACTTGCAAATAAAGGTGCTTAATAGGGCGTCTATTCATTTCAATCCAAGGTCCTACAGAGGTTTGCAGTTTAACTTTTGGATCAAATGAACTGTCTAATTGCCCCAGCATAAGCGGAACCTAATTTCTATATGGAATATTTCTGGATAACGCCTTATGTTCAAATCTATTTCTATGTTCTTATAGTCTGGATATCTATTGACTAAATCACTAAATATCGGAAAGAACTTGGATTCTTGTGGATACAACTGTTTTTATCCACAGCAATGTTCTAATAACATCAGCTAATTACCACCTGGACCCGGAATATTTTTTTTTTATTACTGCCTATGTGGTTGCACTTGCCAATATTGTGATTTTTTCTGTTTTTTATTAGAATATTTTAAATGATTCCAATTGTTTATATATAAATAAATGTGAAACGTTTTTTTATTTTGAGTTATATAATTTTAAAATTTCATCCAACTAGCGCTCTTCTGCTATTTTTATTTAGAGTTTGTTCTATTAGCAGTTCAGTATTTGCTTGTTGTTGCAGCAGCAGTTGGTGAAACACCCTTGGATCATTAACCCATTAGTGTCTATCGGTTTATTTTGTATTTATTGTTTTTCCTTTTATGTAACATGGTTATCATTTTAGACAAATGCACAGGCAATACTGTGTGCACTACTGTTGGATGCGCACAGCTCTGCCTTCACAAGCAGTACTTTGTGAAGCAGAACATACCTTCCAACTGTCCTTCCTGTTGGACCAAAACCTGACTAATCGAGACAGTCGCTGAAATTCAGGACTGCCCGACCAGATTCAGGACAGTCGACAGACTATCCTGCTCTCTCCTACCTGTTCTTGTCACTTTTACCATTTGTGGCTGCTTATCTGGATCCTGGAATGTCGGAGGTCCTATTTGAAAAATAAGAAGGGTACATGACATTCAGAAAACTCCAACCAACTCCGGCATCAAATCAGTATAGAACCCACATTTAATAATTAGGCCTCCCTCCAGCCCCATTATTAAAATAATAGTATTCACATGTGATAAATAGATCTATTTCCCTCCAACCAGCCCGGACACTAAATTAATAGTATTCCTATTTTAAAAAATAAACCTATATCCCTCCCTTCCAACAGTCTCACCCATAAATTAAATTGCTCCCCATCACCCATTATCATCATCATCATCAACATTTATTTATATAGCGCCAGCAAATTCCGTAGCACTTTACAATTGGGAACAAACATTAATAAGACAATACTGGGTAATACATACATACAGAGAGGTAAGAGAACCCTGCTCGAAAGCTTACAAGCTTACACCCATTAAATAATTAGTCCCACTTACACTCCACCATTAAATTATTAGCCTACCTCCCACATTATATTAAGACCCCCACCCCCTCAAACATCCCTCAAGCCTGAGTACGTGCCCCCAATTGACATTAAGCCACTATAGAACCAACACCCCCAAATCATATTATGCCATAAAATAGTGCCCCCAAATCACATTATACCACACAGCAGTGTCCCCAAATAATATGCCACACAGTAGTGCCCCCAAAATAATAATATGCCACACAGTAGTGCCCCCAAAGTAATAATATGCCACACAGTAGTGCCTCCAAAATAATAATGTGCCACACAGTAGTGTCCCCAAATAATATGCCACACAGTAGTGCCCCCAAAATAATAATATGCCACACAGTATTACCCTCAATTAATAATATGAAACACTGTAGTGTCCCCAAATCATATTATGCCACAGAGTAGTGCCCCCAAATAATATCATACCATACAGTAGTGCCCCCAGTTCAAGAAAGGTTGTTTAAGAAATAATCAAAAATACATTGCACATGAAATTGGTACGCTTAAGCACATCTTTTGGTCTTGCTCAAAACTTCAACCATTGTGGACCGAAATCTTTCATTTAATTTCTCAGGTCTCCAAAAATAATATCTCTCCTTCCCCAGATATGGCATTACTTAATCTGTATCCTAAACGTCTCCAGCGGCATAATCATTATGTCACTGGACATATTCTTATTGCAGCAAGAGCTGCAATAGCCCAGAACTGGAAATCACCTCTAATTCCAGAACTCCCTAAAATTATTAACAAGATCCAACATAGCTACAAAATGGAAACCATAGGTTTTAATCTGTTTACAAGGGCTTCCTCCCCGCTTCTTAAGTGGTTTATATGGTTTGAGTACTTTACGGATCATAGTTCAATCTTTGATCTGCAAGTACTGTGGAATGGTTTTTGAGTTAAGTTGGGTGCTTGGGCTAGACCCACAGGTACACTTTCTATAACCAGATAGTCTCTTGTCTTGTCTTGTCCCCCCTCCCCCCCTCTATCCGTCAGTTTTTCTTGTCTGTTCTCTTTGCCGTCTTCGGCTTATGTACACTGGGTCATAAGACGTGTTGTTGTCTGTACCAATATTTTTTCTCATTTTTATTTACTTGTTTTGATTGTTTATCTAAGCAGTGTGGATTGTTCAATATATCTGATCTGCTGTATGTACTCTGCAACCACTGCTATGTTTGTAATATGCTTTTCTAAAAAAATTCAATAAAAAGCTTTTGAGTTAAAAAAAAATAAATTACATTGCACACAAGAAAATATTTTAACATACCTGATTATTGCATACTGTGTTCTGTTTTCCTACTGGGAGTGCCTGCGAGGAGGGATCCGCAGCTATCAGCTATCAGGCAATCAGGCGCAGACACAGAGGAAAGAAGGAGGTGAAGATAAGGAAGAGGGGAGGGAGGGAATGGAACAGCCCTGATCCGCGCGGCTGCAGAGAAGCCAGCACCAGGAAGCCTGTCTATTTCGGGGCCGACCCCATTAGTTCTCAGGTCCCAGAATTATGTAATGCCAGCCAATCTAGCTATCAGCCCTTCTGGCATTTGCTAGAAGTGCCAGATGGCCAGTCTGCCCCTGCATGTCAGTCATCACTATCACTTACACCTGCCCTGTAGCTGGTGCAAGTGAGACACCTGAAACCAGGTGTACTTAGGAGAAACACAGGACTTAAAACATCCGCATCTGCGTCGGCACATCCTTACTATATAGTACCAATTTTACATAAGATACGCTACGCAAATGGACATACGTCAGAAGGCATATAAATGGGCTTAATTTATGTTCACACATGTGGTTTGCGATTTTTTTTTCTGGAGCTTTTTATCCCTAGAATGCAGATGTACACAGACGCAAATATTAACACAAATGGGTAAGGACACATGGCATAGAAGGGGCCTTATTTTTATACGTCACTTGCATTAACAAAGCTAGTCAGGTGCAGAAATGTCAGAAAGAAATAAGTAAGAATAAACCTAAAATGTTTTTCAAGCACATGAATAATAAAAGCAATAATACAAGTGACAGTATTAAACCACTAAAAGGAGATTATTGGTGGATAGATTAAATTCACTAAGGAGGAAGAAATTCGGAGAAATCTGTATTAATCCATACACGCCATTAGATGTTACTTGTTTAAATCAGGACTAATCTAGACAAGGGGGCACGCACCTGTTCTAAAGAAATTAAATTCAGAGGGTCTGCATGGACTTTTTTGGACTTCTTCTCTTAAGAGAATTTATTTTTGGTTAAGTGTTTTTAGGATCTACAGTAATTCTTTGAAGTAGTAGCAGTCCAGTCTGTCTCTTCTCTTCTCTTCTTGCAAGTGTTAAGCATGTGAGGAGATATGTATCCTTATTAGTTTTTTTGTTTATGTAATATTTTCTTTATGTAATTAATATATAGGGGTAATACTATTACTGCAGAAATCTTTAGTAAAGCACCTAAATTTTTAATATATGTAACTTTGCTGTTATTTTGGGTGCATTGTGGTGTGTTCTGCATAGCTTTCAACTGGTAATACCCACCAGGTTCTAACTGAACCTCTCCCACCTCAGGATCCTGCAAACTTGTGCCCTACACATGCAGGCAAAAGAATGACTGACACAGTGCGCAGCAGGTGATATAATGCACAGTTACCACTGATGAAAAGCATTGGTGCCCGGACATATTTGAGATAGATCTATATATATATATATATATATATAAAATCTTTCATTACATTACATCATAATATATATTAGGCTGGGTACACACTACAATTTTTCACCTGATTATCAGGCCAATTACATGATAGACGACCGTTTGGTCCGAGATCGCATTAGTGTATATGCTCCAACGATGAACAATTATCATTCCAGAACACATTGTATGGTTTTATTTTATAAACGGACTAAAAATCTCATTCAACAATGGGACAATGTTGTTCCAATTATGCAGTGTGTATGCACTCATGACCAGATCTCCATAGAGTTTACGGAGTCACAATCTTTTCAGCCTATGGTTATGACAGATGAAGAGCACAGATCTAAAGGTAAATCTTGTAAAACGTGTATAGTGTGTACACATGAATTGGCATGCTGATCTGGACTTTGTCATTGGTAAAATCATATCGGAAGAAATTTTCTGTAGTGCGTGCCCAACCTTATTCACAGGGTGTAGGGCAAATTATATCTGTAGTAACCCATCCATTATCATGCTTAATGGCGCACACAGACTCCAGAGCTGACACTCACTGACTTTGGCAACCATCTCTCTCCACTTGAATGTTTTCACTCCTGCACTGTAGCCTAGAGTAACTGTTCTTGGTTTATCCACTTTCACAACACACCTTGTAGATTCTGCTGTTTAAGGCAGCATAGATTTCCCATGTGTTGATATTAGGCCATGGCTGATGTTATAGCATGCATACGAGACTGTCATCACTAGTAATCAGGACTTAGACTAGCCCTGTAGCTGGATCAAGAGATACGGCATAAAACTCAAGTAACTTTGAGATGCTCAAAGCTTGGATCAGACGTGGCTGCGTGGGCTTAAGTTTGGCACACTCTTACTGTACAATGACTACTGGCGAATGCCTCTTCCAGCCCCGTTCCCTCCCAGAAATCATAGGCTATAGTAAATGTTCTTTGAGTATGAAGCTGAATTGAACATTGCTGCTTTTAGTTGTGTATGGTCTGGTTATGGGTATGTGCAAATTAATTTTGCGTACGAAACGCACAAAATTCAGGCCCTTAGTGTTTATATTAATGCTCTCCGGTGCCATAAGTTTCAACTCATACTCAACTGCAACTATCAAACAGGCACACACAGATCACAGCCTCTGCCTTACTTTAATTCTTGTCGCAGTTAACAACTGCTCTGACTTCATACTTGGCTTTCATGCTCTCATTAGATCACCACCTCAGGAACATCTCTTGTTCCTACAGTATCTGTCTTCCTCAATGTAAGAGGGTGTCCCCCGGAGCCAGTGAAGCGGGCAAAGAAAATAAGAGAAGATGGAAGAAGAAAAGAAGGCTCACCTGTTCCAGGGTCCAGTGACGGTAAGTGCATCTTTCTTTCCCCTTTAGACTCCCTCGCAGGCGACAGCTGTCAGGTGAGCCAATTAGAGCTTACGTCCAGGTGTCAGCTGGTCGTGTCACCGAGACACGCCCACAATACGGGTGACAAATAGCCATTGCGGCTGGCGCCAAGCAGTGTCTGGCAGTGGAGACAGGGAGAGAGGACATTGCAGAATGTTATCAAGTTTTGCTGTTAGGATCAGGATGCTGCTTTGTTGTTGCTATAGTTTGCACTAGTGTGGGGGGAACATTTGTGGAGGTAGATAGCTGTGTGGGTGGGCTGTGCTGTGCCTCCCATTCTAGGTACCGATTTCGAAGGTTGCAGATGACCATTAAGAGGAGGCGGTGACCATTCCTCTATCATTTTCCGGCTGCAACCCTCTCTTGGTGGGTTTCTGAACCGTACAACAGTGAGTAAGGTATTTGGGCAGGATTTTTTCCTGTCCTAAATATCCATAGTCCTGCGTCCAGGCCCAGAACAAAAATGAGGTGTCGGCAATAGGGGTAGAGTTAAGTGGGCATACTACCTGCTGTGACTTTGGACACCCCCTTCCATCTGTCTGGTTTCTTCCCTAGACCGAGATGCTGAAGGGTCTAGACGCCGAGGTTGGACCATGGCGTTTCTTTGTGATGAGTGTATGGTTCATCCAATAGTCATCCCTCAGGATCGACTAAGTACCTGGGAGAAGGGTTTCTGGTGGTGTGGTTGTTCTTCCTACAGCACCCATTTCATCAGCACTTTTATCTTGTTGTCTCAGCTTATCTCAGCAAATCGCATTATTATTTTACATTGCATGGAAGAGGTCACACCACTTACTCTGATACTGATCTCTCTCACTGCTGTCCCCACACATGCGTACACCACCAGAAGTGGTTTATCTGAAACACCATCTCTTCCACACAGACTGCTTTATTTCAAGAGAAGCACCACATGACTGGCATAATGCAGATGTGGTACCAATATGTAAAAGTAGACAAAAAATGTTATTAAGCTAGGGAATTATAAATGGTAATCAATTCATTAGTTGTGAGTAAAATATTTGAACACATTCTAGGAAGAATATTCAGATATAGGTGATAATAAACTCATAAAACAGTGTCAGCACGGATTCCGGAAGGACTGGTCAGGAAAAACCCGTCTAATTGTAATGCAGTGATAAACTGCAAACAGTAGTACAGTGGATGTGATATATTTGGATTTTTAAAAAAACAAACAAACAAAACATTTGATAATGTCTGGCATACAAAATAGGTACATACGTGTAAGGCTGACAATCTGTTCACAAACTTACAGAACTAGTTGGCGGAGGTCTTCAACTTTAGCAGCCGCCTTTCCCATAGAGCTTTATATGCTCACCGGTACTCAGATGCCCCCAGGACTTAACTCCAGATGTAGTGCAAGTTTGTAAAGCAGAACCGAAGCGGCAGGCCAGGAAACAGAGTAGATGGCAGTGGATGGTCAGACGTAAGCTGAGGTCAGAGGTCACTAGGAAGCAGAATGGTCTGAAAACACTCCAAAAGGTCATGGTCACAAGCAACACAGCGGGGTCCAAGGTACAGGCAAAAGGGTCAGGGTCACAGGCAAGATCCAAGGTACAGGCAGTGGTCATACACAGAAGTCAATCCAAAAGGCTTTCACCAAACACAGCACAGGAGCAGGTTAGCTGACAGGCAAACTAGACGCTATAACCAGCAGGGAGGCTAAGCCCTCCCTGACGTAAATACCAAATGCAGCCAATCAGAGCCTAGCTCTGGAAGTATCCACAGCCCCTGCTTAATAAATGGTTAATTAATTAGCCCGCAGGCTGGTGGGGGTGATGCACACACGCCGTGCTTCTCTACATAGCTGGGTCGGACCAGACCTGGAAGTGACATCCCGGTCGTCAAGGAGACGGCCAGGACGCTGGGGAGCACAGAGAGTGAGCCGCGGCAGCTGTGAACACCGCCGCGGCTCGTAGCAATAAGATAATAGTAGATTAGGGTGACATGTAGCTACATGGGTAGATAACTGGATAAAGGAAAGAAAAGTGTCAATAGGGTACTAAAGGTATCCGTATTGATACGAATATTTTTATTCATGACTGTGTAGAAGGCCTGGAAAGCAGGGTATCCATATTTGCAGATTATACTCAATTAAGGGATATAGGGCCTGATTCATTAAGGAAAGTTAAGCAAAAGTAAGCAAGGCAAAAACCATGTTGCATTGGCAGAGGAGGTAAATTTAAAATATGATGGCAGATTTATAGTTGGGTTAGAGCATGTCCTAGATCAACTTTAAATTTCAGTGTACAAATAAGCTATTTGTGTGCTACATGAAACAGACAATATTTTCCTTATGTGCAAAAGAATAAACTAATTTGCACCCTTTGCATTGCAACATAGTTTTGTCCAGAAAAACTTCAGTAAGAAAACTTACTCAATTTTTTGCTTCATTTTCCTTAATGAATCAGGCACATAAACAATGTATTCAGGTCATGGGAAATACAACGGCTACAAATATGACTGCTTAACAACTAAGAGCTCATTCGTGAAAAGAGCTCTTAGCAAACAAGTTTTGCATCGTTGCATATGTTTTCTATATTTTGCAAGACTTGGGTCTAGAACAGAAGAAGCAAGCAGTGACCGCATAGATATAGGTGAACAATAAAGAAGTTAAAAGAGGAAAGTGTAGATGTGTGCTTATTTCAAATAAATATTTTTAGAATAGGTGTGTCAGTTATTGATAACACTGTTAGGTGCACACAGTTCTACCTTTACGAGCAGTACTGGGTGAAGTGGGGCATACTGCCAACTGTCTTTACAGTCAGACCAAACCCTGACTAGGAATGACAGTCACCCAAAATCAGCACTGTCCCACCAGATTCAGGACATTTGGCAGACTGTCCTCCTCTTTCCTACATGTTCTTGTTGCTTTCACCACTTGTGGCTGCTGGTGTCTTTAGCTCAGTTTCTGCTTGTCTTGATCCTGGAATGTTGGATGCCCTATTTAGGCAAAAAATAGGTACATGAGATTTAGAAAACTCTAACCAACCCCGGTGTTAAATCAATAGCACTCATGTTTTATAATTAGGCCTCCCTCCATTCCCAACAATAATAATATTCACATTTAATAAGTAGGCCTATTTCCCTCCATCTAGCCCCAACATTAAATTAACAGTATACCCATTTATTCAAAACCTATTTCCCTCCCTCCAAACAGACACTAATTACGCAGCGCTGTACAGAGAACTCACTCGTATCAGTCCTTGCCCCATTGGAGCTCACAGTCTAAATTCCCTACCATACACACACACACCAAGAAAAACTAAAGTCAATTTAATAGCAGTCAATTAACAAACTAGTATGTTTTTGGAGTGTGGGAGGAAACCCACGCAAACACGGGGAGAACATACAAACTCCACACAGATAAAGCCATTGTCAAGAATTGAACTCATGACCCCAGTGCTGTGAGGCAGAAATGCTAACCAATAAGCCACCATGTTGTCCCCCAACCAGTTGTCTAGCCATCATAATTTGGCCCTTGTCAAAATCGCTCAGATCCTTACGCTTGTCCATTTTTTGTTGCTTCCAACACATTAACTTTAAGAAATGACTGTTCACTTGCTGCCAAATATATCACATCCCTTGACAGATGATATTGTAACGAGATAATCAATGTTATTCACCTCACTGGTCAGCAGTTTTAATGTTGCTGTTGATCGGTGTGTGTGTGTGTGTGTTTCTTCATTTGACAATACAAGTCCTCTCCATCATCTTCACTAGGATTCTGCCACAAAAGCACTACCTCCTCTGCACAGGAGTTTACCAATTAAGGTATTTTTACTTCGACAATAAGATCGCAGTTTCATCCAAACATTAGAAATTGCATAGTTGGCACATTATTCCCTCCCCTATAAAAGTTATTTTCTTTCATCTTCCTGTCGTTTAATTTTTTTCCCTATTTTTATCTAACATTTAAGCATTCTGCTGTGAGAGATGCTCTTCTATACACCGTTACATGGTGTTGCCTGTTAAAAATGAGTGCTTCAAAGGGTAGGACAGTGCAATAAATCGCTTTCACCCTTTCATAAATAAGACACCTCTATCAGCTACCAGATATGTATGTAATACCAGTTTAATGATACATACTATAAACTCTATTTAACAGACCATTCCATTTTTACACAATGATTGTTTAGTCAATTAGCGATAGCTCAAGGTTATCTACTGCAAGCATGAACCTTGCTTATGTAGATTAAAAGATGTGACTTCCAATACAGTATTTAACAGTTTCTTGGCCGATTGTGGAGACACTATGCCTACTATACCTACCACTTCAGCCAGGCAATGCTGCACCTGGTTGGCCCTGTCTCAAGTTATTAACCCACTGCTTCTAGTTTAAAACCCAGTGGAATATGGTGAATGATGGTCATGTCAGGTGGGTAAAGCTGGCTGGACACAATAATGCCCAACTTAATTGTGAAATCATGATCTGCATTATAATGATGCCTACTATGACACATTAACATAGCACACACACTTACCTTGTTACATCCGCGCAGTCTGTTTCACTTCACGATCCAGACATCCGGATGTCCGCTCAACCAGCAGCACACCTCCCTGTACGCTGCTCGGCGGACGAAGATTCAGTGACGTGCTGCCGATGCAAGTAATCACATGAGAGGACACCTGTCACATGGTGCGCGTCCCATGTGATGCCAGGGAATAGGATCAAGAGGACAGGAGGTAGAGTAGGAAGATAAGAAGAGAGTCGATACTTAATTTGTGGGATCAAATAAGAACAGTGCAGCAGAGGGTGCTAGAAAGGAATTGAGCTGAATGCTTGTTGAAGATGATAACATTTTAAGTTAATTGTTAATAACCTTGTCCTTGAAGTAGAAAGCAAGACCCTGGGCACTGATAATAGTCAGAGGATTTGGGATGGGAGGGTTGAGGATAGAATGTTTTAAAAAGGTGTTTAGGATTATGTACCAGAGTATAGATGAGAGATCATAAGTATGTTTAACAGGGTCCAGAACATTTCAATAGGAGCGCTAAATAGCAGTATGCGTAAGAAAAATGGGGTTTCTGTACTTACTGTAAAATCCTTTTCTCGTGGTCCATTGGGACACACTGCGATACATAAGGGTATAGTAGGTGGTAGCAGAAGTTCAGGCACTTAAACAGTTAAATCTGAGTGTAACTCCACCCCTCCCACCAGAGGTTTATGTCTAGCAAAGCCCAAAGGTGGCTAACTAAGTTAACTAACAACAACCAGTCAAACAAACAACATTCAGAGCAAGGGTGGGTGCGCAGTGTCCCCCAATGGACGAGAAAAGGAGTTTACGCAAGTATAAAAATCCCATTTTCTCATACCTTGTTTCTTTGAATCATAAAGCACAAACAGATCTAAGGTCTTGCGAAACCCGTCTGTGCGGTCCATGTAACACCTAAGGGCCCTGACCACATCAAGGACTGTACCAAACCCTACAGAGGTCTATTGGTAGGGTTTGACGATAATGAGGTACTGTCATATCAGGGGAGAATGGAAAACTATTGAAAATAAGAGGATTTTTACTTACCGTAAAATCTATTTCTCTTTCTCCACTGGGGGACACTTGCCAGACATTGGGGTATAGTAGTGGGATTGGGAGTTTAGGCACTAAAAACTATGATTTTTACTCCCCTCCTCTGCCATGCCCCTCCTATCCAGTAGATACCTCAGTTTTGACTAACCAAGTGTACTATAAGGAGCTGCCCAAAGGGCAAAAAGAATGTAAATCAAAAACATTCATAATCAGATCGTCTACAGAGCAAGGGAGGGAGCGCAGTGTCCCCCAGTGGAGAAAGAGAAATAGATTTTAAGGTAAGTAAAAATCCTCTTTTCTCTCTCCTACCACTGGTGCACACTGCCAGACATTGGGGACATACCAAAGCAGCCTCCATGGGAGGGAATGCTCTGAAGCGGCTGCACGCAATACTTTCCTGTCAAAGCTCGCATCAGAAGATGCGAAAGCCTGCAATCTGTAAAACTTTACAAAAGTATGAACAGACGTCCAAGTGGCCGCTTTGCACAGTTGTTCAGCTAAAGCACCATGGCGCGCCGCCCAGGACGCAAACCACAGCCCTAGTAGAGTGAGCCCTAAGCGTCTGAGGAACTGGACGAGATGCTCGGACATAAGCCAGAGACTAACAGTGGAAGTGATCCACCGAGCAAGTCTGTTTTGACACCGGCCAACCACGCTTCTTGACGTTGTATAAAACAAACAGATCCTTTGTTTTACGAATTGAGGCTGTGCGGTCCACATAGCACCAGAGAGCCCTAACCACATCCAGCAGATGAAGATCGTAATCAACAGAGTCAGTTGAAGAAGATAAATCCGGACGAAATGCCGGAACCACAATCTCCTGGTTGAGATGGAACCTAGACACTACCTTTGGAATAAAGGAAGGTTTAGTATGTAACACCGCACTATCTTCATGAAACACCAGAAATGGAGAGCTACAACAGAGCGCTGCCAATTCTGACACTTTCCTAGCTGAGGATATAGCTAGAAGAAACAGTCTTCCAAGACAGATGGTGTAATTCTGCGGTCTGAATGGGTTCAAATGGAGGAAGACAAAGAGCCCTCAGCACTAAATTCAAGTCCCAAGGTTCTACCGGATGAGAAAATGGGGGTTGAATATGAAGGACCCCTTGTAAATAGGTCTGAACCTCACTCAGAGAAGCCAATTTTCGATGGAAATAAATTGACAGAGCAGACACCTGAACTTTAAGGGAACCCAGTCTGAGTCCCTTATCCAGGCCCTCCTGCAAAAAAGCCAACAGTCTAGACAGACTAAACCTAGACGTATGGAAACCTTTGGATTCACACCAGAGGATATAAATCTTCCAGACCCTATGATAAATAGCCGAGGAAGATGAATTTCTTGCCCTAATGATGGTGGCAATAACCCGTGACGAAAAACCCTTAGCCTTGAGCACTAAGGATTCAGTAGCCACGCTGTCAAAGCCAGCCGATCTAATTCGAGATAATGAAGGGGACCCTGAACTGTGCATGGGCAGCCTAAACGGTTGATCTGCTGACATTTCTAGTATGTCTGAGAACCACGCCCTGCGAGGCCAATGAGGGGCTACTAAGATTGCTTGAACGCGCTCTCTTTTCAGCTTTTTCAGAACGCGAGACAGCATCGGAAACGGTGGAAACAGATACACCAGCCTGAAGCGCCACAGCGTCTGCTGCGTATGCTCGAAGGTCCCGGGACTTTGCACAATACCGAGGGACCGGACAATTCAGTCTGGAAGCCACGAGGTCTATTTCTGGTAGACCCCATCTCTGGACTAGAAGAGCGTAGACCTCTTCGCACAGGGACCACTCCCCCGGATGAACTTTCTCCCTGCTGAGAAAATCGGCTTCCCAGTTGTCCACTCCCGGGATATATACAGCCGAAATCTGGGGTACATGATGTTCCGCCCAGATTAGCATCCTGGCAGCCTCTTGCATGACTGCCTTGCTGCGAGTTCCTCCTTGATGATTTAAATAAGCCACGGCCGTGGCATTGTCTGACTGTATCTGCAGGTGTTTTCCTTTCAGAAACCCCTGAGCTTTTAACAGAGTCTTGTGAACCGCTCTCAGCTTCAATACGTTTATGGGAAGAACTGACTCCTGGGGAGACCAGAGTCCCTGAAACCTTAATGGTCCCGAGACTCCTCCCCAACCCGAGAGACTTGCGTCCGTGGTGACTAAGGTCCAGGGGCCCGATCTGAGGGTCTGACCTTTGCTCAGATTGCTCGTGGAGAGCCACCATGCTAATGACAGTCGAGTTAACTGAGACAGGCGGATGAACTGCCTGTCCAACTGTTCCTGTGACCCCATTTCCGGAGAATCTCTAACTGAAGAGGTCGGGAATGGAATTGGGCAAACGGAACCGCCTCATACACTGACACCATGGTCCCTAGAAGTTTCATGCAGGAGAGCATGGACACCCGAGGGCGATCCAATAATACTCTGGTTCCGCTGGAGGGAGATGATATTTTCCTGAGGAAGGAACACCCTCTGAACCATTGTGTCGAACACCAATCCCAGAAAGCGCATGCGCTGAGCTGGGATGAGAGACGATTTTGGCACATTCAGAATCCACCCATGGTCCTCCAAGAACTCCATTGTGGTCTGAACCTAGCAAGATAAAATCTCTGCAGACCTTGCCTTTAAGAGAAGGTCGTCTAGATATGGAATTATTGTGACTCCCCTTAGTCTCAGGACACTTGCCATAACGGCCATAATTTTGGTGAACACTCAAGGAGCGGAGGCCAGACCAAAAGGGAGGGCTCTGAATTGAAAATGGTCGGAACTCACCGCAAACCTCAGGAACCGATGATGCTGTTCCCAGATGGGAATGTGTAAATACGCATCTTTTATATCGATGGAAGCTAGAAACTCTCCCTCTTCCATCCCTGCAATGACTATCCGTAGAGAATCCATTTTGAATCTCTGGACTACTACTTGCTTGTTCAAGGACCTGAGGTTCAGTAGAGGACGGAAAGTTCCGTCCGGTTTCGGAACCAAGAGGAGATTGGAGTAGAACCTCCGACCCCTTTCTGGCCCCGGCACCACCACTCCCGCACCCTGAAGCTTCGCCACTGCTTCCAGCAGGGCCTGACTTCTGAGGAAAGGAACCTTGTTGGCGGAGACTGGATTAAGTCTATAACATAACCCCTCAACACCACTCCTTGAATCCAAAGCGTCCGACGTGACTGACCACCACTGGCGCTTGAAGAGAAGCCGTGCCCCCACCACGGGTACCCATATGGGGGCCAAGGAGTCATGCTGCAGGTTTATCACTGGGACGCAACGTTCCCCGTCTGGGAGCGCCCCTACCTGTGTCGCCACCTCCTCTGGAAACAGCCGGCTGACCCCTTGGTGGGCCGCCACGGCCCTGAGAGAAGGAGCGAAAGGACCGAAACCAAGCTTGACGCGGTTTACGAGAGCCCATAGGAAGACTATTACTCTTACCTCCTGTGGCTACCTCAATCACTTTCTCAAGCTCCGGCCCAAACATAGTGACTCCATCAAAAGGCAGGATTTCCAAGGACCTCTGACTCAGCATCTGTCGTCCACAAACGTAACCATAGGGAACGTTGTATCGCCATAATAAGGCCACCAATTCTGGCATTGACCGCTACTGGGTCCATGGATGCCTGTCCCATATAATCCACCGTCTCCTGAATGTGCTCAGCAAGAACCAGATCAGGTACCGGAGTATTACTCTGGATGGCCGAGATCAACTGCTCCGCCCATATCTGCACCGCCTTATTTGCCCATGCAATTGTCATAGTGGGCCTAAACAAGCTACCGGAAGCAACATATGCGGACCGGAGAGCATTGTCACACTTTTTGTCAGTGGGGTCTTTGAGAGATAATCTCTCCTGGGTAGGAATGGCAGAGGAAGTGGACAACCTGATAATCGGTCTGTCCACCTTAGGAGACGCCTCCCATTTAATACAATCCTCTGCGGACAGCGGGTAAAAAGTCTTAAATCTACCCGGCATAACGAACTGTTTACTTGGATTTAACCAAGCGTCCGTCACAATCTGTACCATCTCTGATGATGGTGGAAAAGACATAACCTGAGATTTAGTCCTTCTGAAAATAGTGAAACCTGAGGGAGCTGAAGGTGTAGGGTCAGCAAAACCAAGGCTATGCCTAATACCCAACACCAGACTTTCAATATTACCCACCAAGGTGGTCATAATACTCAGTGAGTCTTCCTCCCGAGTATCCAAGTCTACATCCCCATCTGATGGGATATCTGAGCCTGGGCTACGACCCTGGTTTACATCCAGTGAAGCCCTTTTGGCTCTGTGGGAGACGGCAAGTAGGCGATCATCACTCTGAGTCAGAGAACTCTGTGAGGAAGTGCCTGCAATTTCTGTCTGTTCACTCCCCCCTGCTACATGTGTGGAGCGCTGCCCTGCAGTGATACCCAAGAGTCTGTAACCACATTCTGACTTATCTCTGCAGCCTGTAACATCACCGTAGTAAACTTCTCCATGGTTGCAGCAAATGATTTAAACAAAGGCGGCTCTACCATGGCTACCGGTGTCTGAGCTGGGGCGGGACGCTCCTGAGATCCAGCCTCACAAGCAGCGCAAAGGGCACCTTTTTCATGCTGTCCTTTTGGAAGTTTTACTTTACACATGGCACAAGTAAAATACAATGCAGACCCTCCAGAGGATCCCGTCAGAGGACTCTTTGTTAGACATTACTGGTTAAATACAGTAAAAACTGATTATAACTAGACAGATAAATGATTATTGTCTACACAGTTAATGTCAAAATACAGCAATACACAATTTGTAGCCAGATCTTTATACCCAGGTACAAATCAGCCCCAAAGTAACTTTTACTCTCTCCCGCTAGGCAAAACAATCAACCATGAATGTTTAAAATGTTTTTGTACACAAACACAGGATTTAACGATACCAGTCACAGAAGAGGTAAATGAGAGGAGAGAAGAGACATGCAGCTGCTCGATATGAGCTTAAAATGGCGACTCCGCTGTGCAGAATCCTGAGAAGTGCGGGAAATGAAGGTCCTTCTCTGGCTCCGCCCCGATCAAAAAATGTCTGCTCCTCTCTAAGTTACCAAACAGCTCATCTATAATATGGCTGTCGGTAACCTCTCCACAACACGCTTGTTACAGTGCCCAGGAGCGTGTGTGATGTCTGCCCTCCTCATGCAGCGCCACTCTCTATAATAGAGGGAGCGCTAACGGACCCCCGCTGGGGGGGGGGGGGGGCTTGCCGGCTAGCTCGTCGGCAGGGAGAGATTGATCCTGGATCTCCCCCGCGCGACCTATTTCTGTGGCCCGCTGAAGAGAACTACCTCCGTGGGCACCTAAAGCCCTAATGGCGCTATCAATCAACTAAAAGCTCGCTTCTAGGGGATGAACTGTCGGCAAGACAGGTGAAAGGAAGACCCGGGCATCAGCCACTTCTTACCTTGCGCGGGGATCAGAGTGAAGGAAGCCCAGGACTATTCACCCTCTCTGGGACTTAGGATCGATCCCCGCGAAGCACCACTGAGAAAAAATTAAATAAAAACGTGACAAACTATCACTAAGTATAGACAGGAGCCTATACCAAACTGGCCTAACTCCTAAGGCACTAAAAAAAAAACCAGAGGTACTGGAGAGGAAGGGCATAGCAGAGGAGGGGAGTAAAAATCATAAGAGTTTTTAGTGCCTAAACTCCCAATCCCACTACTATACCCCAATGTATAGTAGTGGGATGTCTGGCAGTGTCTCCCAGCGGTAGGAGAGAGAAAGTAAGATTTCCGTGGGTAGCTGGAGGCTTGGTAGTTTGACAGCAGAAAGGTTTATGCAGTTTACAAATTTTAACTAGCATCTGCTTGTTGCAGTAGAAATAAAAATTCATCAGACCAGGCAACATTTCTCCAATCTTCAACTAACTAGTTTTGGTGAGCCTGCATCGACTGTAGCCTGTTTCTTGTTCCGTGTGATGATCTTATGGTGTAGTCCATGCACTTCAAGGTTCAACATGCTGTGTGTTCAGAAATGCTCGTCTGCATACCACTGTTGTAATGCATGGTTATGCGAGTTACGGTCACCTTTCTATAAGATTAATCCAGTCTGGCCATTCCTCTAGGATGTTTGATCATTAACAGGGCATTTTCGCCCATAGAACTGCCGCTCACTGGATATTTTTTGTTTTACTCCCCATTCCCTGAAAACTCTTGAGAACATTGTGCCTCAAAATCATAGGAGACCTGCAAATTTTGAGATACTCAAACCACCAGACCTTGCAACAATTATTCCATGGTCAAAGTCACTTAAATCACATTTGATCCCCATTCTGGCATTTGATCTGAACAACTGAACCTCTTCACCATGTATGCATGCTTTTGTGAACAGAGTTGCTGCCACATGAATGGCAAATTAGATATTTGCATTAACAAGCCTAATAAAATGGCCACTGAGGGCAAGTGAATTATTGGTAGCTCATCAGTATTACAAACCACTGAACTTCACTGTACCTTCAAGTGAGCTCTACATAATAGTTTGCATCACTACAGACAATTGTAAGTAAAACTGTTATTCATAGAATTGTCAAAGGTTGGTAATTCTATATACAGTAAAAATTATTAATTTTGTTTGTCTCTAAATATAATTTAGTAAAATATTACAATATCTGTCTCCTGGGCCAGTCCCAGGACCTTACAGTGCTGGACGAAATGTAATCATTCCGTTCATGTGTGTAGTGTAGTGTCCTGGATTGGACATATGTCACATGTGAAACAGTTTTCCCAAGAGGTGAATAAACCAGAATTCGTATACAAATGCTGTTCGTTGGGACCCTTTCCAGCATTAATGGGCAAAAGCCCTTTGTAAAAACCCTATATTAACTGTATGTAAGACCAACTTGGATGCAACTTGCATTGCACACAGGAACAGTACTCCTCTTATACCATAGATCTGGCAGAAAACGGGAATTATTATTTTTCCACACCTAGCAAATAGTTTTTTAGTCAGTTGTAATATATGTAATTGTATCTATCGACTCACAGTAGACCATTTACACTTGCCAATATTAAACTTATTGTTAATATGAGAGATTAAGGTGAATTTTAGTGCACACAGAACAGAAGACACAGTATGTAAGGTTCTTATTTATTTCCAGTTTCTGTGAAAAGAGGTTTTGGGGAAATTTGTATGTCAGAATCATTAAATACTTAATAAAGAAAGCAAAAAGTATTTACAAATTTCATTCATCCTTGGTTTGTTTAATAATTACAAGACCCTCCAAAACATATTGGAAGGCCAAATAACCAAAAGGCTTTGCTTTCTCTATAAATACAGAATTTGCTAGGGTTTAGACTTGCCTCTTTCCAACACATGGTGATCTGAATACAAATAAAATCTTTTCTAACTCCGTTGAGAAGGGAGATCTTAACCACGAGAAAAAAAAAAAATGAAAAAAATAATCTCAGCTGTTGGTAGTAGAGCATCCACCAAGTCGGATTATTACAAATCAAATCAGAAGTTCATCAGATTATTTAAAAAATAAAAAAAAAAAAAAAAAGGAAAAAAAATAAAAATAAAAGCTGTCCTGTCTTGCACTCTGGGTGAGTTTGACACCAGGACACAAGATTCAAACCAAACAATTTGTAATAATTATATATATATTTATATATATATATTTATATATCTATATTTCAGCCATGAAGAACAAGAGAGAAGCTCAAGTGCTCCGTCCCACTGAAGCATGTAGGCTCCAACTGCTCTTTTAAAAATCATATCTGCAAGAGTGAAAGGTCTGCATGTGCCCCAATCTGTGTGATGGAGAATAGAGGGAGAAGGTGGGACACAGCTTTCCACCCTCCCTTCAGCAGTCCCAAAATATCTCAAGTACTCTTATTAAAGTTAAACCCCAAGAAATGGTTGCATAAACAAAAAAAACAAAAAAAAAACCTCCAAGCTTTGCAGTCTGTCCATATGTCAGGCTCCCTCTTATTAAATGCCCGCAAATTTCAGACTTTCTGCCCTTTAATTCCTTTGTGCCAGGCAACCTCACCACCCTCTGCCAGGCTTCATCATTCAGTCAATGAGTCAATATTTTCTCTCAAACGCAAAGTCATTGGGATTTGTGTGTTTCTCTTTTAAAAAGTCATTAGGGAAAAACAAAGAAAAAAAACAAAAAAAAAAAACAAAAAAAACGGAAGCCCCAAGTAAAAACGAGCAAACACAAGATAGGAATATTTAGTCTTTATGATCAGTATCAGACTCGTCTTCTGCTTCCCGCAGCCATGTGAAGAAAGCGGTGACAGATTTGAGGGCGACACCTTTTCCCTGTTGCTCCGCTGGGTCTTTGCTAGATTCCCACTTGTAAAATGGTTCTTCTTTTATCACATCTTCATCATATAGTGCATCGAAGAACATCCTCAAAAGATCTATTTGGAGACAACCACAACAATGGTCAATATATAAGTGTCTAATTGTAACCTCAATTTTACAAAAAAAAACAAAAAAACCACTTCTATTTACTAGTACAGACTATTCCAAGGTTCTAGGTTCATAAATATTGACTGAAAGTTGTACAGAGTGCCTAGCTCCATATTATATAATTTACAGTAATACAAAATTGTCATCGTCTGCAATTTTTAATGTGCAGCAATTCAACAATTTCTGCTACAAAAAAAAAAAAATTCTCTATAGAAAATTTTGGATGAATGCATTGTAAGATTTTCTGAACAAAATGCAAAGTAGACCTTATCTAGTCTAAGTCAGGGATCTATATCCTGCACAACCCCAGCTGGTCTGAAACTACAACCACAAATTTTGTGTTGATCCATAGAAAGATTAACAAATTCCCAAGAGTGCGAGAGAACGATTTTTGACTCCATAAACGGCAAGTTGACATTCTCTGGGTCAATCATCCAAACTGTGGCATCAGTTACTGTGACAATCATCCCAACTATGGTAACAGATACAACAAGAAAATAAAAGCAAATACAGTGCGATATTCTTCTAGTCAGAAGGACGCATACAGGTTCAATTTTGCACTATAGAACATAAAGATGCCAAATCGATGTTTAAATGTGTAATAAATTTAATAGTATTGTATATATCTGATAATAAGTAACATACACAGCTTTAGCTAATAAAAAAAAAGAAAATAAAAATCCTAAAAATTTGTATATTTTGTCCCACAACTTGCAATGTTTTTTTTCCCGTTAACCAGTAATTATTTTGTTAATTAAAAGCTATGCAAAAGCCTACAGGTGGCTAGGGTATTAGGAAACTTTATAGTGCTTCTACTTCAGCTCTCCAGACGAACAAGAAATGCTGGTACAGAGCATGGGGCTGACAGGCAATAAGTAGAGAGCACTGCTTAGCACGCTGAGTGCCCGCTAGGTATAGTATAGACTAACTGGGGGAGGTGGGGGGAGTGGGCTATGATATAGTGTTGTCCTCTACATACTTTGAAGCGTGTGTAATTTACAAAGAGTAACTGTTCCAATCATACACTTGATTAAAATTTCCCTGTAGAAAACAATGTAAGAGATACAAAGATGACAGAGCATAGACGGGAGACAAGTAAAGTACTGAAATGCTCAGTGGCCACCTAACCAATGTCTATTTACAAAAGAGTGAGATACTTACTTGGGGGCTGGTCAAGTTTCACAACAAGTGCCTGTAGAGCATACAGAGCCTGTAGCTCCTTTGCCTCATTATTTAGGTATTTTTGAAGTAGCTTAGCTCTGGTGTGGATCACGTTGACATCTACTCTACAAGGACTCTCAACTATGAAAAAGTAAAGGAAACATTAGACAGTAGTCAATATGAGAATTTCCAAAACATACACAAGTTGAATATCCTGACCAATGGAACAAACTCTAATTAGCTCCGATACTTACAGATAATGGCAGAGTGGCACACAGCACTCATTAGAGTTCGGATATTGGAGTTGGATGACAACTGCTGGTCGTTTAAGTTGGCCTGTGGATAAATAATGAAAATGGTCAAAGTTAATAAAAATGGTGCACATTATTACCTGGTAACCAGAACAGTGATTGTTTATCTGTATTCTTACTTCAATCCAGTCAAATATCTGCTGGTTACTACTATTCTCTTTCAAGAGTCTGGTGAGCACTTTGTCCAGCTCAGCTGGGGAAAGATCTTTCTTACTGGATGACTCCGTCTCCTCTCCCAATGTGTACTCAAGTTTCTGCAATGAGAGAGCACAAGTCATTCTAAAATGATGCTGGGAAAAAGTGGATGAAAGAACAAGTACCATGGCTGAAAAACACAACTGAAAACAGAGGGTATCCGAAGTGTTGATAATTTAAGAAGTCAATGCCTATCTCTAGGTTCTTACATGTTCACTGATAAACTTGTTTACATCCTGATCTTTTGACAGGAACTCCTTCCAGCTGAGCCCAGATTCTTGCCAGAGGGCACCTGCTTTCTTGTGTGACTGCAATAAAAAGAAAGTGGTGACAAATTGAGCAGTCTGAAATGACACTGAAATGACATATAGCATTTTCCCCCAGCAGCTACAGGAAACTCACCATGCCTTTACACTGCAAACCCAATATCTCTGCTAGTAAGATACCAGCTTTCCCAATTGGAACCAATGGTTTAGTCAACTCTCTGCAAAGAAGCAATAGGATATTAGAACCTTAAACAATAATCTGACTCCCGAAAACACAAACCAAGCCAATATGAAACCAACTACTATTAATACTAATTTACACAGACTGGGGCCAATCATTAAATGTAGAAAATACACCATCTAATACATTACCTGCATAACTCTCTCATTGGAATTCCTTCCTCCAACAAAACAGGACTGATGAGCTCAGCCAAATACAGCCAGATGTGAGGGATGTCAATCTCCATATCTTCACCCACCTCAATTACTTCCAAGACTCTGGAGTTCAAGAGGGTTCAAATGAAAAAAAAGCAAGCGTGTACGGTTCATAGTATTTTACAGTAAATGTATTCTAGTAGCAGTATCTTAGCATAGCATTTCTTCTAAATTACCAGATATGGCACCACTACTCTTTCATCTGCCAGCCACCACTCTATAATCTGCTCTCGTCCAGTCTCGCATTATTTGCCAAAGAAGAATACTTACAGCTCCACTCCATACACTGTTGCCACACACAGTATAGATACAAGCTTAGCATACAACCTACTATTTTACTACTGAATAAAAGGGTACATTTATATACTAAAGTACATAACATGTGAATGTCTAAGTAAAAAGCTAGTTAAAGTGATTTGTAGTTACCCCTTATAATACTGCTCCTTGGATAGTGTGCCCGCCTTCACTAGTGTGTACAGAAGGAGCCCCATGTGCTCACGGGCAATAGTACTCCTTTCCAACGTGGACTCAATACCATTCCGAACAAAGATGAAGAGCATAGTAGGGCAGTTCAGCTCCTGCACACACTGGAGTGCCTCCTGTAGTGACAAAAGACTGTCAGATGGAGAACAATAGCACGCACGCACATCACACCGGTAGAATGTCACCTCACCTTCATATCATTAATATGTAGGTACTCTTCTATAATTGATCTAGATTTTTTCTCCAATTCTTCTTCAGACATAGAGGATATTGAGGTGGTAGCTGTAGGAGCAGCTGTTGAGGGCTCACGTTTGACTGAGAAAGGTAAAAAAAGATATTAAGAATAATACCATGTACAACATAAAGGAGATATAATCCACATAGAATGCACTTACTGCTTTCTTTGGTGTAATCCCTTTGCTCAGTCATACTTGCTACTTTTCTCACTGCCTCCTGAGGAATATGTGCCTCTCGTTCTCTGCTGCGGTCATCTGTCTCCTTACTGTAACTCCTCTTAGTGAGCACAGCCCGAGCTCGATCTGAGCGGTCAGATCGCTCAAAAAGATCTCCTTTATCAAATCTTTCATTTCTCTCAAATCTGTCTCCTCTGTCCTTTTCTGAGCGTTCGCGGCTTGAGCTACCTCTGCAACAGTGGAGGAGAAAAAAAAAAAAAAAAAGATTAGAACTGCCAAAGAAATCACTGTCAACAAATGTTGAAAATATACCAATAAAGATGATTAAATTATGCATTTCTAGTCATTCTATTACAATTTTGTTGATGATACTGAAAATCCACATCAACAATTCAGCAGTTTAAAATTAACAGACCCAGACAAGGAGAGGAAGAAACCTAAAAATAGCGCTATTTTCATATTTATAGGACCTGTTTTTGAAAAGTAGATTTTTATACTTCCATTAAATGCTTTTCTTTGAGACCATGAGGAGATGCTGGTGACCTTAGGTTTAGGGGCTCAGCCAGGAGTGCAGCACTACATTTCTACACAGTCTATAACTCCATCCCCTCTGCCAGAAGGAAGCCAATTATTTTACTCACTAAGCCCCAAAGGACAGAAGAGAAAGGAAAAGGGAAGGAAAACAATGTCCTTCTACAGCAACATTAAAACAAAGGATGGGCGCCCAAGTATTTCCAGCTGGACTCAGAGAAAAAGGATTTAAATGCAAACATAGAAGTCCAGTTTTCTACCATCCAATTAGAGGATACTTCAGATCTTCCAAAGCTGCCTCGAGTTTGTATCATCATCATCATCATTTATATAGCGCCAACATATTCCGTAGCGATACTCTATAGAATAGACGAAAAGCAACTTCCATCCAAAACTAGCATTCCTGGCCGCAAACACATTAAACCTGTAAAGAATGTCTGTAAACTTGTGAACAGATGACTAGATGGTAACAGGACACCGCTGCTTATCCGAGGCCCCGGCCCATACTGCCCATGAGGTACTCACCGATCTGGTAGAATGAGCCCTCAAATTTTTGAAGACAGGCTGATAAATTACCAAAGTAATCCACCTACTAATGGCTTGATTGGACGCTGGCCAACCGCTCTTGTGGGCAACAGAGGGCAAAGAGAACCTCTGTCCTACACACATCATGAGTCCTATGAATACAGGTCTTCAAAGCCCTGACAACATCCAGAGAGCGGAGAGCCCTCTTCTGGGGATCTAGCACAGTCTAAGCCCAGATTTCACAATGTCCTAATTTAGATGGAACATGGAGACCAGTTTGGGATGAAAGAAAGGTTTAGTCCAAAAAACAGCCCTAAAAAGGTAAGATATGGAGACCTACAAGACAGTCTCCAGCACCAAATATCTCCTAGCTGTAGAGATAGCAAAGAAAGTTAGCCTTCCAAGTAAGGCAATTTGACACCATCAAATCCAAAAGTTTGAAAGGAGGATGCAGTCATGTTCAATTCCCAATGGGCTACATGAAGTATGTAGAGGTTGTACGTGTATCATTCCCTGCAAGAAAGTCTGAAAACGTGACTCTCTGCAAGAAATCCTAGAGGGCCAAAACCTGAATCTTTGGGAGCCAAGTCTGAATCTGCCATCCAGACACTCCTGAAAGAGAAGAGTAAAACGGGCAACTGAAAAGAAAGAGGTAGGAGAACCCCTCTTTTCACAATAGTATCATCATCATCACCATTTATTTATATATATATATATATATATATATATATATATATATATATAGTATAAATATAAGTCTTCCACACCCTGTAATAATTCTTAGCAGAGACTTGGTTCTGGTCTCAACAACCCTGTCAGACAAGCCTTTAAACCTTGCAGCTGAAATGAGCACTGGCTTAACAGGTTCTGCCACAATGGACCCACTGCCATGCTGAGTATGTCAGTGTACCGACACCTTCTTAGTAAGTGCGGTGCAACTAGGATGAATTGAGTGACCTCTCTGACTGGAATGACCACTCCTGAGGAGATTAAGGGCTGAATGATTTCCTGCAGAACAAAATGCTCTGAGAAGAGACCTGTGGTGAAAAACAGCCCATTGGGAAATACAGGAGAGCTATGATGTACTATTCCACTCACACAGGACACTTCCAAAAACTGTTTAAGAATTGCATCTACCTTCTGATCCACGTCACATATGCAAAGGAGATGACTATGGCTTAAGAATCCTCCTCTCCATAGGCCACGTCTCTGGTGCATGCTCTGTGCACTTCGTGCTGCACCCAATCATTTCCTTTGACTGGCTTTCCCGAAGGCCATCCCTCAGAGAAAAAAAGTTGGGCGGCTGAAGGAGGTACCACAACGGTGGTAATCATATTACCGATTCCGACAACTGTTATACCTACAAAGAAACCTGATGGCAGAAAAACACAAACTAAATAGAAGCAGACTTGCCTAAAAGACAAAAGAGACAGATGTCCGATGGCACCGCAGGCTGACAAGACAGTGATTCCAACCGGACAGCTCTCCGGCACTTGAGTGTGATGTGTACGACTTAAGATGAATGGTAATTTAAAGCAGCAATGTCTGGACCCAGCAGGCTAAGTGTTGAAACACTTTTAGTACACTGACAAGTGTACTAAAAGTGTTTCAAGTGTTGAAACACTTAGCCTGCGGGGTCCAGACATTGCTGCTTTAAATTACCATTCATCTTAAGTCGTACACATCACACTCAAGTGCCGGAGAGCTGTCCGGTTGGAATCACTGTCTTGTCAGCCTGCGGTGCCATCGGACATCTGTCTCTTTCGTCTTTTAGGCAAGTCTGCTTCTATTTAGTTCGTGTTTTACTGCCATCAGGTTTTTTTTTTTTGTAGGTATAACACTTGTCGGAATCGGTAGCCCGTACCTAACCCCACCACAGTACCTTCCTCACCCAGCTCCAGATGAGCGAATAAAAAGGAAACGAACAATGACGTCAAAGTCAGCAGTGTAGAAAGGAGAGACACACTCCGATAGGCACTTTTAATAAAACAGAAAAAACAAAAACAAAAAACCGCCTACCTCCCAACAGATGGGTTAAGATGTGTTGGAGTTACAAACTGTGTAGTTAAGTATCAAGGTCCTCCAATTGGATAATGGACAAAGTATGGTCAAGTTTTCCTTTGAAGCCATTGCAGTTTTAAATTTTCCCTGCAAAGCGCCCGAATATCGGTGACTTGCAGAATCTGCTGCTTAATACATTTAAGCCCCTAGGAATCATCTTACCTGAATTAAAATATTTTATAATTTGAATTGCATTACCCAATAAAGCAATGCAGCAATAGGGAACACATAATTTTGACAAATACAGTAAGGTGCTGGAACATGCCAAGATTAACACAGCTTAATCCATTCAAAAACATTAAATAGACCTTTTAAGACACCTCTTTGTGCAAGCTAGTAATGCGGGATCTCAGTTGAGAAGAGGTTATTCAAACGTGCCACAGAGCAACATTTGAATAACCTCATCTAAATAATTGTAAAAATGAGCAAAACATGCACTGAATGTCAAGACAATTTAAACTGCCTACAAAATTTCAATATATCTTTATATCTTGGCAAGCCAACATATTTCAGTGCGAATACTGCCCTTGACAAAAAGTTTGTAAATATGCCTAATAAATGTTGATCACACAAGTAAAAATGTTTTCATCAGTAGAAGAATATGCACATTCCTATATTATTGATTTAGCTATAATAGAAAACTTGTCACTAGTAGAGTTACGTCCACATACCTCTGAACAGGTCGCCTAGCATCTTGAGACTCTGAAGACGCAGCCTGCTGCAGAGCAGAAAACCTATTAAGAGTGCTGGTGGCTGGCCGACCAGACTCTGGCGCTGGAGAATGAAAAAGCAAGAACACAATAAGTACATACTAATTTGTAAAGACATCGCCATAAAAAAAAAAAAAAAAACCCCAAAAAAAACACACACACACACACACACCATACCTGGCTCCGCAGGCTTTGCTCCAGTTCCTCCACTGCTACCTTTACCCCAGCTCAAACGGCCTCCAGGTGCCAGTAGTTGGTTAGAATCTATAGCACCAAGCTAGAACAACAAGACATTGAACCACAATTCAGCAAACATCTATAAAATTGGGTCTTTCATGAACCAAATTAAATGTTTTTACAACTCTACATCTGTATATATTGCTTTAATAGTTATCCACACACCTTGGTTATCTTAGATATCCTACTGGTGTCAATAGGTCGGCTTCCCTTGCTAATGGGCACAGTATTCCAGCCATCATCAGTTGTTGAACTACCACGGCCACCAGTGGGACGTCCTGGCGGCTCTCGTCTTTTGTCTTGCTTGGACATAAGCTGCTGAACTTTGACCTGCTCCCGTTGTTTTTCCATCTCCGCTTCCTTATGAATCTGATCTATAGTCTTCGGGCCCTGGTCTGCACGACGAGGTACCCAGTTACACTAGTGGGAAGAGAAAAAGAAACTTAACTAGTCATTTAAGATTAGACTAACAAAACATCTGCCAGGATCGGATGTAAACACTGTTATAAAGTATCATAGGGTTCCAATCTAAAAGTAGTACTTGAGGATTATGTTCTTACCAATCTTAGATCAATGACATCCTGTAGCATAAAACGAATACGAGAAGATGTTTTTCTTTCTTTAATTATTTTATCCATTTGGTTAAAATACTGATCCATTCGAGGCTGTTAAAGAGAAAGATTGGAGAAAGTAAGAAGACTGGACAGGGGAATAGAGGCTGAAGACGAGAAATGAAAAATGGACAGAGAATGTGAAAAAGACTATGCGATTAGCAAATATATGAACTGGGCCATATGACGTACAGAAGTTTCTTGTGTGCAGATCAATAAGGGATAGTTTCCAGATTCCGAAATGAAGCTAGCCAAAGTAAAGAGATGAGAGGTGGGGTGCAGCGTTAGTCTTATTGCTAGATACCTTGGCCCTTTCAAAGTCCAAGTCCTTCCCAATGGTGGACAGAAGTCGACAAAGACATTCCAAAGATTCCTCATCATGGTTCTTTAGTAACTTTACTACACAATCATGCATAATGGCTTCGGTCAACATTTTCAATTTGAAAAGCTCTCCAATGAATTTAATGTTCCCAAGGGACCTGCGTCTAGCACTATCCCGGGCTTCAATCAGCGCTTCATTCAGGCGTGCCTTTTCTTCTGGCTTCAGAGATAAAACAAATAATATTTTAGGTATAAAGGATTTCAATAAGAAGTTTGTAATTCACCAGAGAAAATGCAATTTTAATGACATTTAGTACAAATTTACAAAAACTACACAAGAGCCTAAAAGATCGTAGACAAATACCGTGGAAGCAGCATCCATCTCCTTCTGCTTCCTTTCGAACACCTCGTCATCATCTTTGTCTTTTTCAAACTCCTTCTGGCAGCGGTTCAGTAGCAGCTTGCGGAAGTTGACAGTTACTCCCGGCTTCTCTGTAGTTGAGACTTTAAGCTGAAAGGAGGTAAAATAAAAAACAAATAAATAAAGAGGCCATCCATAGCAACTAAGAGTAAAAGAATTCTAAAACACATTCTCTGAAATAGAAAGGCAACATCGACTTGCCTAACAGTACAGTTTGTAGTTCCTTAAAGAATGGGATTTCAATACAATTTCAACCAAAAATAACCAACAATGTTTGAAATAGAGAATCACATTCGGCTTAACATGAAAGTTTCAACCCAAGTTGAGGAGTTGTTAAAGCTTTAGTAATAGTACTGCTCTCCAGTGGTGGCTGCCACAAACGCTCTCATGTTGGTACTTAAAAGAAAGACGAAACAATGGATGTGGGGATCCCTCAAAACCCACCATCAAAATTATTTGCTCATAAAACCTTGTTCCTAGCCCGTAGACTGCACAAAAGTTAACAGAGTCAATACACACATACATAAAGAAAGACTTATAAAAAAAAAAAAAAAAGAAGGGAGTGTTTGCACTGCACTAAAAAATTATTAAACAAATAAAAATAGAATCACTTTATGTATTCTTCACTTGTTCTAGTCCTAAAATATTTTCTCCTGTCAATAAACCTACACTATTTTTATACTTTTGCTTAGTTTAGATGGAATTTTATCTACTTGTTATACTTGTAATAGTGGAACACCTAACTAATACCTCATATGTCACTCTTACCCCCATAAGGCAGCGGCACATATTGGCATATGCGACAGAGAAGTTTGGCTCAGAGATAGCCTTCTCAAATATTAGGTCAATGACGCCCTTCAAACGATCCTCTGTGTCTATGGCTAAGTCGGTGACTTGCTTCATCAGTTGCTGGAACATCTGTGGTGTAAGCTTGTTGAGGATACTGCGCACTCTGCGGAACAAGTCCTGTAGAGAGAAAGGACAATTATGACATTTTTGCTGGGCAAGAGTTGACAATAATGTGAAGATACAAGGTAGAACTAACTGGGCAGTGAGGTAGACGAACCATGATTTTTATTTGTGCAGAATTTTTTTTAAAATAATTTGCATTCCGGGCCCCACACCACCTCCTTTTGCGATTTTTAGCAAAAAATATGGCCTGGTCCAGAGAAGACATAAGCCATGTCAGTGATGTGACCCTATGCCACTGCTCTATTACATAATGCAGAGAAATGAAACTATATGTAATCAGAGTAGCCAACAACGATATCATGTGATCTGCGCACAACACAAGGACGTCATCTAGCACATCAGAGGAGGGGGTAGAGGAAGAGAAGGGAGTGTAGTGCAGTCTGCACTTCTCTACCTTCGCAGGAAAACAAGTATGTAGGCAACGTGGCATTAATATCATTTTAAAATGAACTGAATTAGTGGCTATTAGATTAGTATCGAGTGGGCCAATGTGGGTAGGTCTGAGTGGCATGTAGGGTGTTCGTGTGGGTTTAAGCACATATACATGACACTGAAAACCCCACTGAGTACATGCAAGACATTTTTGGGCTGTGTGGGAGGATCAGAGAGGCATGCGAGGCATTTTGTGATAAGCAATGTGGCCTTTTTGTTACTTGAAGGTTGACTGAATATTATTAAGTGTGTCAGGTTATCAATCACTGGCTATGAACTGTTGTAGAGAAGTTATAGAAGGGAAAAAAAAATGGTCTGCAATGCATTTGTTTTGTTATGTCTAAAAGGTTATCAAAAATGTTAACGCAGCTTTTCTTTACATATCTGTAAAAACTAGCTCACATTTTGTTTTGATCCTCCTTAAAGAAGCTTCATTCTGAAATTGTTGCTCGAATTAAAATTAAGTTTGTACCAGATTTACATAGATGCCTGGAGGGGAGTTTTGTAGTTCAATAAATGCATGTTATACTCTGTATGCCATTTTGTTCTTTAAATTGCACATTTTCTACTATTATATCAAAATGTCATTTCATTTTCTATACAGTTTTCATGAAAGTTGCTCATTCTCTTGTGAAAGAATGACAAAGCAAGAAAGATGAAATAAAGTCATTGTTTAAACAATGAGTACAAGCAATCCATGGCCCCAAATAGGGATTTCACCACCAACCCACCTGTGTCTTGATGTTTTCTGGCTCCTCTTCCTCAGCTGACCTCTTATTTATAGGTTTCCAGGCCTTCTCAGCTTTGTTTAGCTGGACGTTTTCATTTAGTGACACAGCTGCAATGATTTTTCGTGGTTCCTTCCGCGGTCCTTGTTGAGACCGTCGAGGACCCATTCCAGCGGGCTGCAAACATGAGAGATTTAAGAAGGTATGGAAAAAAAAAGTATGACAAAAGGCAAAGAAATGAGAATTTGAGCAGCACAGATGTCAGCAGCATAAATACAAACACCCAGCCCAGAGGGGGAAAAAAACAAGCGAAGACCCTTCTCCCTACAATCTCCCTCAGCAAACATTACACTACATTTTACCGCTAGGTAAGTCAGACACAAGGGGGCCAGCACAAAAAAAAAAGCCATTACCGAGGGCTACTTTCATTCCTTATGTGCGTTCTAAAAATGGATTTTATGTGTGGCCAGAGGTACGATGTTACACATATGATGGACCTGCCCTCACATAGTTCCTTTCTGGAACATGGTTCTTACGCTTATTAACTCAGTGTCAGAACAACAGATAAGTAAGGACCCCTGGTCATTCCTTCTCTCTCGCCCTATACCTGATGAGAGCGGACCTTCTAACAAGCTTATCTCTCACATCTTGGCAGCAGCTAAATCCCTAATAGCAAAACACTGGAAAGACCCTAGGGCCCCCTCTATGCAGGAGTTACGGTCCTACATAGGACATGTCGCAAGCATGGAGAGTATAACATGTTACCTTCATGATAAATCATATAATTTCGATAGGGTATGGGCCCCGTGGTATTTACTAGAAAGCCGCAGCTGTCTATCAAGTACGGCTCCCCCACCTGCAGATGGAATATAGCATTTGGGCCGCCTCCGGACCCCCCAGGTTGGATGTGGCGACTACTGGTGAGTAATGTTTGTATGCTATTTTTCATTTTAGTAGTCAATGTAATTGTGTGGCTTAGCTTTTCCCAGCAACGTTCCAAATTTGCTTAGCTACTTATTTACTTATTAGTGATATTGTTAACAATACTTGTGCCTTTTTACCCCCCCACCCTTTCTTTCTCTTTCCCCATCCTCCCCACAGATATAAAAACATAAAACATAGAGACATCTTGAATATTAATATTTTTATGTCATTCGTGTTGATTGTATTTTTTCCCTGTTTCCTCTTTAAATAAAGAGTTTAAAAAAAAATAAAAAAATGGATTTTATGATGGAGTACAGAATCCCTACTTCGTCAACATGAGGACATGGACAATGTCCCAACACTCAGAAAATGTAAAGAAGAGGTTTCAACTATGTAATGCAGGACTTTCCCGCAAGAGGATTTTTTTTACTTACATTAAATCCGTTTCTCTGATTCCGTCTGGGGGACACTGCTACCATGGGGTTGTGGAGTTGGCACTTAGCTAGTTAACTTTAGGAACTGCTGACAGACCCCTCCTCTGCACAATCCCCGTCACTCCCAGTTAATTAAACAGCCCAAAAGGAGAAAATGCCATTCAACCAAGAGCACACAGAAGAAAAGCAGAAGGGAGGGATTAACGTAAGTACAAAAATCCTCTTTTCTCTTTCATCCAGTCTGGGGGACACTGCTACTATGGGGACGTTCTAAAGCAGCCCCCTAAGGGTGGGACCGCTCTGAAATCCCGGCCCCTAGAGCACTACGGGCAAAATTTGCATCCGTGGACGCAAACACATTAAACTGATAGAATTTAGTAAAGGTATGGACAGAGGACCAGGTGGCTGCTCTGCATAGCTGGTCCACAGAAGCCCCATTTCTCGCTGCCCAAGATGCCCCCCTACCGACCTGGTGGAATGGGTCGTAAGTCTCTCTGGCACAGGACGGTTAGCCCTGATGTAAGCCTGTTTAATAGTTGTCCTAATCCATCTTGCAATTGACTGTTTTGAGGCTGGCCAGCCTCTTTTATGAGCATCTCAAGCACCAGCTTAACAGATATCCCAACCTGAAGTCCCATGACATTGTCATGACGTCTACTGCTACTGCCAAGGGGTCTTTTGCCCTTGTGCAAAACCTGGAAACCTTTCTGTTGTGTCTGGAGGCCATTAGATCTAGATCCGGCAGACCCCACCTCTGAACCAGAGACTAAAAGACTTCCGGATGGAGGGACTACTCTCCTGGCATCATCGCATGGCGACTGAGATAATCAGCCTCCCAGTTCTTTATTCCTGGAATGAACACTACCGAGATTGCTGGAACATACTGTTCCGCCCAGGCGAATATCTGAGCCGATACCCGCATTGCAGCTGCACTTCTCGTTCCTCCCTGTCTGTTGACGTATGCCACAGCCGTGGCATTGTCGGACTGAATTCTGACTGGATGACCCTGAAGAAGGGTCCGGGCCCCATGAAGGACCAAAAGGATGGTCTTCAACTGTAACGTGTTGATTGATAGGGAGGACTCCTGGACTGACCAAAGACCCTGGAAATGAAGGACTACGGCTCTCCAACCTTTCAGGCTGGCGTCTGTGGTCTATGATCCATAACCATGGAGCAAAAGACCTGCCCACCGACAGGTGATCCGAAATCAGCCACCACTGAAGCGAATTTCTGGCTTCCAGAGACAGGGAGATCCTATGGTGATCCAAATGTAGGTGGGAACCCGACCACTTTGTCAAAAGGTCCCACGATAGAAACCAGTTTCTATCATGGACAGCATCTTCCCAGCACTCTCATACAGTATTGGCCTGGAGAGGAGCCAATGAGCTCTGCACATTTTCTGTCAAACATAAACCCAAACATTGAAGTTGTTGTGGCGATCAGGGCAAATTTGTACCTGTTGATTACCCAACCATGACATTCCAGAAAAGCCAAAGCAGAGTCCAGACAATGGGACGAATCGGGGTGTGTAAATGTGCTCCCCGACGTCCAGGAAGACCCTCAGCCCTAGAAACTGAACTACTGATCTTAGGAGCATTTTCAGATGGAATTATAAGGAAAGAAGGTGTTTCAGGTGAAGGAAAAGACATTAAGAGACACAAATTTTGTCAGAACAAGGAAAAAGTGCCATTAAAAATTCTGACTGCTCTTTTCATTGGAAATGTGCAGATGACATTTGTCCTTTGTCCTGAGCAATAATGTTTTGACTCAAAGTCTAGAGAGCAATATCTCAAAGTAGGCTGACTGATCCATGTCCAGGATTTGCTGGATTTCACAGGCAAAAATATCCACAGAATCAGTAAACTAAGGAGTTTTGTCGCCCTCTACTGGGGCAACAAATTCCTCGAAGCTACAGCTATAAGTGCATTATCATGGGGAAAAGGATTAGTCATTGTCCTCTTTGGCCTGCATTTCAAGCGATGAGGAATTTGTAGTGCTTACAATACTAGGAAAGGATGAGCTTTCTAAACAGGTTGGAAAGACCCAGATTGTGTCAAAGAAAAAAGAAAATTGCAAAGACCCTGCAACTAACTTCTAATGGTAGGACACTAACACCCCCCAAAAAACAATTGGAGCTGAGGGAGGTTTAAGGAAGGAGGAATCTTTTTTTATTTATTTGTGTGTGAACAGTGACCACTAATGCTGCTGAAGAAGATAACGACAACATGACCCAATTGCTATAAAGAAAATACAAATGCAAGAATTATGTGCGCCTCTCACAGCTGCTAAGAAAACTTACCGGCCCACGGCTGCCCATAGCAGGTCGTCCTAAATTGGCAAATGAAGGTGTGAAATCTGGCCCACAGTTCATGCCAGTCAGTCTTGCGGGATCTAAGGGTCTAAGAGGATTTTTGTTGGCCTTTAAAAAAAAAAAAAAAAAAAAAGGCGTGTCATTAAAATGTTTGACAATATTGACAATTATGAACCTATCCTCTAGGATAAAGGCACCCACCTTGTCTAGCACTACATCAGTAATCTGTGGGAGACCCTCTGGTTTTTGCATGCTTGCCACGATAAACTGGAAGCCAAGTAAGAATTCACGGTCATAGCTTTTTTTTTCCTCGGGGTTCAGAGGTTTCCATTGCTCTGACAAAACAAAAAACATCAGAATAATCAGTCACCTGACAGATGATTTCAAAGAAGAGAGCCAGAACAGACACTAGATTCTGAATATTGCCCAATATGCTATACTTCTGACTATCAGGTACATACAACTACTCAATTGTTTTAATTAAAATCCAGCCCTACAATATCCTTGTAAGTCCACAAGCGATAGTCTGTAAATAAAATTGGTTAATTTGCTTAGAAAGCATAAGACCATATTAAAGGACCACGGGTTGACTGGTTACTGTAAGCTGGGCTGAATGACTAATGAACACGTGATGGCGTCTTACCTTCTTTGTATTTGTACTTTTGATCCCCTGGCTGAATGTTTTCTGCATCCAATTTGTCTTCTTTCTCTTCCCATGTCTCATCCTGCTCCTCTGGTGGGACACTTGGTATTTTGTTTGGTTCAGGGGCTGTAGCAGGTGGGTTAGCTGCTAACTCGGGTGTTTCAGTAGAACCATCTCCATCCTAAAAGAAGAAAGGCTATAGTAAAATACACACCATACCTATCAAGAGTACACATTATCCAACCAACACAATAACTGGTTCATAGACGTTCCTGTGTGACCATGCAATATAAAAAACACTGTGGTTTAGTAAAATAAGAAGGTTTAAAACAAATATTTTTCTTCAACATTGTTTTCATGTTGTTTGTATGTAGAATGATAGCTAGATTGGCAGGTGAAGGAAGCATGGAAAAGGGCCTGAGCACAACTAAAGACCTGCGAGCGTGGGACTGGGCCCGTAGAGGGATAGGCGACAATATAGCCAATATGAGGAATAGTATGGAGCAGACTACTGTGAGATGGTGTGTGAGCTACTCAGTCACTATTCTAATAGATCTACCTTATTTTGTTTAAATTATTGTGGAATGAATGTAAGGGCATAAGACTGTCCCTCCCTGGTGTGGATCACACACTGGCTCTTCGTGAAATTTACCACACATTCCTTGCATGGAGCATTCCTAATGGTATGTTTACTTTACCTCTTTGAAAGCATCTAGCAGATCCCCAACTACATCTTTTCTATTTAGATCCTTTATTTTCCTTTTCTTCTTAGGTGCAGACACAGCAACTGTAAACAAGACAAGCAAAGTCAATTGGGACATTGAGCAAGAATAGGAAACTGAAATCTGGACGTAATGGGGTTAAACAATCTCCAAACACAAATATATAAGTATTTCTTTACTGTAGTGAAGTTACAGTTCTAGTGAATGCTGCAATTTTTTTAAAAAAAGTTAGGTATACTACACAATTCTGTATGTTAATAGATGGGTACTTAAGTACGGTTATTAAAGAAAAGGCAACTGGCACATCAGAAACACAAAAAAAACAAAACAAAAACAAAAAAAAAGTCATCCATTGGAACCCTTTCCGATCACAATGGAAACCTACAGTAATTTCTAACTTGCAATACATTCATACTATCCCTCTAATGATCCTTTATTCACAATGGATAGAGAACATATATGGTGTCAGAAACTAGTGCAGGCTGTGAACATAAGCTAGCCAAGACAGAAATACAATACATATGGCATGATACAACCACCTTATTTAGCATTTTTGGAAAGTATGCAAAGACCGGAGAAGAAATGTACTGTAGCGTGGTTGCCAATTTTAAATTGATTTATCTACTTACAGATTATAACACATTAGCTGGTGTGATTCAACAGAGAATATGAAGATTCCAAATGATAAAGTAAAGCCCTATAACAACCAACCTTATGACATCTAAAATATGACACTTTCCGGCTTAAAACAAATCAATATGAATATTGCATTACCTGGCACATGGACATCTAAGTCTTGCTTTGATACTTGTGAAGGAGCTGGCTCTAACTCGGCAGGTGGTTCCTTCTTGATATCCTCCTCTTCTGGTGTAGGATCAGAAGCAGGCATTTGCTGTTCCTCTGGTTCAGTGATGGGGCTGACATGAGACTCATGCTGGGTGTCCTGTGCCTCAAGCTCCTGAAGTCCAGAGGCTCCATCACCATTTGTTAAAAGTTCCTCTGGCTGGGCAATTGGGGAATCCACGACGGGCTCAGAATGACAAACGGCTGTTTGCTCTTGATGTGCGGGTGGCACAGATACTTCCGAGAGGCCATTAGTTTGAAGCTCTACAGTAGTAAGTTGACTGTCAAGAGGAATCAACTCTTGGGCAAATTCTGGAGCTGGCTCATTTGGTTCTACATGACAAGGCTCAGATAAAATTGGGGGTGAAAGAGCCGGTGTGTTCAAGTCTAGAGATAAAGGTAAATCCTCTTGTGGCAAAGGAGCATCCTGTGAATCAGACCCATCAGTATGAGAAATGATTAAGGACTCTTCTTGGGCCTCTATAATTGGAGCTTCTAATAGAGGCTCTGCTTGTTCGACAGTTGTCTCTACTATGCTTACTTCCATTGGAACTGGAACTGGGTTCTCTTGAATGGCCATAGGAGCCTCTGGCAACATTGATACCAAAGCTGAAGGGTTTTCAAGCAAGGGCACTTCCTGTGAAATAAGAGTCCCTAGCAAAGGTACAGACACCTCAGGTGTAGTGTTATCAAGTGTTAGATCTTGCTCACAAACAACTGCCATGTTCAAATGTGCTTCTGAAGGAGGAGAGGGTGAGGGGCTATCAGAAGTTTTAGTCAGCACTTGGGTAGTCTTGGAGCTTTCATCTAAAAACAAAAGTGCAGAAAGATTTGATTAAAACGTCACAGTGGAACTATGTCTGCAGAACAAACATCGTGTGATTCCAGAATATGGAAGGTATTCTGGACATTCCATTAACGGGAACAAGACCTACTGATCTTGAAATTGCCCACAATATCACCCATGATCATTCACATTCAGCGGGTACCAAGCTTAAGTATATAGCTTAATATCTCAAGTACCCCCATTAAAAAATTTAACCTATATAAAACTTTTACGAAAAATAATTGCCCTATACCACTTTTTAGTGGTATGTGGTTGTGGAGGTGCATACGGTGGTATGCCGCCAACTACTGCCGATCAAATTCCATTCATTTACATTCCAATTACATGTTTCATACTGCCGCTTCTAAAATTTCCACTTTGACCACTGGGTATAGTGTAAGTCAAAACTTCTCAATGATATCATAGATTCAAGCAAGCTTCCCTCTCACTTAAAATTCCAAGGATTATAATTAATTACACTGCAAGCATACCATAATGTGACTATATTGAACAATTTTCCTCAGGCATATCAGTGTTACGTTAAAAATGTTTCCATGAATGTGGAGATCAGGAGCATGGAGCATGTTAAGCATCAAGCTACTGGCAGCAACTACTTAAACTCTTGTTCAATGATCCAGGGGGTATCCATCTCCCAAGAAATCATTTGCCTTTCAGGAACAATTATCTGAGCACCTGTTCTGCTGATCTTTTTCAAATCTTATCCTTGCTAATTACCTAAACAGTAAAACTATTGCATACGCTCATTTACTCAATAAAATCTAGCAAAATTGAGTATCTGAAGGGTGGTATTAAACAGGAATTCTTAAATACCTAGGAAAGCACATTTCTAACAGGCAAATTACTGCTGTGACATTATAGTGAAGAGGAAAAGCCCTTGCACAGTCGCACAGGGTCAATATTGTGCGCAATGCTTTATCAATTAAATCCCTCTAATATAAGGGCAAGGAGCATTTCCTTTGAATGTGTCAGCCCTCATGAAACCTGTGTTTTTCTAGTTGGACATGTAACACCACTCCGAGTCTTCAAAAACAGATAAAATATAAAAATAAGCATATTTCTTTTACTACTTACCTGGGCGTACTGTAATAGGCATATGAACACTCTCCCCATTCGCCTGCACTTCAGAACCTCCGCCTAGTGTCTTAAGGGTGAAAGGAAATATGTTAACGCAATATTTTTTTTGTTTTACTACAATAATGTATTCAGGATAGCGAGTGTGAATCTGTCAAACTGGCAGGACATGCACAGGTAGTCCAAGGATCACTTCCAGCATACAAATCAGATCAATCTGACAGCAATATAATAGATTCTGCAATCACACATGGAACCGGAGGACTGTGCTTTCAAAATATGCATCACTACAAGCAGAAACCAAGACATACAAGTGCTATGGCTAGTGTGACGGTCTCTTCTTTAGTGTTAATATTGGCTTTCCAAGCCATCAATTAGTGTGCAAATGCTCCTCCTCATCACCCTTTCCTTTTCTTCATTCTCTCTCATTTCCCTGCTTTGTCAACCCTGACTTTTCTAGTAGGTAAGTGTTTCAATGAGCTTGTGCCCAACATGTTGTAAATAATTGTAATTTTTATACTTTTGTTGATTCGCTTATTGCTGTAAACTGTAAAATAACAGCCACCCTTCACCAGAAATTCATCCATTTCTAACTAATTGGATGTGCAAACAAAAAAAAAAAAAACAATGAAATGTAGTGGTGTTTGCATGGTAAAAGGGATCTTACCTGAGGAGGTGTTGGTGTTGATGATGTTCTTCCTCCAGACAATATTTCATCTGTAACGTCTTTTCCTCCTTGGTTTGGATCTCTAATCCTTATCTGATGGATGAATAGCAGAAATGTGTTCAACTATGTGGGTTGTTTTAGGCAATATTCTAGTGAAGTTTAGACACCTTAAATACCTTCTGATATTTGAAAGGTTAAATTACTTCAGCAACAAAATCTCTTTTGCTTACATCAGAGTAAAGCATATAGCAAGAGAATAGAAAAACGCCAGAGAGACACTACACTCCTACATGTGGTAAGGGAGATGAAAGAAAGCCAAAGCTCTCTGGACATCAGCCATATTCCCAAATCTCAAGCACAGGACAGCAGTATTCAAAGGACAGAAGAAAATTCAGTGGTAGCTTTACTAGAGACTGCTGTTTCACCAGTTTAATATGTGCAGTGACACAGCAAAATATTATCACATGTTCAAACAAGCCATCGACTTCGTACTACTCCCTATTCAGGCATGAGCCCTAGATAATCATTCAAATGACAAAGTACAGTTTGTGCCTGCTTTGGCCAAAAAAAACAAAAAAGAAACTTGGCAAAAAGGAGCACAAAACCACACAAGCAAACAGACAAAATAGGTGAAAAGTAAAATTAGGGCTGTACAAACGAAGTGAAAGAAAATGAAGACAACCACGAGACTTCCCCAAATAGAATAGACTAAATTAAGATTGAGGATAGAGGCAGTGCTACTCTTACTTGATACTTGAGGACTACAAGCATACGGTACAGAGTCATTAAGGTTTGTTTGTCTGAGATGGTATGGGGTGGGGTATGAATGCTAATTAATAGGTCTTTTCCTTGTAAATTTCCTAGAACCGAATTATATTGGTCACCTTCACAGGGATGTGCAATTCTGGGCTCCGCCACACCCATCATTAAACCCCATGCAGAGAACATATCTGTCTGAACCGACAAATTACATAGACAATGTGTCACTGTACTGTTCCTCTTACGTTTGATTGTCCCTTGACGTTATTTTACTTTCCATGTAGACCTTCTCCATGCACCAACGCTACAATGTTTCAGATATTTTCATCCCCAAAAATTGTACTGCAGTTTGTGATCCTCTCATTACTTAGACACAACTGTGAGTCTGGTATTAAATGCTATTCGATAACTCTATGCAGCTACTTTATAAAGTAAAAATATCACACTATAAAACTCAAATATGTGTTAACATCTCAGGAAGAGTATTCTTGCACAGTGAAAATGTTTATAGACAGCTGTAGACTGCATGGTTTGTTATCGATAAACAATTAAAAGCTTTGTTATACATGTGGGCTCTGGGAATATCCAAAAAAAAAAAAAAAAAAAAGTGCCATGGCACTGATCTGTGCGCCAATGTGTTCATATCCAACGGAAATTTCCTATCAAAAGATCACTAACCACTTCAGAACAGTGGCATAAATAGCCATAACTAAATATGCAACATCCCAACAAGAAAGTTCTTAGTCCTATTATTATCGTACTGCTGCCCATCAGGTAATACAGAGGTTTAGAGGTACGCTTTATTAGCTGTAGTACAGTACACAATTTTGGTGGATAAGTGGAATCTGGCCTTTATAAATGCACAATGCTTTGCATACATGGAATGGGGATTTGGAAAATATTTTGCAGTTATATATATCTATATCAGTGATTTATAACATGCAAATTTCTACTTTACTCCTCCCATTACCAACTCAAGAATGACTTCCTAACAGCAATCCAATAAAACATCCTAGTTCATAAGACCTCTCCTCAAACTAAACACACACAGATGGATACAATAACGTGGTTTCTTGTCACAGTTCAGATATCTCAACTGAACTTGAGAAGTTTGACATTGCAACTGTGTGACAGCTAGTGTTAATAGTTGTCCTATATTTCAAGAGTCACTTTTAATTTTCCTTCAATAACCTTAATGTTTCATGAACATTTCTAGTAGCTCTTTATATAGTATTTAGCGATCCACTTAAACATATCTGCTTCTACATTATAACAGCAACTAGACAGAAATCTGTATACATCAAGCTCTGATGAAAATGGACCATCGTTATTAAGACTAGAACTGGATGGTATTTCTCTAGACTTTACTCCATTTCTCATGTGTTCCATGTTCTACTTAGCACATATATGTACTGCAAGGTGCTGTTTTGCACTGTAAAAAGTGACAGCCACATACAAAATACAAGTTATGCATCCAATAAAACATTATTTTTTAGATCAGATCTATAGTCTCAAAGCCACATATTTGAAGAATATCCAGTACTCATTATATATCTCGCAGAGAATGTCCAACACAAGTTCCTCTCTTACTGTACAAAGTATACTATTATATGATTATTAATTTTTATTTATAAGCCGCTGCAAGGCGTCCGCAGCGCCGTACAGAGACAAACAAATTACAATACAATGGGAGACAGCACAGTACAGTAAACAGTAAGCACAGCAACTCAGTAAGCTCAATGCACAGCTAGAGAGGGCAGGGAAGGGGGAGGGAGGATCCGCAAACGACGGGGCCCAAGAAGGAGGGCACGATAGACAGGGAGACCCCCAGAGGGGAGGAGGGAGCGAGAGTGGACGTGGGGTGAAGGACCCTCAAGAAGGAGGGCTAAGTAGCTGGAGAGCAGAGTTAGAAGTGGTGGAAACAGGAGGAGAGATGGCCCTGCTCAGAGGAGCGTACAATCTAAGGGGAGAATACTATGAATACAGATTTGTTTAAAGTAATTACTGGCACCAAGAAAGGCCCTGGAAATCCACGCTTGACACATTTCTGCTTTATTACTGTAGTAATAGCCTTTAAATACTTTATTAATGAAAAGTTGGAGAAATCTGCCAATTATCTAGACTTGAGCATAATAGAGAATTTTGGGGGCACCCCATTTAAAATAGAATGCACTTACAGTCTTTCGCTCTCTCTTTGGAGGAATGGCTTGCTGCTGGTTAATCATCACTTGGGCGCCTGGCACCCCAGGAGGAAACTGCTGCTGAGCGGGGTAATATGCTCCAGCTGAATATGAGAAGACAAACATTAGAACCACCGCAGGGCAAAGCAATCCAAAGAGAAACAAGCAGCACATGTACATATGAAGAAGTTTATTGCTTTACACACTAGGAGATGAGATATTTCTGCTCTACATATACAGAGTACACATCCTTTAATATAATCTACCATCATGATCTAAACTACCTTACAAATATATTCCATGTTTCAGCTGACAAAAATGAAACCCAAACAAACTTGTTAAAATTAGGCATTAGTCTCTATAAACCTCACCCCCAAAATTGCAAACTCCAGCTAACCAAACTTACAGGGTAATGACTGTGTATCATTCACCGCTGCCCCCACTCATCATACAGAGATTCTCTTCTACATCCCAGTCACACTGAACTAAATATAGTCAACTCCTGATCATATAAACACCACGAAGGGGGAGGTGCGGAGAGCAGCTGGAGGGATCACACAGTTACAGTACCTGTGACAAAGGGAGCTGTAGAACCCAGTTTCAAACATAAAATCACAAATTAGCTAGCATAAAAATAAGCAGATATTACTCACTATGGGGACCCCTAGAGTAACCTTAAAGAATTGGCTTCTGTATGTCTTTACTCACCGTATGTGCCATATTCTGTGGGGCTGGCACTGGGAAAGAAGCCAGGAGCTCCAGGCTGCACTTGGTACTGTTGTGTGGGCATCACATAAGAGCGACCCTGCAATGGAGACATTTGTCAAATAAACAAGCGTGCCATCAGGTGCTGTTGGGAACAGAGTCGAGGACAAAGTATGCAAACAACATTTTATTTAGTGATGTAGACTCTCACCTGTCCTTGGATATAGTAGCCCTGGGATGGATAGGGCAGTTGTGAGGGTATCATCATCACCTGGGAACCAGCGGGGTACACATGGGCAGGAGGCACTGCTCGGGCCGTAGAGCCACTCTGAACTCGTGTGGCGGTGCTAGGAGGCTGTGTCCTGCTCGGATAGTAATGCTGAAGGAGAGTAGAAAAATCAGATTACCGACAATCAATACCATTCTCCCACACATCCTCTTGTCCCATAGGAATATTGTGACACGGACATACTACTAATCCGTGGCACAGAGCTATGAACAAACATCTTCCCATACATTAAGTAATCATTATCTGGTTTCATTAACTGACTATTTGCCTTGCTGGGATACAGTAGGAATTTTAAAAAGTTACATAAGGCCTAAAATAAAAATTTGAATGGGGGGGGGGGGAAATCGCAAATATATACACAAAAAGTTCTCAAAAGTAGGACAGTAAAGATGTTGCAAGTGAAAAGATTGTTGTATTAAAAAGGAGAACGGCTTCAAAATACGCCCCCACCACCACCAGCCAGGTAGATGTCCTTCCACTGTGACCACCTCACCTTACAGTCACTGTTCAAACTACATACTCTCAGCCATCCATGCACTGGATGACAAAATGAAGACAGCACATGATTGGCTACCAATAAAGGCTTTCCTAACTCCAATTTACATCATTCAATCATCATTTCATTTGTTCCCGACGCCTTCACTTCTCTAGTACATGAGGGCTATATAAAACAAAAAAAAAGCAATGGTTCAAACGGTGATTGTAAGGCAACGATGGTGAAGGGAATATATATTTGAGTTGTGTTCTCCTTTGATGCAGGTGTAATACAACAGAACGATTAGAGTACAACTTTACTTCCACACATTTGTCAGATCTTTTGTGTATACTGTGCTCCCAGGATATATTCCCTTGGGAAGATCAGTACCAGCATGTGTCCTGCTCAGACACCAATGCGCAGAATAAATGTGTACCCCAGTACAGAAATTAGATTAAGATAAGATGAAGAGTTACCTGAATTGATCTGAATCCTGCCTGTTAGAAGCAGCAGCAGAAACAAAAAGGAAGAAGCAGAGGGTGGAAGGAGACAAACGTGAAAAATTACCAAAGAACGGGCCATCAAGAGATGAGTAAATGAGGGATAAAAGATGCAAGGTACAAGAACACAGCCAGCCAGGACAGAAGATTTTCAATGGAAACATGTTAATGATGGGGAGCACAAAGTGGGCAAGGCTGGGGCCAGAATCACATTGCAAAATGGTAATCCAAGTTTGAGAAGTACAAAGGAAGGATAGAATATAATATATATATATATAATCATTTTATGACGGTAACCCAAAGCACGGTTGGCTAACTGACGGGTTCTGAATGTTGAATTATTACATGTGCATCATCTGACATGACTAAGCAAATAAACCGCCTGTGCTCATAAAAATAATGGGAGTATTACAAAAATATAGTGCAACACCTTAACCATTCAATAACAAATGGGAAGAATAAAAAAAAAATAGATTAGGTTGCACAGGCTTTTAAATGAGGCAAAAAAAGCAACCGATTCACACTTTCTCCCAATATCAAGCACAGTTCATCATATTTAAGAGCTGCATAAATGTGACAGCCGTTTTCAGCACTTTTACTGTTTGCAAATAACCAAGAATTTTTGCCATCACATGCCGGATGCTTATATTTGATTTGTTGATCAAATAGCTATATGCAAAATTATTTTGTTATGTTGACTACACTCGTAAAATATATTTTAGCATCTTAGGACATTTAAGCTCCATCAACAACCCACCAATAAAAAAAAAAAAAAAGCAAGCCGACTGCTCTTTATAGTTTTCTTCCATTTTCTAGGCACTTTCAATCTGCTACAAATATTGTAGCACAATTAGCTCTGACTCCAAAGACTGTTGTGGCGAAGAACATGCAAGAGAAAAATGCTAAAGTTTGCGGTGGCAATATATTTTCTAATAAGTATTTGCTGCTATTAGAAATCAATGGAAAACTAAAAATTAACATATGGCTTATACTTCCCCACAATAAATGCGAGATGATCTGAAGACATGAAAGCTCCTCATCAACATCTAAAATGGTTGTGAATATCATGTCCTCTGACAAAGTAACATCTGCAGGATAATGGTCATGCAGCTTTGAATCATTATGACTTACCTGCCGAGGCTGGGACTGCGTATTCATTTGGGGGGTCTGTGGAGGCCCAAACACCACAGGGGCCGTAGCTGCAGAGGGGTATGCTGACTGGGAAGACGGAAAGAAATTAGAAGATATAATAATTTAGTAAGCAATTTACAGTATTATGAATATTTTACATATACACACAGATTGCAGAGAGCTGCCAAAAAGCATGTCACAATTTTGGAATATGAAACTTAAAAAACGTGTTGGGTGCTTTTTGTCTGTAGGAAGTATGGTTACAGAAATCACTTCTTTACTGGCGGTCCTGCATTACTACAATGACCCTTCAACTAAGTGGATACCAAATGCCAAGACTTCCACAACATTAAGCAATTGTACCTTTTCAGAGGCTTTTTCTGGAACTAGTTCCTACGCCTGATGGTATTTTAAAATACTGCCTTTTTGAACAGTTCATTGGACAGACACTTATTTAATGGTTTCTGCCAGTCCTCAATACCGAAACAGAACTGTAGTACACGTAGGTTGTATACTTCACACTGCCAGAAGCTCAGCTCTTCTCACTACCAAAAGGCTGTGCTTATCGCCTTGGGGCGGGATAGCAGCAGCATATATATGACTGGCTATTTAGCTGAATGGCAGGTGGATCTAAATAGAACATCTTGATACCGAGCACTTTTTTTTTGTTTTTGTTTAGCAGGTTTTGCTTATGGAACTCTCAAACATGACAGGTCTTGTTTACTATGTTCATTTGTATACCCCTTGTGACCCTGGCTGAAGGGAGAGGTCTCTTGCTTTCCCAGAACTTGACTGATATCTGCCCTCACTTTCCACTAGAAACAGGCCGTGCAAATGTATCTGATCACCCAAGACCAGCATGAGGATTCTTCCAGTGTAGCATGTCAGTTGATGTTTTTTAGGGATAAGGCAACAGATAAAAGAGATTTGATTAATAAAGACAAAAAAATGCTAATTAGTAGTTCCAGCCAACCTGTAAACTGTTCTTCCACAAGCTTGGGATAAGTACCTGTGGGAGTCCAGGGGAAGGGGCAGTAGGGGGTCCTCCTATAGGCTGGGTGGTTTTGCTCATCTCATGTGCTGCTGCATAGGGTCCCCCACAAGCTCTATAAAGAAATGAAACATTTGTAATATAAAAGGTCAGTCAGATAGAACTACAGACTACATAGTAAAGAGCATTACACTCATAAGAGGTTTGCAGTATAACAAGTGTCCAGGCAGCAGAAAGGTTTTCTGGAAATTTTGCAATCTAGGACACAAAGTTTATAAATAAAAATAGCTGGCACATCTTCCAAAATCATTCTGCCCAGCACAAAGCAAGACATTTTGGACAAGAGCAGACAACCTACTGCACTGGTGAGATAAGAACATTCAGTGTCTCAAAAAAAAAGGTTCATAAATGAACATGCATCCCTACTGACAATATGCTTATTTATAACAAAAACGACAAGCAGTGAAGACATTCCACAACCTTAAAGTATTTCATTTGTAAATTGAAAGGTGCAGAAAGGGTTAAAAAGTTCATATTCATACTTGCCTACTTTTGGCATGTTGTATCCAGGAGAGGGGCGTGTCTAGAGGGCGGGGCGCAACGAATCGCGGCATTTTGGCCCCGCAACAAATATGCCGTTTTGTAGCGGGGGGAGGGCCAAAATGTCGAAATTCACCGCAAATCCCGTCAGATTGCGGGAGATTTGCCAGCTCTCCCGGGAGTCCATGAGACCGACCCGAATTTCGTGAGTCTCCCTGACATTCCGGGAGAGTTGGCAAGTATGTTCATATTGCTTAAACTGTGGAGGTATCCATTTTGTAGGCTGAACCAATATTTAGAAGCAGGTTAGCAATTAACTACAATTAAGCATTGGTTCAAATCAAAAATTATCTGCTTCCAGTGTGTGGTAGTGAAAGGTGCACTTTAAAGCATAACAAGATTTGAAATTAAAATAAGAAAATTACAATTAATAAAATAAATGTATGATATTTATGGCAAGGATGTCCTGTAGGGGGATATTTTTCACAGCACACAAAAGCTCTTTTGTAAGGCTATTGAAACACACAGCATGGCGCCAAGTTACACCACTTATTGAAGATTAAGATAAACTGCTTCCACTTAACTAGTTAAAGGGAACTTACAATTCTTTAATTGTGTCTAGCACAATGGAAAGTACATGCTAAACAGTTTTGTGTTATTCCTAAGTGCAAGGCTATCAGACAATTCAGGGGCTTGTGTCTGCCATCACTAGTGGCTGTCATATTTAAAGTGTTTTGATACCCCCAGTGACCTCATACGCTATCTACCTTGACATAGCTACCTCCCTCCAAACTATTCTGAGAGGATCATTACACCTCAATATCAATGACAGCAGAAAAAATAAAGGGGAAAATAAAATGAATGGCGCTCATGAATGACCGGCAAGCTGCGTAAAATCATAAAACTAAATAGTCCAAAATAAGAATATTTTTTATAAATTCATGACTTAAGGGATCACTAGACCCCAAAACTGAAATGTTGAAGATAATACACATTGTATTGTGCTGCCCTCTGTATACAGTATTACATACCAGAAAGTGGAGAGGACAGTTACTAAGGTCACAACTCCGCGATCTATACTGTACATGTATTGTGGTGTGTCACACAGTATAATACCAGCTTGCTGAAACATCTGCAGGTAATAAGAGTCAGCTAACACAACTATGCATAAGGGGGGAGGGAAAACACACATTGTATGCATATCTTTTTGTGTTACCTACTGCTAACACACAGGATTTCAAGGACTCAGCTAATGACCCTGCACTCAGAATGATAAAAAGAAGTAGTTGATAGCACCGAGTTTGCCACAGCTGTACAAAAGAAATGCTTTCTAAAGACAAAATGGACACCTTCATATAACCCATCTGAAAGCAAAAAACAGCACATCTGCAATAGTGCATTATTAAAGAAAGTCCATTTCCACAGGCTGCTCACTTCACAGGTATCACAGAGCAATTTGCTGTTCCAGTTGCCAAACTCTGAACCAGCTTCCATCTATTCACACAAAAACAGTTTAGAACAAAAACCATTGTACTCATGTGAAAGAAAAGTGTCCAGTCTGGATAAAGAATATATAAAATATATCTATCACCACAACTGACTTTTAGAGGTACAATCTTAGGTTTATGGGTTCTCCAATTACACTATATTTTCCATGGAATCAAAATGAGAAAGTAATAGCAGAAACAGGTAAAAAGCATAAAGGAATTCCATTCACATGCTAAGGAAGGAAGCAAGAAGTACAGGTCCACCCAGAGACACATTGGACAGTGTGGATAAACACACCTCCCCTTCATATGGTAATGTAACGTTTGTTTACCATGAATGGCTAACATTAGGGAAGATAAGTTTTAACATTTGCAAACAGACTAATTTAATCACAAAAGCAGTACTGGAGACAAACTTCTTCTAAAGAAAGTTAATTAACTATCCTTTATAATGGTCACATTTAACAACTATGTTGCACCAAATATTCCCTGGCTCACTTGTTTTTTTTTATTGTTGAGCCTATTCTCTTTCAAAACCCTTTACAGTTATTGATTGCAATATGCATATCCTCCCCATATTACTCATAGTAAATGTAACGTAAAAAAAAATGGACTTTGATTGGATTACCAATCATGTAAGTGAACCATATTAATTAAAAATCAGTGACATGAAAGCAAACATTTCGGAACCCTTAAAAAGGGAGAGAAATTCCTTCATAAGAAAATATTTTATATATTTAAATATATTTAAAAAGGAGTTTAACTTGAAAAATCAATGTTACCTGTCCCCTCAACCCAAAGTTCTTTTATTGTGAAGGAAGGGGATTGAGTAGAATATATATGTAAAGTGGGAAGTCTCCTTAAGGGGGGCTAAAAGGAGGGTTTGCATCTGAAATGTCAGAAATGCTTTCTATGCTGCACTACAGCAAATGTCATGTGTACCAACCTTTACATTTCAGCAATCTAGTTTAGACTATCAAAACAGTCCAGCTTCACTCATGTTCTTGCTTTGAAAACAAATGTTTTCATCACAACTTAATTATTGGGGTGTTTTAATGAAGCAAGCAGCGTCCATAGCTCCAGCCTTACCCAATGCAAATAAATTATTCCCATATCTCTTACTAGACAAATGCAGAGTTTCAGTGTTTGGAAGAAGGTGTGTGCATTAAGACCTTGTGTGACACCAGCTTTTTATCCACAGAACAATTTAAGATCATTCAACACTGTTTGTTGTCTCTCAAAGTTCCAATAGGAGACCATAGATAGTACATTGCTCTATATTACATTTCAGTATTTGGTTTTGGTTTTTTTAAACAACCCTGGAAGAAAACTTAAAATGTGCATTTTATGTCACACTTGTTTTCCTTTCTGCATCAGTGAGACTAATAAAACCTTGCTTTCTTTTCTCACTCACAAAGTAAACAACAGCACTGAATGGTAAACAAGATAATATTACTTAATTGGGAAAACTGTCTGCAAAGCAATGGGTAATGTACTAAGGGACATTTAAACAGTTATATATTAGATTTTCTAACTAGTACAAGCTATTAAAAAAATCTGCATATGATTAGTTAGGCGTTGCCTTAAATGAGGCCAAATGGCAACTACAACCACTACAAGGTAAGCAAGCTTCACTTATACTACAATAAAGCAGTAGGGAATCATGGTAGACCACAACACTTTACACCACAATCACACAAAAAGCACATTATCCTTTAACAGCAGTTATAAGTAATATTTGTATGATCACAAAAGAGAAGCCATTGTGATTTCAACTCCATCTAGAACATGCCCAAACTCCACACAAGACTCTTGTGCAGTGTGCACCAATACTGGCAGTGCTATATTCACAGCATACAACTGGCAGTATTATTCACCAACATGAATATATACTCAGATAAAATAACTTTCTGGCAATGTAAGCAGAATAGAACAGAACACAAAATGTAATGTAAAAATGTTCATACATCTAAATATAAAAGTCACCATGGCCTGAATGTGCCTGCTATCAAAGCAACGCACCTAAATACATATAAGTATACACACATATACACACATGTGTTTGTAAGACTAGGATTAGTTGGGGACACCACCATACTTTGAATTGTTGTATATGTAGGAAACTACTTTTATAACACATTTACAGTTCGGGATCAAAAAATGAGGTCAAGGACAGCACATACCTGATAGTTAAAATGAGCTGTATAAAGATGCTCACAGCATAGTGCAAAATACTCATGTAAAGCAAACAAGCCAGGTAAAAATACAAAATGGAGGGAGCAAATGCATAAAGTTGTTACACATAATACACAGACTTACATTAGCAGCTTTCAGAGCTTCTGCAGCTTCCCAACTGTACTGTATATAATAGAGGCTGTTGTGATCTCACCCATACCCTGAAAGCGAATATATAGGCCTGGCTCCTCCCCCAAATCAGCCACTAAGAGCACTTTCCAGCCTACTGATAACATTTGGGAGGAGATGTAGTTGGGGTAGTTCATTGCATATGAAAAGGGCAGCAGGATATGCACAGATGGCTCCCACCCCCATTCCAAAAACAAACATTTAATGGAGAATCTTCCATCCAACAGAAAAGGCAAAGAAAACTGTTCTCATGGGAGAGAGGCTAAGTATACACAGTATGGAATGTTCACAAATGCAATCCAAAGCAAAAAATAAATAAATAAAAAAAAAATATATATAAAATTCCCCTTAAGACTAATAAGCCACTGATGCGCAATTACAGTTTTTAGGTTTGGTTTTTTTAATGCCAATACTCATATCAAAACGCAAACGCAACTGTTTGTAGCGTATGGTGCTCACTGTAAGTTGTCCCAATTCAATTATGGATGGTTAATGTATGGTGTAGAAGATGCGCTCTGTAAACTGGAACAAATACAATGCTAGTAACAGCGGTAGTTATTGCGACACTAGAAACAATGGTTTACATGTGCGCTATTAAAAATTCCAGTAATATAACAAAAAGAAAAAAACATGTAATAAACGCAAGTGGTTATGAGACCTTCCCAAGTGTGCCCCCCCCCCCAATTAATGTTACTGAATAGCATTCCTTAAAAAAAAAAACACACACACAAAAAAAAGCAAGCAGTTTAGCCATTACAGAAAGGCCAACATTGTACACACAAAATCTATTACTGTTCAACAGAGGTAGTCGAGTTGCATATTTGGGATGTAGTCCAATCTCTTAAAAAGCTTATCTGCTAATGCAAGACTACCTATTTGCAATTAACACATTACAAGAAGTTTAAGATATTTCCACATATTACAACAGCAGAGACAAAACATCCCAAAGTCAGCACATGCTGCAGCATTGTACATCATTCACCGTACATGACACCCTTTCTAAACGTGTAACCAACCACAATCCAACTATGTCACAATTACTGGGCACGTAAAGATAAACGTCTGTTAAGTCAAGGACAGCACATATTCTGATAAAGTGAGCTGTATCAAAATGGATTCAGCCTTCCAATAGAATGACCTACCCATTTTATCCATAACATGAGCCCTAATTAGGTACAGATCCAGTTACTTTGCAATTGAGTCAAACTTCCCAATCTCCACAAGTATGACTAGCCTAGAAAACTGCTTTCATTATGCCAGAAAATAAATGTATAACACACTGATTTGCTCCCCTGCAGCATTTGCACACCTGTGTGTAGGAAAGCAAAAATACACATTTTCTGCTCAAATATTTCCATATATTTACCCACCCGGTTCCCAAATGCAACAGAAGCTCTTAGGGTTATGTCCATTACCCCCGCATTATAATATCAAAGCACAGTACTACACCATTAAAACCTAAAGTGCAATTTAATTTATGTAGAAGAGCTACAAATAGCATGGACAGATCATATATATCAGGATTTAATCAGGACTAGATATATTTCAGATAAGGGGAACAATTTTACATTTGAACCTTCCTAACTCCTGGCATGATACCAAAACTTTTACATGAAATATAGTACGTATTGCAAAATGCATTTAGGATCAATTTACAATTTTTAATGTAGGACTTGGCTTGCACATTGCAAATTATAACATTCAACGATGAATTAAGCCACTGAAAATGCTATGTGAACACAGGAGAATCCCTGTATTGTGCCCAAAGGGGAATGAGACCATTGGTCAGAAGGATCCTAGCAGTGATTTTTTACAAGTGGCTCCATGGGACAAGTATTGCCAGCCACAGACAAAGAGAAAGGTTTGTGTTTTACATGTGTGTAAATTACATTACTAGGTGTTACTGAACCTATACAATTTTATAAAAGACAAGTCTCTCATGCAGACAAAGGCTATTATATATTGTCATTCAGACTAGACCTGATACCATAGTAATACTTCTGTGCATGACAATAGACAGGAGTGGTCACAGAGAGCAAAAGATCACACAGAATGAAAAGGCAGAGGACGAAGAAAAAGAGGTCTATTATCATAGACCAGCACTAAATTAAATTTTAAACTTTCTAGATATTGAAAAGAATATGCCCCATAAATAAATAAAATATATATGTATATCTATCTTATGGGCTTGTTATGGCTGTTAATATATTAAAGCATAGCACACTATTCTCATGTTAAAAAAAAAAAATGTGTCTGAAAAAGATAGGGGGGGGCAGTGTTACCCGTTTATGATGGATCACTGAGGTTACTTATAAGAGCGCTGTAGTGGTATGTCATGTCAACACGTTGTTGTAGCTTCTCATCCTTACAAAGATTGTGACTAGGTTCCTAACTGCTTTAGTGACCATACTATTCGGAATGACTTATGTGACTGCTCTCCAACTGTACCAGTAAATGCTGCATAAACTAAAGTTAGCCATGGGCTTGATGGGTTAACCCTGCCATCTGACTGGTATGCCATTACATCACGCATATGGATGGCCAAACTGAAAAGGTCAGGCAGTACACTTCCGACTGAGCAGCCCATCTCACAATGGGCCGTTGGTTGATAACTGCACACACAAGTGGATAGCATTTACAGACATGCCCAATGATGATCTGATCATTGAGTATTCTGATTGTTTTGGGGAGACACAAACAACAACTGCCTGCCAAACAGGACCAAAATAGTACACTGTATTGTTCCATTCTAAACTATTAAAATTTGATGTGGCAATTTAAAGCCACTTGCATTTTTACATCTTTAAGTCATTTAAGGAAACCTATAGGTAAAACAATGAAATGTGAAAGTTATCACACTCTTCTTAATAAAGGAACGCTAGTAGCAATGTTCACAGATTAGATATATTGTGAGCACAAGTTATTACATGGTAAAATTAAGCATTTATGGTATGGAGTAATATTTTGGCCACTAGTGCAATGATCCTGTAGGAGTTTACACACCATCGAGCAAGCAGTACAGTCACTCCATCTATTTTTAAGTCTCTTCTCAAAAAGAAACAATTAGGGAGCAATTTAATTGCCAGCGATGTAGCGCACGGACATCTCCAGCGCACATTGCCAATTACGATAGAAATCTCCGCTCATTTTCCCCACGCACCTCTACGGGGTGCAAGGAAAAAATGAGCGCAGATTTAGGTCAAATCTCTGCTGCAAGATATCTTGAGGACCTTCCGGATGAAACCTTGTGGCCAAGTGAATCTCACCCATATCATAAAACATTGCAATCAAACATATTGCTGCTGATCTACTTCAGTATAATTGAAGTGGATCAGCAATAACTCATGGAAAAAAATATATATCCAGATCCTAGCACAAGTAGTGAAAAGCCTACTTCTTCCCAATGTTCACCATCTGGTGTAAAATGAATAATATTTACAAATCCCAGTAAAGAGTCACAGCCCCTTACAGTATTTCCAACTGTAGGTTACATTTGTTATGCATGCTTTTGTTCCCCATTTTTTTCCCTAAAGAGGCTAGCTGCAGTCTCTGAATAGATATATTGTAAGGAAACATGTTGTGCATAGGGAAAACCACTTGTACATTTCTTGCAATCATTAGCTGCTGAAACTTTCATATATATTGGTATTTCATGTTAGGAGTTCTAATGCGCTGATCTATTGCGTTCAACTGACCAGCATTGCAAACATTTGTATCTTCCTTAACCATGCTAAACTATTATACAATGTTTGGTAAACGATATCTCAGTAACATTGAGTGTCCCATTAGAATAGCTAGTAGGGGAGGAGTAAATATGGTTAATTTCTAACAGAATGTGGCAACAGGGATAAGGAGTCCATACCAAAAGCACATGACCTGTTTGTGCGACTACAGGAAATAAAAAAATAAAAAAAATGTACAAACAGCATTCCATTTTGTTGCAATTTCAGCATTTACTGCCCAAGTCTGATTCAGTCACTAACAGTATTGTAATGGAGGACTATAAGGGGGGCTCTTTTCAACTTAGTTTAAACTTAAACCAATCAGATGAAAATGTACTCACTTTGCCCATCCTTTCCTCCTTCTACATTGGATCAACCCATGTCTCAATGAAAATTTTCCTACTGCAATACCTCTCTGGAATATAAAAAATATTTCCACCAAAAAAAATAAAAAAATTGCAGAGTTGCAATACTCTGCAACTAAATGAAAGCATGTCCACAATTTGAATATTGACTGAAGCCTTATTTCAAAAGAACAGCTCACACACGGTTAAACATGGAAAGCAATACTTTTGCCAGCCTGATTCTAAAAAACATAACTATCTAGAATCCACTACCCCTACAGCAAACTAGAAAAGCAAAGTCTATGAGCAGAGGTGCTCGGCTTTGCAAACACCAGTGTTTCTCAGCTTTATTTAGGCTTGAACCCCAAGTATCAGTGTGTCAGTGACCCAAAAAAAGGTCAGTTACCAATAAAATGTATTCCATATCTATCAAGCAAGCCCAAAAAACATTTTAGGATGCTACAAGTTTATGTAAATCAGAGACACATTTTCTCCACTATTACATAATTAAAAGAAACCATCACTGCTTGCGTCTTTCTTCAAAGAACTCCAGTGGGTTTGTGAACGCTAAACGGCTCCTGGTATACACTGATAGATGCCAATTAAAAACACAGATAATGACACCGCTGCTTTATTCTAATTAGCATATGCATGCACCACCACATGAGAGCAATTGGCAGCTTTGTGGAGTTCATGTGAATTTTAGCAGGACATCAAAAACATCCATATGTGATGCACACTATTAAAATATGGAATTAATCTCATTACTTTAAACAAGAACAGACTCCTACATTTTAAAAGATAAGTTGTGCAATCAAAATTACTGAACAGGACTTGAATGGGGATAACTACAATTGTACTGCTAACTTTATCAGCCCAGAAAGACTGGCACAGTACTTGTTTGTTGTCAGTTTTGCAGTCGTATTGCATCACAATTTACCCTTCTGACTACAAAAGCACATTCTGAGTTAATAGAAAAATAAAAAAAAAAACCACACGACTAAACTGAACTGTGCAGATTTTGAATCATCCATGAATTCATTAGTATGAATGGTCCATAAAATAGGACTGTAGTAATGTTTTTGGTAGTAGGATAACCCACGCTGTATAAAACAGTCATTCAGAAGCTGAAGACTGTGAAACCCATAGTTTGAAATATGCATGGCTACTTACAGCCACAATTCAAATCATTACATTAGCAATATTTTTATATACTATTAGCAATATCCATCAATGCTGAAAACTAAACTAGGACCACTATCTTTCATATTTACACAGCGATAACTAAAGCATGCCAAATGGAGAACTGTAGGGATGAGGTGTTTTAAATATCCCAAAAAGGATAGAGCGATATTCACTACTGCCAAGGACTCCTTATACAAACAACCCACGGCTAGATCGAGCACATAACTGCAACTTAAGTGCATTGATCTCCCAAGTGTGCTTGAGTAATCCTAGTGAATTTACAGAAAAGAATAAGTTTTGATAAATGGATTCTGAAAGAGCAAAAAACACATACATTCAAATATTAAACTGCAGTACCATCATAGATTTACATGGGGTCAAACGTCATGATAGTGTCACCTACAACCAGCGGAGACAGCCATTTTATTACCTGAATCATGGCAACACAGCCTATCGATTCACTAAGTACAAGTGTCTCCTATTCGGTCGCAGGTACCACAGTGACTGAATTAATAGATTGCATATCTGTGAATTTTAGCTCAGCCCACAAAATGGCTGCCTCCACCGTGTTTAAGTGACAGGTTCATTTTAAATAAAGTGAATTGTGCTTGTAGATATGTCCTTTCAAACCTTAAATGATTGCATAGCGGCAAAAAGTGACCGTAATGAAAAAGGGGGGCGATGGCCAACAGGCAGACCACCTGACTACAGCTTAAAACAAAATTGACTTGTCCTTTTTGCTCTCTATTGTAAAGCACAAAACAACTGAATGAAAGAGGCCATACAGTCTTATTACCTTCTCTGCACCAATGTGCATTTTTGATGCACGTTAAACACAAACCAATAAGTAATGCACATTATTAAAACATTACATCTGGTTAATGCAAACTGTATCCTCCTGCATGCAAATATACATAAATATTTTTCAGGCAATACAATCAAAATGCATTTAAGCTATCAACTCCTCTTCAAAAGAAAACAACTATTAACTCAAACCTCAGAAACAGCATACAGACTACACATAACAGCTGTTTAGCATGTAAACCATGCCAGAGAAAGATGCTGTATCACTGTCTAACCTACATGCTAGGGACATCCAGTGTAGCATGAGGTATCATGATGAGAAATGGACTGAATGAGAATTGGGGAACTAAATGCATAAAGAACAAAACCGTTCCACAGTAGGAGTGAATAAATAGTGGTGTTGCCTATAGCAACCAGACATTTGCATTGCCAAACTCAGTAAGGGGCAACGTGAAATAACTGGAGGGCTGCACAGAGGATGGTATGACGCATGACCTCCCTGCACTGTGCATGGGAAGTCACGTGAGACAGAAGTTGGCTACCCCATTCTAATAAATTAAGAGCAGTCGGTTGGGAGGCCACAGGCCCACTACTGAGCTAACTGTACTAAAAAAATTAGAGCTAGAATAATCTGATTGGTTGCTATGGGGAAGACTACCTTTTCTAGCTACCTATGGAAGTTATCAGAAATGTTCTAATTTAAATAATGCCACTTGCCTCATTCTAGCTGCTTTAAACACTCATTTAGGACAATTATATTCAACCTAAACACTTTAACCCTCTAAAAATACTTCATACAAGAGTGAGCCAAAAAGCAGAAAAGTATATTTTATAACAAAGCAGAAAACAATTCAAGCAGTACATAATTTACACAGTTCCTATGCAGTTTATACACAGTATTTGCACTTATTCTAAACAGTCACATCAAGTTATAGTGGAATCCTACACAATCAAAAGTTTTATAGTGCACAGCAGCAGCAACTTCACTACTTCCAGGAAACATTAAGGGGTAAGGTATCATTTACCTGTCAGTAAGACAGGATAACCTGCTCCCACAAGCCTAGGTGACATTTCTGGGTATGCTATGCAGGTTAGCATATGTTAGTAGTGTGCTGCCCTGCATTTGTTGTAGACAGTATTTGCATAATGAGTTATTGATTACTGATCTCAACAAGTGACTAACATTCACATGGGGATATTAAGCCACCCACAAGTAGGAGATTTTCAATATCTGGATTCTTTGGTTAAATGACATACCAAATCCAACAAAAAAAAAACTGCCTTAAAAAACAATACTAAGAGAATGTGCTAGCATACTAGTCTTTAAAAAAATGTAAATTGCACAATCACTTGTACTCACATGTGAAATTATATATATATATATATATATATATATATATATATATATATATATATATATATACACAGTTCACAGCACAACATGCCCAGCTCATGACCTACAACCAAGAATGCGACAGTCAACGATTAGGGGACATGTGGCTACCTCGGTAAATAGAGTTCTGCTTCATAACGAATCACATACAGTGTACGGATTGGCATCTTCAGTCTGATGCAGAAGGGATGAATGGAAACCAGGACAGAATGACTACGCCCGGGCTTCACACTACAGTATGTGACGACATAAACAGCATTGTGACGTCTCACAGCATTGTGAGGTCTCAAGCAGCCACACAAGGCACGTGAATGTCACCCTACAGAGACTTCTCCTGCAGGCTGATCTCAATGTGTCAGCTCGGGGAGATCCCTGCGCATGCGGCGCGAGTGCGGCAGTATGGAGGTGACATGAGATGTCACAGTGGCCGTATGATGTCATTCATTCAGCGACAGACACAGCGCTGGCCTCTGCCATACGGTGCGGCAAGCCGGCTCAGAGGACTCGCCTACGTCCACTCACACATCTCAGGATGGCACACAACAGGAAAAGGGCCGGATACACTTAGCACTGGCTGGGCACTGCTGCCGGCTGGCACAGTGAGGCTGGCAGGGATTAGGGCCCTGATGATGTAGGCCTGGGTGAGCCGGTTATAGACACACACATATCACGATGGACTGGCAGCATGGGCCTATGGGGACCGGGCGGGTGTCGGCCGCGGAGCTGTGGGGATGCATGAGACGGCGGATGGTGAAGGATTGTTAGCCGGGCCCCATCGACTCTCACCTGCTCTCCTCAGTCCGCGCAGCCGGGCGCAGCCGCACCAGCGAGATGGGCCATTTCCGGATCCCGGCCTCGTACTACGCATGTGCACAGCTCGTGCACGTGACAGAATAGACCGGAAAGGGCGTGGCGTAAGAAAACGCTGCGTCGCTCAGTGTCACATGACTCGCAGGCGGCGGAAGTGCTTAGTGAGTGATGATGAGTCTTCCACATAGATATCAACTGACTACAGTACTGGGCCGTGGGTGAAAGCAATGGATACTTTTTATATCTCGTATATATAGAATAGACATTTCGTTTAGGTTTTCTATAGTTGCTATCTGGCCTTAGTTTTCTGGGACAGCCCCATGTTTTGAAAATTTGCCCATGGACATGACCCTGTATTTCGAAAATGATAATAAAATTTCTGTTTTCCTGGATGCTACACTCAATTCCTATTCTGTCGGATATAAAAGTTATTTTTTTGGAAAGAAGAGTTTAAATTGATTTAAAAATGACTTCTGTTCACATACGTACTAACAGTTGTGTATTGTAAACAAATCTGACTTTGCAGACACAGTGGGGGGCATTTAAATATTTAACCTGTAATAGCTGTGTAGAAAGTTGGTATCTATATTGCCAACATGATGTGAGTTTTAATTTAATTTCTAAACTAGTAGAGCAACTATAGAACCTGACTGCTATGTGCAGCATCTTTTCAATATACTTGCCTGTAGAGCAGTTGTAAGAAATGTCCCTCAAATGAGGATTGATTTAAATTGTTGGCAAAAATGCAGCCTTTTTATTAAACAGTGTTGAAAATACCACATACACCTGATTTAAACACACTTGAACATGAACATCACACATTGATCACTGCAATCCCCACTGCCCCTGCTTATGCTGCATCCAGTCCTTGCTGTCATCTGTAATATGTTTTGGCATTATTTCAGGACAATGACAACAGAAAATGTGTATAATGCAGTAGGTACATGGCTGTGTGTCCTTGGTATGACAAAGTAGTTGGGTAGACTGCATTATCTTTGCAAATATATAGAGAGATGTCATATACAAAACAGAAATTATTGGCTGTGCAGTGCAAAAGTAGCTTTTGACCCACTGTGCACATAGATTTCTGACAAGAAGTATGGGTTAACGGAGCAAGATGTCGTTTAAGGAAGAGTAGAAGTTTTTAAAGGCAGGAGTAGAGCAGCATTCCTTTTTGAGTAGTAATTAAGCGCACCAATGCACCTTATTTTGAGGAGCAGTACAGAAATGAGATTATCTTTTGCAGAGTGAAACTATTACAATGAGATAAAAGGGTGGAGAAGGCACATAAAGGTATTCCTTGCTGTTTGGAGAGGCGTTGGGCCACTACCTTTCTGAAAACAAGGATTTGAATTTTGCACCAGCTCAGAGTTGACAGTCTTCAGGTTTCAAGTTATAGTTGTAATGGGATTCATTTTGTGCTTAAGTTGTATTTAGACATAAAAGCTTATTTCTATACACTTTGAGCAATTTAAGAAATAGCTTCACAAGTATAAACGGGACACTTGTAATACAAAAAGTCCAGAGGTTGACTATGCACTCCGCAGTAAACTAGGCACAGATTGGTAATAGTGGGATGTATACTTAACAAATAATAGTTCAATGTATGTAAAAAAACATATCCCTTGTTATTTGTTGTGCATTTATTTTATTTGTTGTCTTGCTGTGGGTCTCATCACTGCACTTTTATGTACATTAATCACATTTACATAAAACACTTGATTCCTCATGGTAGCTCATACTTTCCTATACACTTTTATTGGTTATTTCATCTTTCATCTATAGTGGGACATTATTATCATTCTGACACATTAAGGAACCCAATTTGACATTAATTCGGTGCATTTTCATATACTAATGGTTTAATGCAGACTAATCTTTGTGTATGGGACCAAGCACAAATTGTCGATTCAAGGGCTGCTGTTGTGTTAAGACACTGCAAAGTACCAGTTTGAGAGGGGTCACTTCTACAGTTTGATTTACATTCACCAATTGTAGGTGATTCTACCAGTAGGATTTAAAACAGCAATTTTATTAAAGGCAAATCTCGGCCTGTGACAATTTATGTTACCTGTTAATTTTGATTCCTCGATGGACTCCCAGGCAGCCATAGATAATAGGTTAAACTCCTATTCAGCTTAGCATACACAGGTAAGAAAACATCTGAGGCTATAAAATGTGACCCCTCTTCTTGCTCAGTGGTATTTTCCCTGTTTTGTCCAGCTGAGCAGGCAGAGGTAGTGTAGTGTTGTGGGGGCATGTTGTGCCAGCTTTTATGCCAAGTCTGCAGTGGGATGTACCATATAATGGTTTCTGGTTTTATCATCAAAGTAGGGGTGTGGGGCTTGGCATGGCAATGGCGTAGGAAGCATTTCCTCTAGCTTTCCCACATTATTACGACAACAAACATGTATTTTTATGGAGGTTTGACACTACCTCCTTTTTGAGTTGCTGCATTTATTGCCTAATATTTAATAACATATTGATTACTATTTGGGACCTATTAGCGCCAGAGACTTAGTTGTTTCCCACATTATTAGCCCAAAAAATCTGTTTTGCACCAACCTGTGGCCATGTGCTCCTTCTGGGCTCCTGACTTCCTGGTTGTGTGGTCCTGTCATTCAGTGGTCCCTATCACGCTGTACTTCCACTCTGGCCTGCCGACTGGTCTACAGAGACAGGAGTGCCGGAACTGCACTGCTGCAAGTGTCATGAAAAGGATGCAGGGTGGGCTGCGGAAGCTGCCGGCTGGCAGCGCGATCCTGTGACGACCTGTAACCAGGGCCGGATTAAGGGAATGGATGCCCCTGGGCTAAGGGGGCATCCATTCCCCCATGAGGGCCCCCCCGTGATCCGAGCCACCCCCAAGGCACTTACCTCCTTCTTCTGGCATTGCGGTCCTTCCCCGGCGCGCTGTAAGATCTCGTGATAGTGAGACTCATGAGATCTCCTCAGTAAGGAGACTACAGTACGCCGGGGAAGGACCGCAGTGAAAGTGCTCAGCAGCATTGATCGCGCCAAGGGTACCCCGCCCCCGACCGATCAATAATGCTGCTGATCACTTTCAAGGGCCCCCTGGATGCCCGAGGCCCCTGGGCTGTAGCCCAGTTAGCCCTAGGATTAATCCGGCCCTGCCTGTAACCTGACTTGTACTCTTTTCCTTCCCCCCGCTTTGACGTCGGATGCTTCGGGCCTGGATCTCATGTGGGGACTCCATTTTGATTGCACCTGATCGGAGCTGCTGGCCTGCATTGAGGGACTGACTGCCGGGGACGCTGCTAATCTTCATTGGCCTCCTCCTCACTCATAAAAGGGTCTCTGACGGTGCCATTCGCTTATGGGATTCTCACTGTGTGCAGACTGCTCTGTGCGGCTCCTCTGCAGCAGAGCGTGAATGCTGTGATTTGGAAGCATTATTCAGTCTGCACCTCTACCCATTTGCAGTTCACAGTGAGTACTATCTGTTTGAGGTGGCTGCCCCTTACTCCTGAGTGTATTACATTATAACCACACCTGCTCAGCTGGAAAGCCCCTGCCATTTACCATCCTGCCCAGCAGACCTGTGTCCTCTTGGAGATTGCTGAACAGGGGATACCAGAGGCCTGGGACATTTTCTCTATCCTATGTGGCAGGACTGAGTATTAACTGTACAAGTTAAGACGCCTGCTTCTTTGCCTCAGGTCTCTAAGTGGTGCTATTCTTCTGGGACTGTATTTCTGGTGCTACAGGTATGAGACACCTCTATTTGCATGCACAGAATTGGGGTCTATAAACTGGGTTTATGTACTTTGGGTGACGGAACCTGAAACAAAGCAGCTGGGCTGTGGTAGAGAGAGCCTTGACCATGTGGAAATTCTTCATTAACCAGTGGAAATGGGTAAGTCAAGACATGCTGCAGCAGCGGTGGCTAAATTGGAAAAATATGCCCGCCAGTCTACCTCTGGGTCTGCCCCTACACCTGCTTCTTCCCCATCCCTGGTGGCTGATGCAACTGTGAGTAGACCTATTCAGGGGAGGGAATGTTAGGGGCCTGAACGCCAGAACTAAGCAGGCACTAGTGCTCACCCAGATTCTCAAATATAACCCTGGTGTAGTCTGCATGCTGGAGACCCACATGGGTAGCTAGGTTCTTTCCCTTAAAAAATAATGGGTGGGTCGGATTTACCATGCTACTCACTTGAGGTAGTCTTGGGGTGTGTCCATCCTAGTGAGGAAGCAGCTTAACTTTCAACTTGACCATGTACAGATTGACCTGGATGGTTAATCTATGCTAGTGACATTTTATGTAAGTGAACATCCTTTATGGCCACGGATGCTCCAGTGGTTTGCTTGGGAGATTTCAACACAGTGGGGAATCCCACTTTGGATAGATGACGGGAGGGCTGACACTCTTTGCCAAACTTGTTAACAATATGGATCTGGTGGATGTCTGGAGATTTCGAAATCCAGGTGTTCAACACTTCTGTCATTCCCATATCCACCAATTCCTGTCCAGCATCGATATGGTCCTTATCTCCCGCAGGCTGGTTCTGCTGGTGTCTTTGGTGAACAATCTCCCCAGGGGCATCTCAGACCATTTTCCGATCATGATAGATGTTGATCTCTCAGTGCTAAGCAACCAGACGCGTTATCCGGGACGGCCGCCTGTATCTTTTCAATAGCGCATCTGGTTGCTAGGCAACCAGACAGCGTTCCTGTTGCCTAGCAACGGGAAACAATACTGAGCGCGCTAGGCGCTAATTATGACAGCGCATAGCGCTGACTTCTCATTGGCCCATAGGAGTATTTAACCCCTCCTGGCTCTCCCCTCCAGTGCCAGAGTTTCAGGTCCATTCCTGTCTCCAGCGTTTCCCTCAGTGTCCCTGTTATTTGCCTGTCTCCTGATTAATTGCCTGTCTACTGATTATTACCTGTCTGCCTGTGACCCTTGTGACCCAGATTGCCTTTGACTACCCCTTTGGATCTTCTTTTGTACTGCGCTGCCAGAACGCTACCGACCTGGTTTGACTCGCCTTCCCTTCGTATTCTCCTTGTGTACCTGCCTTGCCCGCACTGTTACCGAACCGGCTTGTCTGACAATTCTTCCCGTGCTTCGCTATCTGACTCGTGGAAGGACCGCGACCTGCGTGTTTCCTGCAGCTGAGTTCATACCTTCTTGCGGGGGTCCCTGGTGAACACCAGGGGCACATTAGATTCCGCACCTTCCTTCGAGTAGTGCCAACGATAGCAGGTACGCTATACTCAGTCGTGACAGTAAACTTTGGCGATGACTACAGAGGGATCGGGTGAACCCTGAGCCCGGGATTTACTCCTTCACTTGGCTCAGCGCGTAGAACAGCAAGAAGTGGCCCAAGCGCATCTCCTACAATGTGTCCAAGGTATCGCTACCCGTTTTGATGCCTTACAGGGCTCTCTGCCTGCTACCCCAGCCATAACCTCCTCCACGGTGGCATCCTCTAGTGTGGTTACAGTATCCACAGCGGCCTCCGGCCTGCGTATTCCAGCACCCGAGAAGTACGACGGAGATCCCAAAAAATGTAGGGGTTTCTTAAACCAGTGCTCCATTCAGTTCGAGTGTAACCCAGAAGCCTTCCCTTCCGAACGCACTAAGGTGGCATTCATCATCTCCCTCTTGAGTGGTCATGTACTGGCATGGGCCTCGCCCCTGTGGGAAAGAGGGGATCCTCTTCTGAATAACACTACCTCCTTTATCGATGCCTTCAGGAGAGTCTTCGATGATCCTGGGAGAGTAGTCTCTGCGGCCTCCAGTCTGCTAAGTCTTCGTCAAGGCAACTTATCTGTGGGGCAATATGCCATCCAGTTACGGACCTTGGAGTCTGAACTAAAGTGGAATAATGAGGCACTAGTGGCAACGTTCTGGCAAGGACTTATTGATCGCATCAAGGATGAATTAGTTTCCCGAGATCTTCCTTCTGACCTTGATACCCTTATTGCCCTGTGTATCAAAGTAGACCTACGTTACCAAGAGCGCACACAAGAACGTCCTGTCACTAAGCAAATTGCACCTCGTCTAGATCCACAATTTCAAAACCGAGTGCTGCTTATGGACGAACCCATGCAGGTTTGAGGTTCTCGGTTATCTCCAGAAGAAAGGGAGTGTCACGGGCACTAGGAGTTTTACCCAGAATTCACCAGGTGTAGCTACACTTACCAGAGGTACGGACCTCTGGATAGTGTGGTGAATCAGTGGAACCATACAATAGAATAGAGGAAAGAAATGTCAATAGTATAAATGCTGAGTCTTGGCACCGTGGAACTGTGATGGTACAGCAGTTTATTAAACAGGATAAAATAAGGAAAGAGTCCAAGTGCCTTAGCACACAGGTAGCATATAGCAGGCCAGTACTTGATAACTGGATAACGTTAGGCAAAGACCAATCAACAATATAGTAGAAGAGTCAGCGACTTGCAGCTACAATACAGAGGCACTTGTAGACTTTAGTCCAGCTAATAGGTACCATACAGAGTAGTAGCTATATCACAAGGAAACATGAATGGTCTACTGCTGGTAAGTTTCACCACGGATATGTAGAGAAGACTTGTCCAGCGCAGGCGTGGAACGGAGTAATGTGGGTGGTCTGCAATAGGCAAGTTGTACCACTGATGTGAAGGGAAGACTTGTCCAGGTGCAGGCGTGGAACGGAGTAATGTGAGTGGTCTGCAATAGGCAAGTTGTACCACTGATGTGAAGGGAAGACTTGTCCAGGTGCAGGCATGTAACGGAGCAACGTAAGTGGTCTGCAATAGGCAAGTTGTACCACTGATGTGAAGGGAAGACTTGTCCAGGTGCAGGCATGTAACGGAGCAACGTGAGTGGTCTGCAATAGGCAAGTTGTACTACTCATGTATAGAGGAGACTTGTCCAGGAGCAGGCAGGTAACGGAGGCAGCGAGAGTAGTCTGCAGCGGGTAAGTTCTACTACCGATGTGGAGAGGAGACTTGTCCAGGAGCAGTCAGGTAACGGAGGCAGCGAGAGTAGTCTGCAGCGGGTAAGTTCTACTACCGATGTGGAGAGGAGACTTGTCCAGGAGCAGGCAGGTAATGGAGGTAGCGAGAGTAGTCTGCAGTGGGTAAGTTCTACTACCGATGTGGAGAGGAGACTTGTCTAGGAGCAGGCAGGTAACGGAGGTAGCGAGAGTAGTCTGCAGCGGGTAAGTTCTACTACCGATGTGGAGAGGAGACTTGTCCAGGAGCAGGCAGGTAACGGAGGTAGCGAGAGTAGTCTGCAGCGGGTAAGTTCTACTACCGATGTGGAGAGGAGACTTGTCCAGAAGCAGGCAGGTAACGGAGATAGCGAGAGTAGTCTGCAGCGGGTAAGTTCTACTACCGATGTGGAGAGGAGACTTGTCCAGAAGCAGGCAGGTAACGGAGGTAGCGAGAGTAGTCTGCAGCGGGTAAGTTCTACTACCGATGTGGAGAGGAGACTTGTCCAGGAGCAGGCAGGTAACGGAGGTAGCGAGAGTAGTCTGCAGCGGGTAAGTTCTACTACCGATGTGGAGAGGAGACTTGTCCAGAGCAAACGGATAACACGAGCAGAAACAGGAAACACCTCAGAGTCTCAAGGAATGAGAACCAAGAACAGGCAAATGTAATAGGGCAACAGGTGCCTTAAGTACTGAGAGGTGATTAATTAACCAATGAGACTAGAGGCGAGGTATTAACAGTTCAGGGTTTCTGCACATGCGCAATCTTAGTCAAGATGGCGGACGGCCGCGGCTCAGGAGAGGCGCCGGCAGGAGCGAGAGAGACCAATGTCCCAAACTAGAGGCACTAACAGTCCGGTGAGTGACAGTACCCCCCCTGTTAAAGGTGGGCACAGAACACTTAGAACCAGGTTTGCCCTGATATTTGGAATAAAACTTTCAGAAGAGCTGGAGCATTAAGATCATCTGCACGGATCCAAGAGCGCTCCTCTGGACCAAAACCTTTTCAATGCACTAAGAAGCGAAGGACTCCCCTAGAGATTTTAGCATCAAGTATATGAGTAATCTCAAACTCCTCCTCTTGTTGAGCTTGAACTGGGCGAGATACTGAAGAAGGAACAGAAAATCGGTTGATGATGAGAGGTTTGAGTAATGAAACGTGGAAGGAATTGGAGATATGAAGGTTCTTCGGTAAAGACAACTTAAAACAAACAGGATTTATCACTTGAACGATTTTATAAGGACCAATAAAACATGGAGCAAACTTCATGGAAGAAACCTTCAGGCGAATATTCTTGGTAGAAAGCCATACACGATCTCCAATTTTAAGTGCTGGAATTGCTCGCCTCTTATTATCAGCAAAAAATTTATATCTTGAAGATGCCTTTTTCAAAGAGAATTTAACCTGAGCCCAAATGGATTTAAACTTTTGAGATAAACCCTCCACAGCAGGAACTTGGGTGGGAGGGAGGGCAGGAAATTCTGGGAGAGACGGATGGTGACCGTATACAACAAAAAATGGTGTTTTAGAAGATGACTCATGATACATATTATTATGGGCGAATTCGGCCCATGGAAGCAAATCTACCCAATTGTCCTGGTTGGCTAAAGAAAAAATTCTTATGAAAGTCTCTAGATCTTGATTGACTCTCTCGGTCTGTCCATTTGATTGAGGATGGTATGATGATGATAGTGACAATTGGATACCCAAGGTTTTGCAAAGGGCTCGCCAAAATCTGGAGACAAACTGCACTCCTCTGTCCGAAACGATTTCAGATGGACATCCATGAATTCAAAATATTTCCTTGATGAAATGATCAGCCAAAGTAGAAGAAGAAGGTAATCCTATCAAAGGGACGAAATGAGCCATCTTAGAGAATCTATCTACCACTACCCAAATGGTATTGCATTTCTTGCTGAGAGGAAGATCAGTAACAAAATCCATACTTATATGGGTCCATGGTTTAAAAGGAATGGGTAGTGGTTGAAGTAGACCCGCCGGTGTTCTACGGGAAACTTTAAATTGGGAACAAACATCACAAGCAGCCACAAACTCCTTGACATCTTTCCTAATAGAGGGCCACCAGTAACTTCGAGAGAGAATCTCTAATGTTTTTCGTTCTCCAGAATGCCCAGCAAAACAAGAGGAATGATACCATGACAAAATCTTTTTACGAAGAAGTGGTGGAACAAAGGTTTTCCCAAACGGTAGAACATTGGTGGAAGAAGCAGCTAAACTGACACATTTAGGATCCAGTATGGGACGATCAAAACAATCTTCAATATCAGAGGAAGAGGTCACCGCCCGAGACAATGCATCCGCTTTTTTATTCTTAGCAGCCGGTTTGAAGGTTATAACTAAGTGAAAGCGAGAGAAAAAAAGTGACCATCTTGCTTGTCGGGGGTTCATACATTAAGCTGACTGTAGATAGAGAAGATTTTTATGGTCAGTAAAAATAGTCACAGGGTGACGAGCACCCTCTAGTAGGTATCTCCACTCCTCCAAAGCCACCTTTATGGCTAATAGCGCCTTATCTCCGATAGTATAATTCTTCTCAGCGGGTAATAAACTTCGTGAGTAGAAAGCACAAGGATGGAATTTCTTTTGTTCAGATTTCTGAGATAGAATGGCTCCTAGTCCAACATTAGAGGCATCTACCTCAAGGAAAAAAGGAAGGGTAACATCAGGTTGTCGAAGAATAGGAGCAGTTGAAAACGCCCTCTTGAGGAACTGAAATGCTTGAAGAGCCTCAGGAGACGATTGCTTGGTATTAGCACCCTTACAGGTAAGCGCCACAATAGAAGAGACAATGGAGGAGAAACCTTGAATAAAACGTCGATAATAGTTAGCAAATCCTAAAAAGCGTTGAATAGCTCTGAGAGTAGTTGGCTGGGGCCAATGTAACACTGCATTCACTTTCTCCGGATCCATCTCCAGACCTACTCCAGACACAATATATCCCAGGAAGGGAATCTGAGATAATTCAAAGGAACATTTCTCCAGTTTACAGAATAACGAATTTTCCCGGAGTCTAGAAAGGACCTCTGCCACATGTAATCGATGGGATGAAAGATCTTGAGAAAATATCAATATGTCGTCTAGATAGACAACGACACAAACATACAAGTCCCGGAAAATCTCATTCACAAACCGCTGGAAGACAGCTGGGGCGTTACACAACCCAAAGGGCATGATAAGATATTCATAATGTCCATCCCTGGTGTTAAAAGCTGTCTTCCATTCGTCTCCGGCCTTGATCCGAATTAAATTATAAGCACCACAAAGATCCAGTTTAGTGAATATCCGAGCTCCCTTAATGCGATCAAAAAGTTAAGTAATTAACGGAATGGGGTAACGATTTTTGATGGTTATGGCATTAAGACCTCGATAATCTATACACGGTCTCAAAGACCCGTCCTTCTTCTTAACAAAAAAGAAACCCGCTCCAGCGGGAGAAATGGACGGTCGAATAAACCCACGATGGAGATTTTCCTTGACATAGTCAGACATCGCCTGGGTCTCTGGTAACGCAAGGGGGTAAACACGACCCCTAGGAGGATTTTTGCCAGGTTGTTGTTACGGTGCTGGTAGTTACAGGTCTGATAGTCAGAGCAGGCCTGTACACGACCAGATGCTGCGTCTACTAGGTTCAGAATAAGGAGGCAAGACACGATGTAGTTCTTCAAAACTTCAATGAAAAACATATATATATATAAATATGCAGATGATGATATGCAGATGTCAATTAGCCACGGCGGAGCGTGACAAGGTGGTAAACACAATAGCAGTCTATTCACAGTACAGATGATAATATGCAGGTGTCCAATAGCCACGGCGGAGCGTGACAAGGTGGTAAACACAATAGCAGTCTATTCACAGCACAGATGATAATATGCAGGTGTCCAATAGCCACGGCGAAGCGTGACAAGGATAAACACAATAACAGTCTTGTTATATGCACATGAACAGACTTGCAGCAGGCTGTGAATCAGTAGAGGCACAATAGAGAGAAAACAAAGTCTTGGTAATATGCACAAGATGATACTTGCAGCAGGGAAATCCCAGTAGAAGTGCTCCAGCACTAGGTAGAGAACTGAAACTCATACACAGGAAGACACAGGATACACAGGAGTCCAAGGAATCAGGCTAGCAACAAGTTGCACTGACAGTGAGCAGATGTCAGTGCTGAGTTTAAATATAGCAGGTAAAGTTACCACGCCCTGAGGGTGAGTCATGTGATGCACAGAAAAACAGAGCAGACAGGGAAAGTAACAAAACCTGGTTAGGATTGTTACAGTTGTAAATCTATTGGACAATCCCAAGCCCGATGAGGCGGAAGACGTTCTGACTGGGCTTTATCAAATACATCAGCAAAGGATTTGTACTGTGGAGGAAGACCAGGTGGACAAGGTGTTATAGATGATTTATTTATTTTCACTGGAACCACTTGAGTCAAACATCTGTGATGACAATCCGAACCCCAGGAAATAACTTGCGGAACCTTCCAGTCAATCTGTGGAGAATGGAGTTGAAGCCACGGAAAGCCAAGTACAATAGTACTAGTAGTAACCGGAAGAACTAAAAATGAAATTTGCTCTTGATGTAAAGCCCCGATTTGAAGGTTTACAGGAATGGTACGTTGAGTAATAGTTCCATTAATAATTCGTGAACCATCTATGGCTGTAACAGCAATAGCTGTTTTTTAAAGGAGTCACAGGTAAAGACCACTGACACACTAAGGAACTTGAAATAAAACTCCCAGCAGCTCCAGAGTCCAGAAGTGCTTGCGATGTAAAAGACTAAGTAGAAGTGGAAACAGTAACAGCAAACGAGCAAACTTTAGAATTCAAAAGGTGTGGAGAGGATTCCAGAAACCCCAACCTTACCTCTCCAGAACAGGTTAGGGCCTCGCGTTTCCCGACTTTCTAGGGCATGAGTTCAGCAAGTAATTAGGGTCAGCACAATAAATACAAAGCTTATTCTTCAACCGTCGTTCCCTCTCTTCTGAAGTCAATCTAGAACGTCCTACCTCCATGGGTTCCACTGACGGTGGGGGATGACGAAATCGAGAAGGCAGGCAACCCGATACTTTAGGTGAAGACTCCTTTTCGGAATTTCTTTCTCGGAATCTCATATTGCACAAAGATATCAAAGCATCCAAAGAAGATGGTAACTCTTGGGAAGCCAGCACGTCTTTAATCTTGTCAGCAAGACCTTGCCAGAAGGCAGCTATCAATGCCTCACTATTCCATTGGAGTTCAGAGGCAAGTGTGCGAAATTGAATTACGTACTGTGCTACTGAACGGGATCCTTGGCGTAATCAAAGAATACTAGAGGCAGCAGAAATAACACGACCAGGTTCATCAAAAATTCTTCTGAAAGTTGAAATGAACATGGCACTATCCTCCAGCAGGGGGTCATTTCTTTCCCACAAAGGAGAGGCCTATGCCAGAGCCTGACCAGAAAACAGAGAGATTAAATAGGCCACTTTAGAGCGATGAGTAGGGAAATTTTGAGGTTGGAGCTCAAAATGAATAGAGCACTGATTGAGAAAGCCCCTACAAGCTTTTGGATCTCCATCAAATTTTGAGGGAGTACGCAGGTGTAGAGTAGAAGCAACAGACACCTGGGATGGCACTGGGAGAGAAGAAGACTCCGGGGGATTATTGGTAGAAGATTCATTTTGCACAGGATCTCCTCGAGAGACTAGAGACTGCAAACATTGAAATAATTGTTGCTGACGAGCATCTTGTTGTTCAACCTGAGTAACCAGGTACTGCAGCATATCCTTAGCTGTTGGTTCCGATCCTGGGTCTGTCATGGCCTGTTCTTACTGTCACGGGCACTAGGAGTTTTACCCAGAATTCACCAGGTGTAGTTACACTTACCAGAGGTACGGACCTCTGGATAGTGTGGTGAATCAGTGGAACCATAAAATAGAATAGAGGAAAGGAATGTCAATAGTATAAATGCTGAGTCTTGGCACCGTGGAACTGTGATGGTACAGCAGTTTATTAAACAGGATAAAATAAGGAAAGAGTCCAAGTGCCTTAGCACACAGGTAGCATATAGCAGGCCGGTACTTGATAACTGGATAACTTTAGGCAAAGACCAATCAACAATATAGTAGAAGAGTCAGCGACTTGCAGCTAGAATACAGAGGCACTTGTAGACTTTAGTCCAGCTAATAGGTACCATACAGAGTAGTAGCTATATCACAAGGAAACATGAATGGTCTACTGCTGGTAAGTTTCACCACAGATATGTAGAGAAGACTTGTCCAGGTGCAGGCATGTAACGGAGCAACGTGAGTGGTCTGCAATAGGCAAGTTGTACTACTCATGTATAGAGGAGACTTGTCCAGGAGCAGGCAGGTAACGGAGGCAGCGAGAGTAGTCTGCAGCGGGTAAGTTCTACTACCGATGTGGAGAGGAGACTTGTCCAGAAGCAGGCAGGTAACGGAGGTAGCGAGAGTAGTCTGCAGTGGGTAAGTTCTACTACCGATGTGGAGAGGAGACTTGTCCAGAGCAAACGGATAACACGAGCAGAAACAGGAAACACCTCAGAGTCTCAAGGAATGAGAACCAAGAACAGGCAAAGGTAATAGGGCAACAGGTGCCTTAAGTACTGAGAGGTGATTGATTAACCAATGAGACTAGAAGCGAGGTATTAACAGTTCAGGGTTTCTGCACATGCGCAATCTTAGTCAAGATGGCGGACGGCCGCGGCTCAGGAGAGGCGCCGGCAGGAGCGAGAGAGACCCATGTCCCAAACTAGAGGCACTAACAGTTCGGTGAGTGACAGGGAGAGGCACTTCTAGCAATGTCTCTGTCTTTACTGTGGGGATTCCGGACACCTTCTCAAAGTCTGCCCCAAGCGACCGGGAAACCCGTCCTCCTAAACGGTAGCAGGGAGGCCGGTTTAGGAGAATCCACTGTTGCTCCCTATTCTAAACATACTCCAGAACTTCTTATGGCTGTCACCCTGAGCACCCCTAAAGGTCCCTTCTCCACTACGACCTTTGTGGATTCTGGCTCCTCCGGGAACCTCATATCTGCCACTCTCGTTTCTGGGCTCCAAATTCCAATACTTGCTTTGCCTCAACCATTATCATTAACGGCAGTGGACGGTAACCGTGTCGTCAGCGGTTCCATCTCCTCCATCACCGCACCTATTCGGTTGATGGTAGGAGCCCTCCATAGCGATATAATTCAGTTCTTGGTGTTGCCTAAATCCATTAACCCCCTTATACTGGGGCTACCTTGGTTACGAAGGCATTCTCAGCAAATGGATTGGGATCGTGCTCAGGTTACCCGTTGGGGTACGGAATGTCATCACAGATATCTGTCCAGTGTTCAGCCTTCCGGTTCTCAAGTTATTGCTCATTCCACCATTACGGAATCTGTCCTTCCGGCAGCATACGCTGAGTTTCAGGACGTGTTTAGCAAGACTGAAGCCGAAATTTTACCCCCCCACCGTACCTGGGACTGCTCCATTACTCTGCTTCCCGACCAACCTATACCCAAAGGGCAAACTTATCCTTATCCTCGTCGCAATACATCTCTGAAAATCTGAAACGAGGCTTCATTCGCAAATCTACCTCTCCGGCTGGGGCCGGATTCTTATTTGTCAAGAAAAAAGACGGATCCCTCCGCCCGTGTATTGACTATCGACCCCTGAATCGTATTACAGTCAAGAACCGGTACCCTTTACCCCTTATCTCCGATCTCTTTGACAGGATCAGTGGGGCTCAAATTTTTACCAAATTGGACCTACGAGAGGCCTACAACCTCATTTGCATAAAAAAGGGCGACGAGTGGAAAACAGCTTTTAATACCAGGGATGGCCATTTAGAATGCCTGGTAATGCCCTTCGGCCTTTGCAATGCCCCACCTATCTTTCAGACTTTTGTCAATGACATCTTTCAAGATCTGCTGTATACCTCTGTAGTTCTCTATCTGGACGACATTCTAGTGTTCTCTAAAGACCTGAGTTCTCATCAAGAACAAGTGAGGGAGGTCTTACGAAGACTGCGCATGTCACTCACCAGACTGTGAGTGCTTCTTCCCGTGTGTTTAGGAACCGTGGCCGTCCACCATCCTGAGGGTCTGCGCATGTGCAGCCCTTTCAAACCTTCTGTTCATGTTCCTTTTAGTTAATTGGCTGATCAGGCAACACTCCCTATTTAAAGCACCTGAGTTCCATACCTCGTTGCCTGATCTTGGAGTCTCATTCCCATGAGCCTCTGAAGGTGTTCCTGTGTTTCCTCGTGTATTCAGCTCAGCTGATTCCTGTGGTTTCCAGACCACTTCAACTCTCCTGTGGTTTCCAGACCACTTCAACTCTCCTGTGTTTCATCGTGACTGTATTAGCTGATTCCTATCCGCTGCCTCCGTGCACTACAGTTATCAACTCACTTCAACTCTCCTGTGGTTCATCGTGACTGTATTAGCTGATTCCTATCCGCTGCCTCCGTGCACTACAGTTATCAACTCACTTCAACTCTCCTGTGTTTCATCGAGACTGCACCAGCTGATTCCTATCCGCTGCCTCCGTGCTCAGCAGTTCCAGCTCATCTCAACTCTCCCGTGTTTCATCGTGACTGCACCTGCTGATTCCTATCCGCTACCTCCGTGTACCTGCAGTGTCCTGCTTGCCGCTACCCTTCAGTTCTACTCGTGTCTGCAGCCAGCCGATCCGATCTCCGTGCTTCTACAGAGTTCCTGCCTGTGTCAACTCGCCTGTCTGCATCGGATCTACGCCTCGCTGCTTTCATCTCGTCTAGACCATCTCTACTCTTCAGTGTTCTCCAGGTGTCCAGTTCTATATACTACTGCTTCCTGAGTATTTGTTTAGATCCCTGCTGGTCTACCTACCTGTGCGCTGCACCTACTTGATTACCGCTTCTACCCTCCTGGGACTTCGCATCCTGCCGGCCTCCAGCCGTTCAGGTATCTCTGCACTTCTGTCTGACAGCCTGCTCCTGAACCACGGTATGCATACTTCTCATTGACTGTGCTGGTGTATTGCATATCTTGCTGGACTGAGTTGTTCTCCTCTGGAGTTTTACTATCCGCTGAGACTATTGCCATCATTTGACTGTGTTACCTTTTGCCCGGATAGTTCCTGTGACTTTGTATTATTGTGCAGTGCTGTTCAGTCATTACTATATTGTGCATATCATCGTGGGATCAAGTTCAGTGTGCCCGTGTATACTCTGTATTGCATTTCTCTCCCCGTGCTCCTCCTCACATATATATTCAGTGGTACAACTTGCTAGAGGCAGACCACTGATCCCTGTTTCCCGAGTCACCTGTTTCCAGTATCCTTTCACATAGCAGTGGTACAACTTGCTATCGCAGACCACTGACTTCCCGGATACCTCCACCTGGATTCCATTCCTTCACATAGACAGCGGTACAACTTGCTAACGCAGACCACTGACTTCCCGGATACCTCCACCTGGATTCTATTCCTTCACATAGACAGCGGTACAACTTGCTAAACGCAGACCGCTGACTCTCATCACCTCCTCGTTGCTGCTGGACATTCCTCCTCACTATAGCAGTGGTACAACTTGCTACCGCAGACCACTGACTACCCTCACGTTTCCTTTGTCCATTCAGTTCCTCGTGTACTACTACCTGTATATTACCAGTACTGCTAGTCATAGACTTTCCACAAGCATTCTCTACCATCTGCTGTCTCCTGTTCCGTGATCACCCCGCTACCAGAATACCATATTACCATCTATACTGCTCTGGTAAGTCCATCACCTGGTGATCCCTGGGTAAAGACTCCTAGTGCCCGTGACAGTGCAAATACCTTCTCTATTGTAAACTGGAAAAATGTATCTTCGAAGTTCTCCAAGTGTCCTTCCTTGGTTTTATTTTATCTGGTTCAGGTCTACAGATGCATCCCACCAAGGTGTCGGCCATCTTGAACTGGCCTCAACCACAGGGCCTTAAAGATTCATCAGTTTTGCTAATTATTATCGGCAGTTCATCCAAGATTTTTCCTCCATTATCGCCCCTATCACAGCATTAACTAAGAGATCTGTCAACCCTTAAATCTGGTCTCCAGAAGCTATTTCTGCCTTCGCTACACTAAAGAAAGCCTTTTCTTCTGTTCTCTCCCAGCCGGACCAGCAGCGACCTTTCTTTGTAGAAGTGGATGCCTCTTCGGTAGGCATTGGAGCCGTGTTATTCCAAAAGACACCATCAGGTACCCATTCTCCATGCGGGTTCTTCTCCAGACGATTCTGTAATAGATTCTGGATTACTTTTACTAATCTTGATTAACGCTGGCATACCTGAGGCGCGGAGTCTAACGATCTCCCCGGTGTTCACCAAGAACCGCCGCAAGACGGGGTGGGCTTCGCTGCCAGGAGTCGCAGGTCGCGGTCCTCAGGTTCGCCCCAAGATGTAGTGCAGCGGAGTGGATCAGAAGTTGCGGAGTCAATCAAGCCGGGTCGGTACACAGGAATTGAGCCAGGCAGAATCAGGAGGCAACTCGGAGTCAATCAGGCTGGGGTCGGTACACGGGTCACAAGAGTAGAGGGATAATCAGCAAGCTGGGTCGGTACACAGGGGTTGGAGAGCCAGGATAGTGTAACAAGCAGAGATCAGAACACAGGAAGACACAGGAGACTGGAAGACTCAGCAATCCACGAAGCACAGGAGCCAGGTACAGGTAAGAGGTAACTTGTTGCTCTGACAAGGCTGCAGTGTCTAGGTGAGCTTAATATAGTCTGTGAATAGTAAAAGCCGCCTCCCAGCCACGATCATGTGACCACCCAAACCAGGAAGTGCTGCTGTACACAGAGACAGGAAAATCAGCAGCATGAAAGCAAGTAAGTTTGTGACAGATTCCTCCCTAATGAGATCAACTATGGGATTGGAGATAAAGAACTCCTCGCTATTAAAGCAGCTTTTGAAGAGTGGCGACACTTACTGGAAGGCGCCTTATACCCTGTGACCATATTCACGGATCATCGGAATTTGACATTCATTCGTGAAGCCCGCTGTCTGAATCCTAGGCAGGCCTGTTGGACGTCATTCTATGCTCGCTTCAATATGACCCTTATATTCTGTCCTGGGGCTAAAAATGGGTGGGCGGACGCCTTATCCCGCTACTTTGATGACATGGACCGCCAGAATCAATTGGTTCCCCAATGCATCATCGACCCCTCTAATATTGTGGCATTTACTAATACTGAGACGTCTACTCCTCCTACAGGGCGATCCTTTGTGGAACCACACTTACGACTCAAGATATTGCGATGGGCTCATTCCTCCCGCATCGCAGGTCACGCTGGGATAAAGAAGACCACATTCCTTCTCTGTCGTCGTTTTTGGTGGCCCACTATACGTACTGATATACATGATTTTATTGCAGCCTGTACCATTTGTGCCCAACACAAGACTTCCAGGATGGTCCCTGCTGGATTGCTTCGCCCCCTGTCCACGCCTAAAGCTCCTTGGAAAGTATAGCCATGGACTTTATCACCGATCTTCCCTGCAGTTCTGGATTCAATACCATCTGGGTTGTCATTGATCGGTTTTCCAAAATGGTGCACTTCATCCCTCTCTCAGGTGTACCTTCGGCCAGTCACTTAGCCGACACGTTTATCAAAGAAATCTTCAGACTACATGGTTGTCCGAAAGAGATCATCTCTGACCGAGGGGTCCAATTCATCTCCCGTTTCTGGAGGGCCTTCTATAAGAAACTGGGTACGAAATAAAAATTCTCGTCAGGGTATCACCCCCAGACCAATGGTCAGACCGAACGGATCAACCAAGATTTGGAGACTTTTCTTCGTTGCTTTACTGCTGACAATCAAAGCAGATGGTCACAATTTCTTCCCTGGGCAGAGTTTTCACACAATCATCACGTCCACAAATCCACCGGATTCTCCCCATTCTTTATTGTTACCGGGGAGCATGCTGTTATTCCGGATCCTTTTCCGAATTCCTCCTCTTTAGTTCCAGCAGTGGAAACCCTCTATCAAGAATTCTCTCTCATTTGGGCCAAGACCAAGGCGGCCCTGCAGAAGGTGACTCAGCACCACAAAGCATTTGCGGACCATCACAGAAGACCTACTCCTTTACTGAAAGTAGGGGACCAAGTATGGTTATCCACAAAAGACTTAAAACTAAAGGTACCATCTATGAAAATGGCCCCTTGTTTCATTGGTCCCTACACCATCTCACAGGTCATCAATCCTGTGTCAAGCTAAAGCTTCCTGCTTCATTACGTTGTCACAATGCATTTCATGTGTCCTTGATTTGACCGTTGGTGATTAACAAATTCTTTGTATCTCCATCTCGATCTCCTCCAGTTCATACCTCCTCAGGAACAGAGTTTGAGATCAGCTGAATCCTGGATTCCCGTATCCGCTATGGTCGTCAACAGTTCCTTGTTCACTGGAAGGGTTTTGGTCCAGAAGAGAATTCTTGGATGGACAAACCAGATCTCCATGCCCCTCTGCTACTCAAGAGATTTCTCCAACAGAGGGGAGGAGCAGGAGGGCATACTGTCAGGCGCCGCCCGCGATATCCGGGACGGCTGCCTGTATCTTTTCAATAGCGCAACCAGACAGCGTTCCTGTTGCCTAGCAACGGGACGCAATACTGAGCGTGCTAGGCGCTAATTATAACCGCATAGCGCTGACTTCTCATTGGCCCATAGGAGTATTTAACCCCCCCCTGGCTCTCCCCTCCAGTGCAGAGTTTCAGGTCCATTCCTGCCTCCAGCGTTTCCCTCAGTGTCCCTGTTATTTACCTGTCTCCTGATTAATTGCCTGTCTCCTGAATATTACTGAGCGCGCTAGCGCTAATTATAACCGCATAGCGCTGACTTCTCATTGACCCATAGGAGTATTTAACCCCCCCTGGCTCTCCCCTCCAGTGCCAGAGTTTCAGGTCCATTCCTGCCTGCAGCGTTTCCCTCAGTGTCCCTGTTATTTGCCTGTCTCCTGATTAATTGCCTGTCTCCTGAATATTGCCTGTCTGCCTGTGACCCTAGTGACCCGGATTGCCTTTGACTACCCCTTCTTGTACCGCGCTGCCAGAACGCTACTGACACCGGCTTGACTCACCTTCCCTTCGGATTCTCCTTGTGTACCTGCCTTGCCCACACTGTTACCGAACCGGCTTGTCTGACAATTCTTCTCGTGCTTCGCTATCTGACTCGTGAAGGACTGCGACCTGTGTGTTTCTTGCAGCTGAGTCCATACCTCCACGCGGGGGTCCCTGGTGAACACCAGGGGCACGTTAGATTCCGCACCTTCCTTTGAGTAGTGCCAACGATAGCAGGTACGCTATACTCAGTCGTGACACTCAGATCCTGAGTGCAGTTCTGGAAGCTTCATCCCCACTGGCTGACGAGGCTTGGCAAGAGCACAGGTCTAGCTTGTCTCTGGGAGGGGTATTTCAGTGATAATTCCTTGGGAGTTACTCCAGTGATGTTATGAGATTTTTTAAGGCCTATCTGCAGGGCACCTTTATTGAGCAGATGGTAGGATTAAAAACTTTATAAGCAAAAGGAGGGAGAGGTGAAGCAAAACTGCAAAGAACTGGAAGCCCTATACCTTATCTTCCATTCTGTGATTGATTTTTATCATTGTTATTGATATTATTCTATATAAGGTTTCGGCAGTGCCGTACAGAATACAAACAGTTGACCATACAGGGTAAAACAGTACAGAACAATGAACAAGTAAAACCAAGATTCCAATAGTTCCAAGCATAGTTAGCATAGTGAAGTTGGAGGAGAAGAAATGGTATAGAGACAGGAGGGAAGAGGGCCCTGCTTGTAAGAGCTTAAAAACTAAATGGAGGAACAACAGACTGTAGGCACAAGGGGAGTCAGTGGATAGGATCAGGCGGAAGAGGATCCCGCATAGGGATGGGAGGAGAGAGGTGAGGAAATCAAACATGTAGATGGTTACGTGGATGGCTGGTAGGCTATGAAGAACAAATGAGTTTTAAGTGCCCGTTTGAAGGAGCACCGATTAGAGGACAGTTGGATATAGTGTGGGAAGTCATTCCAGTGGAGGGGGCCAGCTTGGGGAAATCTCGAATTCTGACGTGGGAAGTGGTGATTAGAGTGGAGGAGTGGCAATGGTTATTGGTCAATCGCAGGGAACGGGAGGGAGTGTAAATGGAGAGGAGGTTGGAGATATATGAGGCAGTGGAGTGGGAGAGGGCCTTGTAAGTGAGGGTGAGGAGTTTGAAAAGGGTTCTGTAGGGGAAGGGGAGGCAGAAGAAGAGTGGTGTGAAAGGAGGATAAGTCTCGCAGCTACATTGAGTATAGAGCAAAGTAGGGCAAGGTGGGGAGCAAGGGAGCTCAGTAAGGAGAAGGTTACAGTAATCAATATGGAAAATGAGTGCATGAATAATGGTTTTGGTGGCATCCTGAGACAGGAAGGGTCGGATGGAGCAATGTTCCATAGTTGGAAGCGACAGGATTGAGCAAAAGATTGAATGTGGGGGGAAAAGAGAGGGATGAGTCAAGGGTGACATCCAGACAGTGGAGTTGGGTAACAAAGAGATGGTGGTGTTAACAGTGACAGAGAGATGAATGTGGGATGAAGATTTAGAGGGAGGGAAGACAATGAGTTTGGTTTTGGCAATGTTGATTTTAAGAAAGCGTAGGACATCCTAAACAGTGGTGGGATTCAGCCGATTCGCACCGGTTCTATAGAACCGATTCCTAAACTAGTTTGCTGGCCTGCTGTGCGGCGGCGGGGGGGGGGGGGGTGGTTTGCGAGCGGGTTCTGGCTGCTCCTCTTCGTTGGTGGGGGGAGCAAAAAAAAAAAATAGAGATTTACTCACCTGATCGCGGCGCGCCGGCGTCCCTCCTTCCTCTCTGCTCTGTTAATGCTTAATGACAGGCGTGACGTCATCAAGTCACGCCTGTCATTCAGTGAGGAGCAGCGCGAAGAGGAAGCAAGAAGAGAGAAGACAGAAGAGAGGAGAAGAAAAGAAAAGCTAATAGAAAGGTAAGTGAAAAAAGTGAATTAAGCAGAAAGGCGAACTATGAGGAAAAAGGAGATGAGAGAGGCACAGTAAGGAAAAAGGAGATGAGAGAGGCACAGTAAGAAAAAGGAGATGAGAGAGGCACAGTAAGGAAAAAGGAGATGAAAGAGGCACAGTAAGGAAAAAGGAGGTGAGAGAGGCACAGTAAGGAAAAAGGAGGTGAGAGAGGCACAGTAAGGAAAAAGGAGGTGAGAGAGGCACAGTAAGGAATAAGGGGTGGAGAGAGGCACATTAAGGAATAATGGGAGAGAGGCACAGTAAGGAAAAAGGAGGTGAGAGAGGCACAGTAAGGAATAAGGGATGGAGAGAGGCACATTAAGGAATAATGGGAGAGAGGCACAGTAAGGAAAAAGGAGGTGAGAGAGGCACAGTAAGGAATAAGGGGTGGAGAGAGGCACATTAAGGAATAATGGGAGAGAGGCACAGTAAGGAATAAGGGGAGAGGCACAGTAAGGAATACGGGGAGGAGAGAGGCACAGTAAGTAAAAGGGGGGGATGGGAGAGGCACAGCATGAGAAAAAAGGGGGGAGATGCACAGATTGAGGGAAAAATGGGGAGACAGGCACAGTATGAGGAAAAAGTGCGGGGGAGAGGCACAGTATAAGGAAAAAGGTGGGGAGAGAGTCACAATAGTAGGGACTATTAATTTAAGATGGGGTGGTTTGGGGGTGAGTTTGGGGAGAACGAGGTCTCTATTAAATGTGCCTATGAATTATTTAATGGCAGTGACAGGTTCGGGAAATAGGTATATTTCTGAAATGCAAATACTATTCATTTATTGCTGGACCTGTTTGTAGGGAGGGAAATCGGTTTATTTATTAAATATGAATACTATTATTTTAATGTTGGGGCTGGAGGAAGGCCTAATTATTAATCGTGGGTGGTATTGATTTAACCTCGGGGCTGGCTGTAATTTTCTAAATGTACCCATTTTTTTTCCAAATAGGTCCTCCAACATTCCAGGATCCAGGCAAGCCGCAACTAAAAAAACCTGCAGCACAGGTGGTCAAAGTAAGAAGAACAGGTAGGAGAGAGCAGCAGAGTCTGTGAAACGTTGTGATTCTAGTGGGACAATCCTCATTTTTGGTGACCGTTCAATGGTGTACACAACAATGCAGGTTTTTTGGTCTGTAGGAGGGTGCATCAACACACCCATTAGCAATTTTGAATAAATATTGAATAAAATTTTAGTACATTTTATATATATATATATATATATATATTATTTTTTATGTTAGTTATAATGTGCGGTATCATTGCTAGTTTTAATGTGCATTATCAATGGTATTTTTAATATGCGGTATCATTGCTAGTTTTAATGTGTGGTGTCAATACCAATTTTAATGTGGTGTTTTGATGATTGTTTTAATGTACAGTATTTTAGTTTGTGGAAACAATGATATTTCTTATGCAGACAACCTAGGCGAGCCCTCTGGGAGAGCTGTAAGTGTCATACTGTGGGCTGTAGGTGATGTAATGCAGCATCTGTCACTATTCCCTTAATTTTAGATCTTAGGGGCCCCCCTGTCTTAAGTGCCCCGGGCCCCCCAAAGCCTTAATCCAGCTCTGTGTGCGGCTGCTTTAAATTTTTACACCTTGTGCACTGCAGCTTGCCCTGCTGGCCTGGACAACGATCCCAAATCAGTTTAATAGCTCACACCGGCCTGGCTCTGCTGTTCTAAGCTGTGCAGGGCTGTTCAGGCTGTCAGTCATCATGTAAGCCCCACCCTGTCTCCCTTGTTCTTTGCAACGATTGGCTCCCCCTACACGTGTCCTGAACGCACAACAGACTGTGCAGAGGAGAGATGCGAGAAGAAGATCCAGCCCAGGGCAGAGGCCGCGGAGCCACCATCAGCCATCACGCGGCAGCACAGAAGAGCAGAGCAGACAGGCAGCCCGGGCCGGGAGTACGGACATTACTGGGTCACTCACCGTCGCCGACCGTCGGCATCTGGGGTGAGTAACAGTGATGATGCTGATGTGCTGAGCCTGTCACTGCAGGTCTTACCGGCCTACCGCTGAAGGAATGGAATCCTACTCCTACAGTGCAAAGATGGTTAAGGGTAAATCACACAGCTGATGATGCTCGGATAAAAGCAAAGAAAATTGCAAGTGAGGACGCCAATCAAACAGCAATATGGAAATATCTTCACTAACTGTTTGTGAGGTATTTAATATTAAAAATCTTCCGTTACACATAATCTAGTTGTCTTTACCTCTTTTACTGTTCTTATTGCAGTATTTAATGCGTGAATTGTTAGACTACCTTTCGGTATATCTTTTGGTATAGTTAAAATGGTCATTAGGACATAGAACCTGTTGTTAATTTTTTTGAATCCCACCACTGATCCTAAAGGAGATGGTGGAAAAGCAGTCAGATACGTGAGAGGAGGGAGGGGGATCAGGGAAGAGCGTAAAGTGATACTGAAGACCGTAGGAAGTGATCAGATCATGAGGTAGTGTAGAGCGAAAAGAGTAGAGGGCCAGAAACAGTGTCCTGAGGGAATAAGGTGATAGAATGGGATAGTGTGGGGTGGTCTGATAGAATGAGGTGGCTGCATGCTCAATCCAAATAGTCAAACCACTTATTGGACAAAAACAATTGAAACCTCTCTTTTCCAGAGATAATCAATATTTCCAGGCTTACGTGGGGGGGGGGGGGGGGGGGGGGGTAGCTACTTGGCCTGTCTGGTCAGGAATGAGCTGTTCACAAAGATAATTCCAGCTATTCTTGATGCCAATAATACTAAACAATATACGTGAGATATTATTTTTAGGGCTTTTTGATTATTATAAATGTTTGTATGCAACGAAAGCCACCTATACGTCTTCCCAGCTTCCAGACTACCTAGGCACAATTAGACTGTCCCTCCTATCCCTGGATTCCGTTGGGCTACTGGACTCTGGCATTACGGAGGAGGAGATAGATGCAGCCATCTCATCAGTTTCCAACAGAAAAGCCCTGGCTATAGACCATATCCCATAGAAGTGTATAAAAAATATAA